>NC_089828.1:8600983-8926340 GCF_035046505.1 Tiliqua scincoides
TAACTCAACCATCAGCAAGACCTGTCAACTCACTGATCTTGTCTGATCTTGGAAGCTAAGCAGGGTCAGGCCTGGTTAGTACTTGGATGGGAGACTGCCTGGGAATACCGGGTGCTGTAGGCCTATATACCATAGTCTTTCGAGACTGAAGGTTGCCAACCATTTTTCTCCCACTGCAAACCACAATCTCTTGCAAAACTCACTTCACGAGTGTAAAGTGTCACAGGTCCCTGTTGTTTTAAATGTGACTTACTCTTTATATGTAGTTCGGGAACACCTGGCATCATCCAAGCGGCCTCAACAAGAGTGGGCTGAGAACGGTTCTCCTCCCAATGTGGGGCCAGTGGAAGCATCAGCAGTCCCTGGAGGAAACACTGCCGTGGTGTAGCTAAGGGATCTGGCACCAGGAGGCAAAACTTTTTTAACACCCATCAGGGGCCAGATGCTGAGAACACCCCCCAGGACTCACAAACAAACAAACAAACAAAAACCAGACATGAATGCTCAGGGATGCCAATGACTGGAGACGCGTTTGACCAGGACATGGTTGTCTAGGTTGCAAATACCCTCGTTCTGGGCTCAGCTTCCCTCCCCTCAAGTGACTGCAGGGCTTTGGTTTTTGGCTCAGGGTAGTTCAAAAAACCCCACATGGAAAGGAGAGGATCACAGCCGTCCTCATGGATTGAGGGCCCTGGAGGAGAATGAATGCCAGAGATGAAAGCTGCCCTATGCTCCTGCCTCCATGAGGGGATTCCCTCAAATTCCTGCCACCTTCCACAAAGATCAGTGGCCACATCAGAGGTCACGTGAAGGTTGGTCACATTCCTTTCCCGCTGTTTGCTCAGCCCTTTGGTTTACTCTGCTAACACGAGCCAGTACTTCTTGCGAGCCTCTGTTTGTGCAGCGCTAAGCCTTGTTTGCCGAAACACCTTGGAGAAGCCCACAGAGGGACCGGCTTTCTAAACACCCGGGGCCCATCTGTCAATCAATACCGCCAATCAGTTTCCTGATACAAACAGCCGGTGCTGCCAAAGCCAATATTTGTCCAAACTTTTACTGACTCTTACCTTTCAAGAAGAAAAGGGAAGCGTAGAAAGGCAACTAGGCTGACATTCGGGGCCTTGCAGGCTCTCCCTTAATGGTTAACTCGGAGCAAACGGAACGTCTGATTTCAGCCAACGGAAGAGACAGAAAACAAACAGCCTCTTTATTGCCACCCCATGTTGCTTTTTTACATCGGGGTCATTTGCATACCCCCAGCCGGCTGTTCCCTGATAAGCAGGCGGTTGTGGAAGAACAGTAGGCACAAGGGATGAGATCCGCAGGCAGTCATGTTTGAAGTGGTGCATTGACGCAGTTGATGGTGGCGCAAGCCCTCTGAGGTCATGCTCTGGAATGGGGACAGCCTGACACCACCCCTGACGCTGCCCCTCCTCGCGAAGGACATTCTCCTTCACCAGCAGATTTGGGAGTCCCATTAAGGGCCAGGGGATGGTCAGTTACTCAGTCATGCATTCAGCACCATGAGAGGGCCATTTTGGTGTTATGCCTCAGAGAACAAACCATCCTGGGACCATTGAGGCGAGTGCATGATGGAGTCTCAGAAGACCAGTCCTACTGCATCAGGTTAAGGCAGGGTCATCCTGGCCAGGGTCCTATTGCCACCTGGAGCAGCCAGGCTGACCCTTCTGGAGACCCTCCCTGCAGAAGACACTGGCGACAGCTTCAGACCTCTCCCTCCACCACAGCTTATCTCTCTTGGAGGTTTGTGGCATCTTGACACCTGAGGCTTCATTTCTGATGAACATTCACAAATGCACATTCCCCTCCTGTGTGCCTCTGCCTCTATTCCCCTCCCTCCCCTCTGTTGTTTCTCCTTTCTTACAATTTACAATGTAAGCCTTGGGGGGGGGGCATCCTGTACAGTGCCATGTAAATTGATGACATCAGAATCAATAACAATCATCTGCTGAAGGAACTGGAGGAGAACATTTGTACTGAGAACCAAAACTGAGCTGCCAGCGTTTGGGGATGTGGCGATAAATAGAATATCCTCATTAGTCAACCTCTTGCTTCAGGAACGGAGAGTCCGCACTCGGTTCCTTCACGAGGTTGCGCCAGAGCTTTCCCTCCCAAGGGACTTTTTATTCCTGCCCAACTCCTTGGCTGGCACCTCCTGGAGTCTGGAATGCATTAAAGTGATTAGATCTCAGGCTCCCCGAAGAATGACAATACCGCTTGCCTTGTAAAGGCATTTCTTTATTATATCAATTTTTTAATTTATTTTTTTATTTTGCAAAGAGAGTTTGTAGCAGGCTCAGTTCATGTTTAATTCATTGTGTTGTGCAAAGAAGACGGCAAAGAAAAAGGAATAACTGGGCCAGATAATGATCTGCCGAGCGGGGTTTTTTAACATCACATTTTGGAAACCAAATATATCTCTTTCAAGATAAATGTCAGAATTATTTTAAAAGCTTTTCTTTGCAGGGAAGGCGGCTTTCACTCAAGGGGGTATCAAACAGTCATTTTCACAGGGAAAAGACAACTTAATTGGGTCTGACTGGGGGAGGAGAGAGTGAGAGTGAGAGAGAGAGAGAGAGAGAGAGAGAGATGCCTTGAGGGGGGAAGTGGGGAGAGGGATGCACTCATTCCACACTGCTGGAGTCCTCTCCAGCACTGAAACACGGTCAGGTTGGATGATACTCGCTCAATGCACATAACTGGGCTTGTGTGCTTGTTTTTATTCTGCTGAATTGGGAGCACAGCACAGGGGAGGGAGCTAATTTTCTGCCCCTGTCCAATTCCAGCTCTCTCTCTCTCTCTCTCTCTCTCTCTCACACACACACACACACACACACACACACCCCTTGACACCTCTGCTGTTTTTTGCCTACATGAAAGAGCTTTCATTGCTGCCAATATAAGGTTTTTTCCCCAGAGCAAATTGCCCACCCCTACTGTTGCTTCCCTGCAACTAGTGTTCAGAGGTAAACTGCATCTGAACCTGGAGGTTCTCTATATGGCTATCATGGCGAACAGCCAGGACCTCCTTCTCCTCCCCCCTGAAATCGTCCGGAGTCCTTTTAAAGCCATCTAAGCCCACGGCCTGATTGAGTTTTTGTGCTGTGTTTTGTGACGTATATGGTGCTTCATACACAAATCTTAACTGAACTCAAATCAAATCTGAAATGATCTAGCTTTTTAAAAAAATCATTTTATGCTGTGTTTCATGTATTCAGTTTTGTAAGCCGCCTTGAATTTTTGGAAAGGCAGGGTATAAATGTTTCAATAAATAAATAAATAATTATAATCCAGTAGTGCTGCTCATGCAGCTACATACCAGGGTTGGTTGAGTCCATTCTCCCAGCCCGCCAGGCAGAGCTGTTTCACCACTGCAGTTTGACAACCCCACACAAACGTTACTTCAGTGATGACCCTACAGAAGACCATCTGTGTAGGTGATGATGCCCGGACCTTGGTCTCCACTCAGGGGCACAGCTACCCTTGTCTGGCATGCAGAAGGTTCTGGGCCCAATCCCTGGCAATGTCTCTAGATAATGCAGGGGTTGAGCCCAGTCTGTAGGTCCAAAGAACCACAGTCAGACAGTGTGTAGACAGCCTTAAACTATACAGCCTGATGATCCAACACAGGGCAGGCAGCTTTGGATACTGATATTCAGGTGTTCACCTCCAAGAGATAAGACAGTCTGCCGGGAGGCACTACTGGTAAGGCCTTGTGGAGCACATGCCAAGGACCGTCTGTGGATGAGCTGCCATGCGCCACTCACTGACATGCCTAAAGCCTCCTTGGAAAATCTTGGATCACATTTTGACATGTGGCTCTAGGTGTGCAAAGCAAACCTGCAGCCCTGGCATGAGCTGTAAGAGCCAAAGCCTGGTTTGCAAACCAACACCTGTCCACACACAAGGCTTTTGCTCTCTGCAAGCAAAAATTGGGCAGGAGGTCAGCAAGGGAGCTGCATCAGCTGCTTACAGCTCATGGGACAACCATTGCAGAACTCTCTCTGTCC
This sequence comes from Tiliqua scincoides, assembly GCF_035046505.1. Classification (NCBI taxonomy): domain Eukaryota; kingdom Metazoa; phylum Chordata; class Lepidosauria; order Squamata; family Scincidae; genus Tiliqua; species Tiliqua scincoides. The sequence continues at coordinate 8,605,015 of NC_089828.1, forward strand.
CAAACCCTCCTACCTTTGAAGCCGTCTGTTCACTGATGCCTCAATCAATAAAGTAATATGGCCAGAAGATGGTGCTAGAGGAAAAGGGATAGATTGGATGTCCTTTTTTGCCCCCTGAAGCTTTCCTCACCCAAAGAAAGGCTCTGGCTCCACAGGGGAGGCCCCAGTAGAAATGTGGGTTTGGGAAAATCTGCTACAATAAGATATATATTTAACATAAGAACAGCCCCACTGGATCAGGCTATAGGCCCATCTAGTCCAGCTTCCTGTATCTCACAGCGGCCCACCAAATGCCCCAGGGAGCACACCAGATAACAAGAGACCTGCAAGGCCTCCTGGGAATTGTAGTTAAGAACATAAGAACAGCCCCACTGGATCAGGCCAAAGGCCCATCTAGTCCAGCTTCCTGTATCTCACAGCGGCCCACCAAATGCCCCAGTTAGCACACCTGATAACAAGAGACCTCATCCTGGTGCCCTCCCTTGCATCTGGCCTTCTGACATAGCCCATTTCTGTTGCCAAAACCCTCCTGCCACCACTGAAAGAGGGGCCTTTTTTTTATCTTTCCCGCAAACTGGTGGATGGATGTTCCTTATTGGTCAAAGTGAAGTTAAGGACTGTTCCAACTCTGTCTGTCAGGGCAGGAGGAAGAAAGCAAGTTGTGTCCCTGGCCACTCTTATGCACGTTAACCCCATTCAGTTCAGTGGGGCTTACTTCCAGACAAGCCTGTATAATATTGCAGCCTTGCAATTCTAAGTATGTTTACTCAGAAGTAATTCCCACTGAGTTGGATGGAACTTACTCCCCAGTAAATCAGCTTGGGATGAGAGCCTTTGAGTCAAACGGAGATGCATTACATTGATCGTCCCACAGCCACAAAATTAATCCTGAACACAGCAATAGAGCAATCCCTGTGGGGCCACTGAAGAGTTCCACGTGCGCCGCGTCTCCAACTCACAATGGGTCTTGCGCTTCATAATGCTCAAAGTCCTTCTTTATTAAGTGGGCCGACAAACCATTCCTAACCAACCATCACAGGGAGCATCTCCCACCGGAGCTTAAGCAGATCCGTGCTGGCTGATGGGAGGCTTCTGGGTCCAGTTTAAACTGTGCTGACAGTCACCCATAAGGCTCTGAGCAATTTGGGGCCTGGTGGTCTGAAGGACCACCTTCTGCCACCACATGGTCTCAACAGAGATGCTCCTGAGCTCCTGGTGCTCCTTTCTCCTCCGCTCAGGTCTCTGAGGAGACCATACAGGCCCACCCACTCGCAGGCCCCAGTTCTCTCACATTGCCTTTCTCATCCTGAGGCCTTCTGGGCTTGCTTCTTAAAGAGGCAGTATGCAACAGCCTTACCACATCATCTTCTGACGTTGGCAGGTGCCAATCCATGGAGGTGCGGCTATGAGCAGGGATGGATGGGTGGCTTCTCAAAAATGGTTGTGTTTCTCTTCTTGACAGGTGGCAGTTAGCAGCACCCCCAGTGATCTGGAAACGATCTGGCATCTGGGAGGCATTAGGCACAGGTAGCCTTGATACCTTGCAGCTATGCGGTGGGAGTCAATTTTCCATGATTTATCCCATGGGACCACCATCATCCTTAAACTAGGATGGCAAACACATGGACAGGGCCAATTGTACAGAACTTCCCCAAAGAACTAGCAGTGGAAAAACCTGCACAGTGAACCACCCTGTGGCTACAGTCTTTCCATGCTACCACGGTGGGGTGGGGGGCAACTATGTAAAAGTGGCTCCTGTCACAGTGCTGTCATCCAGAAAGGGCACTTCACACCTCATAGGATTTGGGAACTGACAATGGTGGGTTTATTTTTGGTAGCACAAACACTTGGTCAAAGGAAACTGAGAGGCCTTAGAGGGGGGCCAAATGTTGATGTGGCATGAAAGTCTTGATTTGCCAGAGCCCAAGACACCACCTTCGCAGCCTGGCTCTCTTGGCGCTCACATAGGCCAGCCACCCCTCTCACCATTTGCACTTCCTAACTTGCAGACAGCACCTTGTGGGAGTCAGTAGGTTGCCTGTGGCCCTGTGTCACTGCAAGACATAGTGGTGGTGGACCAATTGCAATTGTTAGGTTGGCAGCAGGACAGGCACGAGATCAACAGGGAATGTTTGGGTGGTGGCTAGAAGATGGGTCAGCTTCATCCTCAGGCAGCAGGCTGGAGTATCTTGATTGGGGCAGGGCTTAAATGTACTTTGGGAGACAGGCAACTTTGCTCTGTGACTCACTGCTCCCAAACACAAGAGCCTGAAAAATGAGGACTGGTAACTTGTCACTGCTATAAACATCACATTGGGTCTGGCAACATGTGCTCACGTGTACGTACTTCATGTGCTACTCTCATGAAATAGAACCACAGCAGTGTGTTGGGTTGTCCTGTTTCCAAGACCAAAGATTCCACCCTTACCTGCCTGTCAGTTTGCTTTCCATGTGAGCTTGGTACCCCTGAGACAAATCCAGTACAATTTAGTCAGTACAGTCAGTACAAAAAGACTCTGGAAGTGTTCCCAGATTGCTACAGCTGCTCCCTGTTTTACACTCCTCCAAAGGGAAGATTATGGTGAGAAGGCCGGATCCAGCATGCCTTGGGATGTCTCTCTGAGCAAAACACCCCCCCACACACACACACACTCCAGCTCCCCTTCCTCTTGGGGGCATTCTGCTTGCTTGCATAAGAAGGCTCCACAGCACCAAACATTTGAGCCTTGGGGTTCTATGCACAGTCCACTGGGGATCATTCCTCTGGAAGCTCTGTGGCAACAGCTGGGAGATGTGCAGGAGGTGTGCCAGAATTCAATCGCAGGGGGAAGAATGCTGGTTGGTGTGGATGGTGTGCCACAAAGCGCTGTGACAATTGGTGCCCATGCCATGTCTCATTCTGCCCGGGTGCATGTCTTGGGGTTAACAGCAATCAAGGGGCTGGGAAAGCAGGGGGCCAAGGCCAGGACCTAGAGGGACTGGTGCAGAGGGACCCAGAGGGACCCAGCCAGCTCAGTCCCAAGAAGAGACCAGCTGACCCTGTCCAGAGGTCCTATGGTGCAGGGTGCTGCCTGCTCCCGCCTCCAGATTCCTTGGCCTGTCTAACTCCGCATAGACTGCACTGGCAGGCAGTTGCTCCCCAGGGCTTCAGGCAGGTCCGGGTCTGAGATGTTGCCAGGGATTGAACAGGCTGCAGATAAAGCTGGTGGAGGGGCTTAGCTACGGAGACACACAGCCTTATTCCTGAGGACTCCCCACTGCTTCCTGCTGTGGTCAACCAGGCACTTCCAGGGAGCCCAGAAGCAGGTAGGAGCCTTCAACAATTGGCATTCCAAGATACACTGCTTCTGAAACTGGAGCGCCCATTCAGCTACAACAACAACACGACAAGATAGTAACAACGATACACTGAAACTTCTGTGAAAAATACTCGCTACCTGCAGTCAAAAACTGGTGGGACCACAAAACTGAAAAAGTCCTTGAATAGGAAGATGCCAAAATATTATGGAATTCCTGACTACAGACAGACAAACATCTAACACGCAAGACACTGAACGCCTATAGTCGCGAAGAAAGAAAAAGCAGTCAAAATCATCAGTATAGCAATCCCGGGGATAGCAGAGTAGAAGAAAAAGAACTGGAAGGAACAACAAAATATAAAGATTTGCAAATAGAAATGGGAAAGTTGTGGCGGACGAAGACCAGAGTGATCCCAGGGGTGATTCCGAGTGATCCCCCAATGCTATTTCAAACCCCTTGAGGAGCACCTGAACAGCAGAGGGGCCACTGAAATCTCCATCAATCAACTGCAAAAAGCATCATTGCTGGGAACAGCTGACATCACTTATGGCAGCAAAACAGGATAAAAGGCAGGCATCCCAGGTCCTTGGGAAGGATGATGTCTGGATAAAACAGACCTGTCAATAACCCCTACCTGAATGTGCAGAAATATAATAATAATAATAATAATAATAATAATAATAATAATAATAATAATAATACTGAGTATTGTATCTTAGGCACTTAGACAGCAAGGCAATGCATGCGTCTGATTGGCTGATGTAATTGGCGACATCGCTATTTTGTGGCCTGTCTGTCGCTGTTTGTTGACACTGTGGGAAGGCACAGCCGACCCCTCACCTTGGGTTGTTTACTGGCGCCTGGAATGTGAGCACCAGCACTACGTCCAACAGCTGGACATGACCACCACCACCACCCTTCCCCCCTGTGTTTTGCCTGGTGTTCCTGTTGTGCTCCGTGTTATCTCAGCCCTGTTCTAATGCTAGTCAAACATGACTGTGAATAGCCCGACTCAATGGCAGCCGCGTCAGGCTGGAGAGTCAATATTAACTGAGCAAACACAGCAAACAAAGAGTTGCTATTTGTGTAGCCCTGAGTATTTGTGTGCTTTGCTGCCAAACAGGCCACTCAGAGGCTTTGCAGAGAGAAGAGCGGCAGATTCTCTTGCTCAGCAAATGTTTTTTTGTGGGCTGGAAAAAGTCTGCTGCTGTTGTTCTAAGGCTGCACGTTCACCGCCTATGGAGACTGGGCACGGCCCTTTTGTACTCACAGCCTGGTTGGCTCAAGCGCACCCAAAAGGTGGATTGTTTGGAAACACGGCCTTGAGCTGCCAGGGCCTGTCAGGCTGCACTGCTCGGAAGCGAAACGCCACCCCGCCAGCAGCCTGGGCCTTCTGCCTGCTCTTCCTCCCTGCTGGCCAGCGTGGGCCTCTGCAACTCCCTGCCATTCCCCCTCTCACTTCTGGCCTCCACATCAATATGCGCAGACAACTATAAATATGTTCATCAAGCAAATGAACAAGGCCTGAATTTTATGGGGTGCTTGACTGCATCCTCACTTGAGCACCAAATCAGAATTGCTCTGCAGGGGAGGACGCTCCAGCTGCGCAAGCCCCTTCGCCAGCCGAGGTCTAGTTCTCATGTTTGCTGTCCATTCTGTCCATGTGGCGAGGTTCGGATGGAAATGGCTACCAGCTGAGCCTGGGCGAGGGCTCCCAAGCAATGGACTGTGCTTCCTGGAGGGGTTCAATCTCCCACTTAACGGACCTCTTGGAGGGGTTGTAAGGCTGTCCTCTTTCACCAGACCTTTGGATGAACTGGTCCTTTTTTCCTCTGGCTGTTTGTTACAAGGAAGCCGCACTCTCCTCTGGACCCTCCTGCAGTAGTTCAGGAGTGGTGGTAAAAACTGGTCCTGTTGAAGCCCCAGGCCCAGTGAGGCAGACCAAAGACTTCCCTCCAACTGGGCTACTATGAAGAGGGAGCCAGTGCCCTCGTGCTCCAGATGAGACATAGCATCAGACCAGGCAGGGGCAGAACCACCAAATCCCCTGGGCTCGGCCCTGGCAACACAGACCTCCTTGGGAGCAAGGGGCTACTCGAGAGCAGGAGGCTCCTCAGGAGGAGGGGAACCAAACAAGGACCACCTGGATTCAGTCCCCAGGCTGCAGGTCTCCTGGGGAGGAGGGTCTGAGTTCTCACCAGAGCTCAGGTCAGTCACATGGTTGGAAGGGGTGGGACCGGCTTGGCTGGCTGCTGGGTTCATAAGGAGCCTAGCAGCCAGAGAGGAAGGTTTGTCTTCCTTGGGCTCAGGCTCCTGGAGGGTGGCCAGAGGAAGCTTCAGCCTCCCCAGTACCTTTACTTGGCCTGTACCTTAGAGGGGTGGAATGCACTCTGCTGTCTGGAACACCGCCCCACAGAGGTGGGGGAAGGCAGGAGGAGGCCAGACTTCTGGGGAGCTGCCTGCTGCATGGGGGAGAGTGGTGCAACAGCCCCACAAAACCTGTCCGCATGAGGCTGGGGGTCCAAGAGGGGAGAGGCCCTGACAGCAAGGGGCAGTACCTGAGCCATCAACCCAAACCACTCCACAGGGGGGTTACTACCTGCCAACAAGAAGCCTTACTGGACTTCCAGGTGCACAAAGGGTTGTGACCCTCACCCTCACCAAAATTCTTGGTCAACCATAGACTTTGAATGCTGACCCCTTGTGGTGTGACAAAGGAGCACAAGGAGTGTAAAACTGCTTACAAGAATAAATCCCACCTGCCAAGCCAGTGAAGGGTCTCTTTGGTCCATCCCTTGGAGGAGTAAGTCAGCACACCCTGCTTGCCACACCCCTTAGGCCCAGGCCACCCAGGGGGAAGGCGGGATACAGCCATGGACATCACAGGCCCTCACCCCCAGTGGCTCAGTGCTGCTGCAGCCGCTTCATGGGGAAGCTCCTGACTGTCTGAGCAGAGCCTGCTGGTCAGCTCTGGCTTTGGCTTTGGCCCTCCGCCCATTTCCTCTTCCCAGTAGAGGCCCACCTTGCATTGCTAATGTAGTGCTTTTCAATAATAGTTATTATTTTTGGCGCTTGCCTTGCTCTTAAGGGTTTTTGGGGGGGGATGATGCACACTTCAGCTGACACCAAACGAATTCATTGGTGCCATTTGTTACTCTTGCACATGTCCTGTGGCATTTCATTTATTTATTAGTTTTACTTTTGCATCTTTTTAAAGGCCTTGCTCTATTGCGCATGTAATAAATGGTGGTGTAAACATGTTTTTAGGCTTGTATGTGCACTGGCAAGTAAAAAAAAGGCTCTGGTGTGCTTTAAGATGGCAGTGTGGAACCTCACCAGCAGCATAGCATTCACGCCTGTCCACATTGCTTGGCGGGTGCAGGCATTTGAGCTATGAGAAGAAGTGGCAGAAAAGTCCTTAGACATTATAAAGAGAGGGGTGTGTGCGTGTGACTTGAGCCATCTGAGACTGTGCTCAGTAGTGTCATCGACTGGATTCCTGGGCTGAGTTTCATCAGGCTGCAAGAGTTGGTGTTTGCATCCCCTGTACATTTGCATGTCTCTTTCCTTCCCGTGGGGCACCGTGATGTCCATCTGATATGGGATGCCAGGAGTCTACCAGAGTGAGCAGGCGGAGAGTTCTCAGAGTGGGTCGGCTGGAGCATTTTTGCCTCTTCACATCTGTGCAAATTGGCCATTGTTTTGCTGCCCATTACTGGTGCGGGGGGGGGGGGGGGTGTAAATATGCGCATCAGCAGTGATGCGGCCTCGCCATCAATGGAGCTCATTTACGGTGCAATTATAGCAGGAGGCGAGTGCTGTTTGGAATAATGAAGCTTTCATGACAAACATTGCATTAATTTTATTTATCTTGAGTGGGTGAGTGGAGACCAGCAACAGGGAAAAATAATGATTTTGCTTCTAGGTCACTGGGATTGCTTATCCGGAGGCGTCTTTCAGGCAGTTTTGCTCGGCACAGAAGGAAAGCGGGAGAGAAATGCAGGAGGTGCCACTACCAGGGTGTATCAATATGAACATAATTTCTGAAAAATGGAATTAATGAGGCAATGAGGCTGTTTTAATGAGTGCAAGGTCTGCCGTAAATGTCACTGCTCCAATGTCTTCATTGTAAATTACTGTGTGAGTTTTAGGAAATATTGTGGAGAGGACAGGAGGGGTGTGTATAGACTGCAAATCTGTACCTAAAAGGGGACAAACTCTGCGTGCTTCTGACTTTATAAGAGATCTTATCCTTCATTTTAACTTTGTATCTTACTGAAAATGACAATACTGTAAAAAGAATTTAAAAATGTAATCAAAAAATTACAGCAAAGGAACAGAAATATAAATCAACAGAGAGCCAGGAACAAACAAAAATACTTGCCGTGCAGCTGATCAGTTAATCAGAAATGTACAGGAAAACCCCAAGCCTTTAATCAGTGGTGGAACCCTGACTAGTGTTGGAGGAAATTAAAAATAGTTTCCTCTTTGGGGGGAAGCAGAGTAGCTTAAGCAGCAGACCCCCCCCCCCTTTGGGTATCACCCCAGGGAACCTCCCTCACCCGGCTGACTGGTATTCAATGAAAAAAAGACAAAGAGGCAATGGCTTGTTAAAGTTGCAAAAAAGAAGTTGTTTACTTACAGTTCCATTGAGTGTATATTTACAGCATCTGATTAGGATCAGAGTTTCAGCTAACACTGAGAGACAGCAAGGCCCTGGAGCTGCCTTGCCCTGCATGCCATGTGCTCAAGATGACCTGGGCATCAGAGCCCTGCTGTGTGCCATCTTAACAGGTTAGTGGTCAGAGGACAAGAGAGGAAGTGCTCAGAGGAGAAGGGAAGGATAAAGGGTTAGGGCCCCACCCCACAAGGATCACAGAGAGAACAGGTAAAAAAGAGTAGTCACTGGGCCATCGCTTGACTCCCTCTGGACAGCATCCTGCCCCCTCTGGACAGCAGACAAAGTTGCATCAACTGATGGATGGCCTTTCTTGGGCAAGGCTTTGCTATACTCTACAGGCTGGCCCACCCAGTGCAGCCCAGTGGGCAGCTGGTATATGGCTAGTGGTATATATTGTGCCCTTGCAGAAAGAAATTCAGGGTGGTTTGGCAGTGGAACAGATCGCCCAGGGAGGTGGTGTGTTCTCTCTCACTGGAAGTCTTCAAGCAGAGGCTCGACAAACACTTGCTGGAGATGCTCTAGGAGGAGATTTCCTGCCCCAGACAGTGGGTTGGATGGTTGGACTAGATGACCTTGTGGGATCCTTCCCTCTCTTTGCTTCTATGATTCTATGAAAGGGCAGGGGCCCATGCAGGCCACTCTGAGCTACTTGGAGGAAGAGAAAAATAAACAAGACGCAGTATGTGTGTATGTGTACACACCCATGCATGACCCATTCTTCCTAGAGCAGAGTCAGCTCCTTTGAACAAGGTTGCACTTCTGAGCAGAGAAGAGGGGAAGTCGAGTCTTGTTTGATGCAGGTAGAAAGCAAACAGTCCTTGTTTGGCTTCCCTGCCTTTACCCTTTCAGCAAACAACCTGAGTCAATGTTGGCACTTCTGCCTTAAGGTGCCCAAGATTACCAGAGCTCCATTTTCAAATGAAAAGAGCATCCATCAAGCCCTGTGTGAGAGCCAAGAGGACGTGGTGTGATTTCTGCCAGAGGTGGTTTAATCAAAAGCTCATGTAACTGTTTAATTTCTCTCATTAAACACAGTGGATGAACAGGAGGGTAAATGCCAGCCTGGCCTGGTGAGCTTTGCTCAGCTCCAGGGGAAGCCAGAGGGAGGCCCAATTCCCACTGTTGTTCCAGTAAAGAACCTGCCAGGATTGGGGGTTCAGTCATAAGGAGAGAGAAAGGTGCAACCCAGCTCCAGATGTCAGGAGTGAGAACCGCGGCACAAAAACCACCCCATCCAGCATCTTCTGGGGCTTTCCCATAGGTGCCCTCCCCAGCAGGAGGCTTCCAGCACTGGCTTTTTGGTGTCTCTTCCATGGCTGCTCTCCTGCCACCAGGATCCAGTCGTGGAGGCTTCATGTAAGCCCTGTGACTTCGGCATAGCACAGCGCACATTCCACAAACATGTGATGTGCATCCTACGAACTGCAACCTTGAAAACAATTCCATTCTGAAAGCAACACCCTGGACCCCATGGCTAGCGGGTTCCTTCACAGCTGGGCCCAGTGATGCACCTTCCTTCGCAGCATCTTCTTCTCCTGAATGTTCAAAAGTCAATCTTTGCACAGAGTTCTCTTCAGTTAGCTAATTGCTCCTTGGCTCTGAAATGGCTCTTCTCCAGGCCCTGACTTTTTAGGGCAAGACAATGGTCTGTATTACACTAAGATCAGCACCTCACCTGCTAATGTGTCAGGTGCAAATTAAGTCACGTGAGGTTTTTTAACTTCAGATTTTTCTTCATCATCATCATCATCATCATCATCAAAATGGTGGGTGCACTTATGCTGGCAGGTGCAGAGGGCTGACATTTCCCCTGTCTCCCCCCCACCCCAGAGTGTGAGGCTTCTTGAATTATGTCTCTAGGTGTTGGAGGCCCCAGAGAGGAGGCTCTTTTTATCATGCAGGATAAGATCTTCCCTCCTGGCAGACAAAAGTCAGCAGTCAGCAACTGGAAGATAAACTCCCCAAGGGAGAGTGGAGAAAGCCGCTTCTCAGCACACCTGGCAACTTCAAGACTTCTGTTGATGCAACAGAGGGCAGGGCAAGCCGCTCCTCTTCTGACGTGCAGGTCTGTGTGTCGACGGGGAGACCCTCTCAGCTCAGGGGACCCTCTGCGTGTGTCATTTGGCTCCTGCTCAACTCCTGTGCATCTGAGCTGCTGCCTTCCTTTGATTGTGCTGTGACAGAGAAGTGGATATGCTCCTTAGGAGTCAGTGTGTCTCTAGCCCATGCCAGTGAGGAGCCCTGACTGGGGTTGCTGAGGCAGAAGTGGAGAATTCCTGGGGTGCATTTCAGTCACTTCTCATAACAAGGGTCTTTTGAGAGATGGTTTTTTATTTGCAGTTTGCAGCTCTGACCCTCACCCTGAACACAAGAACAAACCCACCTCGGTTCTCCTCCAGGAGTGCAGAATAACAACCCGCAAAGTAAAATACCCTAACCCAGGCTTTGACAGTGGTTTTTCAGCATGGAACTGGGGAGTGTGAATTCTTCTGGACCAGCTTCCTTCGTGTACCAGAATGTCCTGTTCAATCGGAGGTCGCGGCCTGCGGCTGAGCCAAGCATTCTCCCATTTGACGTTCTGGTGCAAGATTTTTGGAATGCGAGTGTGAAAGTTGCCTCCAAACACTCCCCAGCTGCCGCCACCAGTTTCACAGTGGCAGGTTCTACTCCTGTTGGCAGCAGGTGGGGATCCTCTGTGCGGTGAGTGACTGCCATGTTTATTTCCCAGAAGTCTCATGGGAATGGAACATTGTCATCAGGTAGCTCTGTTCCATTGGGACTTATGGGAGAAAATGGCAGTTACCAGCTGCTGAGAAAAGTGACAGCACTGACAAGGCCATACAGTTCCCCCCTTTACGCCCCCATTTTTATTCCCCATAACCCCCCTGAGAACAATGCCATATCATCATATAGCCCTGTTCTGAGTGGATGTCTGGGAGAAAATGACAGCCAGAAGCTGCACAGATGATGCAGCCTCTGCAAGTGCCAAGCTGGGGTTTGAATGGCCACCGTGAGATCAGCTCCACCCTAGACAGAGAGAGAGAGAGAGAGAGAAACTTGGCACCAGAAAGGCATCTGGAGTGGTGTCTCTTAGACGTGTTCAGCTTCTCCGCCTGAGAAAGTGGAGAACTCCAAGTCCTCTATTCCTTGTGCTATTTATAGATGGTGATGATGAAAGACACACTCCTGGCCAGGCCAGCTGGCTCCCTTCCCATGTTTCAGGCCGAGCTTCACTCCCTCCTTGCTGCACCTGAGCGACTGGTTTGCAACTGGGCAGCTGCATCCACTTTCTGACCACCTGTGCGCACCTCCCTCGGGAAGAGAGGGCTCCTGAGGTCAGCAGGGAGGAGGCTCCTACCGGCAGACAAGAGACCACAGGGATGGACCCAGCTCAGCAGCAGCAGCCCCCAATTCAGGCCCCGTTTCAGACCCTTTCGCGAGCATCTCTGGTGAAAGGGTCTGCAGTGCCCAGGCCTGCAAAATCCTCTGCTTGACCCAGCGCAAGAATCCTCTGGCTCAACCTCAGGCTGCTTCATGTATTCCTGGGAATGGGAGAATCCTGCAAGACAGTCACCCTCTTGCCAGGTCAGTGGTGGACATCTCTCTCCCTTGTGGACAATGCCAGGAAGCGATGGGTTTTGTCAGACATGTCCTTTTGGCATGTTTGGCAGCTTTTGCAGATGGCTTGAGACAAAGACAGACCAGAAAGTTCAAAGGTGAACAACAGTGGCCAAAAATGATTTTGGAAAAGTGCTGGAAGGGATGGAAGGGTGTGACATCTGAGTTCAGACAGGACCTCCCCTGGCAGGGATGCTTTAAGGCTTCCATGCTGTGGGGCAAGATGGGCTCTCCAGCTGGAAGCGCATGTGATGGATGAGTGTTCTTGGCCGTTTGATTCAAGAGCTTCTCACCAAATCTGGGACATCAGTCTGGCTGAGGACCTTCCCTGGAGCATCTGCAGCATGATGGATCATAATGGCCCTGCCTGTCTTGTATCTGGAAGTCCAATCCAGCTGGATCTACTCCACACCCAGTGTGAGTAGACCACCAAGGTGGTTTCCTGTGACCTGCTTTGGGGTGGTGAGCAGAGAGAGATTCTGAACCGGGAAGCAGACGGGTGCCTGACGCTGTCTCCATCACCTTTCCAAGGACCTGTTGATCCCTGCGTATGAAACACCTCCTCTGATGGCCAGGCTGGGTTTGTCAGGCAGCCCTGTCACTGTGTGTGGTGATAAGAAACTCCAGACACAGGAATTCAGGCCCAAATGAGTGGTTGGGAATAGGGGGCATGTAAGGGAACGACAGACACAGCTTGTGAAAGCCATTGATCTCATTGCATCTTTGAAGCATACTCTTATTAACCACCATTAAATCTTGGCAACTTTGTAATTAGGTTGCCTTCTTCCCTTTGAACTCTCATGGCAAGAACCATTACTTAATCCGGCTGGCTGGATTTACACTTTGAGAGGATGGCTGGTTTGTCCGCAGGCCGTGCTTGGGAGAAGAGCCTCCTTATTTGATGGGGTTCCCTTTCCATTCCCAGCAGGGACCTTCTTTGCCTGTGAACACTTCTGAAGCCCAATTCACACAGGGCTTCCTTTTGCTGAGTTTGGGCACCCCAAGTACAGTTCATGGCTAAAATTCTGGCTACTTTTTGGTGATGTGGAGATGGGCTTGTATGCGCCACAGGGCCCAAACCCCAGCCCTGGGGCCACTTATGGCCCTCGAGGCCTCTCAATGCAGCCCTCAGGGAGCCTCCAGTCTCCAAGGAGCCTGTGGCCCTCTGGAGATTTGTTGTAGCCCGCACTGGCCCGATGCAACTGCTCTCAGCGTGAGGGCGACTGTTTGATCTCTAGCATGAGCTGTGGGATGAGGGCTTCCTCCACTGCTTGCTGTTTCACATCTGTGATGCAGTAGTGGCAGCAAAGGAAAGGCCGGCCTTGCTTTGTGCAAGGCCCTTTATAGGCCTTGAGCTATTGCAAGACCTTCATTCATTCATTCAAGTTCATCTTTAATATATTCATTTATGTAAACTTATGTACATTTATTCAAATTTTAATTGTAAATTCTTTTTTTCCTGGCACCCCGACACAGTGTCAGAGAGATGTGGCCCTCTTGCCGAAAACTTTGGACACCCCTGCCTTAGAAGATGTGCAAGATCATTTCTGCCCAAGTCTCACAGGCTGGTGTCGCTCAACTAGGGGAAGCAACAAACCCTCTCCACATAGTCAAGTTCTCCTCTGTGCATTGAGTGGTGGAGAGAGGATGTGCTGTGCAGTATCACAGTGGCTTGTTCCCTCTAGATGTCCTGCCAAACATCTGTGTGCGCACACTGACCTCCTTCAGGGCTTGGGGGAGGTGGGAGCTTCTTGGCTTCTCCCAGTCAGTGACCATCATTTGTTTCTTCAGTTTGCCCCAGAACATAGTCATGATGTAGCATCTATCTCATGGGTATACTGGGGAAAAAATTGTGACCCCCTCTACCGGCAATTGACCCCTCTAGTCAGCCCACTTTAACTCCAGCTCCCCTGCAGTTGCCCAAAAGGTCTCTTTTGTGAACCTTGCCCCATGAGTGCCTTCACTAGTCCTTTCCAAATGCTTCCACCAGGGGCAGTCCTTGTTTCTGCTTGCCATGCTGCCCCTCAACTCCCTTGGCAATTTTCTAAGCACCCAGTTGTCTGTTCCATTTCTGGAACCCCTCCAGGCTCTTTCATGTCAGGGTCATTGCAGGAAAAAGCAACTGGAAGAGGGAGGAAGCAAAGAAGCGCCCCCCCCCCCACCACCACCGCAGCTGACACCCAAAGGGTTTAGTTGGGCCAGCTCTGCAGAGGACTTTCTCATCACCTCGGCTGACGGATGGGCCTCTTATCAAGTTGAGTCAATTACTGTCAAGTGAATGGGAAACCTAATGGGATGAGGTCCCACCTAGGTTCTGTAGAAGTTTTTCATGTGCAGGTTGAAGTTTGAATGTCTTGGCAAGTGCTAACTTTTTCTGTTTGTTTTCCTTTGGAGTTTTCAGCAACTGTTAAGGGGGGGGGGATCAGTTGCAGCTCAGGAGGTGATCTTTCAAAGCTGCCTTCTATTCCTGTCAACACAGGATCCCCTCCCTGATGGCCTCGTCTTTCTGCTCTGGCTTCAGCTTTTGGACTCCTGTAATTACCCTTTGCATTTAAGCTGATTATGCTGACTTTAGAGGCGGTGTTTGTTTAATTTATCCATTGCTGGGGTGTTTGCGCAGTGGCTCTGTGTATAAACACGAAACTTGATTACCTGCCTCAAAGGAGTTTTGCCCGGCGGCTCTTTTCCCATAGATATGCTCAAATAAACAAGAGGAGCTGCTCCGGAGATAGCAGGCTTAGGCTCGCTTTCGGAGCAGTCGAGGTCACGGCATAGAGGGCCTGTTGCTTGTGGCAAAAAGACTCTTCTAGACAATACTGCCAGACAGAATAGCCTAAAACCCACTTGTTGCCTCCAAGCCTCCTCCAGTCATTGGCCAACTCACTGTGATGTCATAGAATGTCAATCACTGTGATGTCACTGTATGGGTGATGTGCAGTATCATTCACTGCTTCTCCTCAGTTTGTTTATTTAAAAGACTTGTATCCATTTTGGTCTGAAGAGGAGAGAAAGAGAACTGAAGGTGTTACTGTGGATGAGCCTGAATAGAACTGGCCTTTTCTTCACGAACCCCCTGAAATTCCTCAGACACCCTGCCTGTCTCCTTGCTGGAACTGGCTCTTCCATTTCCTTCAAGTTCCTCCTCAAGACTTGGATGTAACCCCCTCCTTCCCACCTCTGCTGTGGCAATGTATGTCTACTGTAAGAATGGCCTTCCCTCCTTTGCCCCTGGCTGCCATCTCTAGTTCTCTGTTATCTCCCTCATGTTGCTTTCTAGATTGCAAGTTTCTTGGGGCAGGGGCTGTTTGGTCCTTCTCTATAAAGCCCCCTGATGACCTGATTTCTGGTCTGAATTCTGAGATCCATGGTGGAGTCTTGAACGTGCTGGAATCCCTAGCATGTATGCACTGCTGAAACAGATGCCTGCGTTGGCTCGGTCATGTGAGAATGGATGATGGCCGGATCCCAAAGGATCTCCTCTATGGAGAACTCGTGCAAGGAAAGCGCCCTGCAGGTAGATCACAGCTGTGATACAAGGACATCTGCAAGAGGGATCTGAAGGCCTTAGGAGTGGACCTCAACAGGTGGGAAACTCTGGCCTCTGAGCGGCCCACTTGGAGGCAGGCTGTGCAGCATGGCCTTTCTCAGTTTGAAGAGACACTTGGCAACAGTCTGAGGCTAAGAGGCAAAGAAGGAAGGCCCATAGCCAGGGAGACAGGCCAGGGACAGACTGCACTTGCTCCCGGTGTCGAAGGGATTGTCACTCCCGAACTGGCCTTTTTAGCCACACTAGACGCTGTTCCAGAACCACCATTCAGAGCGCGATACCAGAGTCTTTCGAGACTGAAGGTTGCCAACAATGGTGGAGTCTTGTCCTGAGCAGTGGTTAAGTCTTGCATGCACCCTGGTCTCCAGGCTGATGACCTGCTTGACCTCCAGCAACACACATGCATCCAGGATCACTGCATGTGCAGGGCAAGGCCTGGTGCAGCCTGGACATTGGCCAGAACCTGCCCATGCTGCCCACAACTTCCAGGGAGTCCCAGCCCCATGTTCTTGGGTTCTGTTATGACAAAAACCCACATTCCCTGCTGAAGTCCCATTCGGACTGGCTCGGGCAGGAGCCCTCCCTGTTCAGACCCAGCTTGTTCCCGGTAATGCTAAGGTGAGGCAGGTGGTGGGCAATGAATGCTCTCTGGGGCAGCAGACTCCTCCAGCTCCCACACCGAGTGGGTAAATTAATGCCTACTTGTCTCCAAATGAATTCAGGCACAGAGAGTGAGGAAAGGCTGCAGCAGAAGCTGCCAAGAAGAATCCTTCTTCGGAGTGGTGCTTGGGGATGGCACTAATACTTCTGGAAATTGAAATGCTGCCCAGGAAATTACATACCATTTGTCATCGCCAACCACCTTATGGAGAGAAATTGTTATTGCTTTTTAAACACTGGTGATTGCAGAGAAATGCGGCCTAATCTCGCCTCTTTCCTAAACATCTTATGGAAATGTCTGCAAGAGTCAAAACAGGGGAGCTGCGGCCAGGGTCAGCCCATCCGTGAGTCAGGCACCGAATTGGCGGGGGGGGGGCACCTCCCTCCCTCTGCCCAGTCGCCTTCATTGTCCCTCCTCCTCTTGTTCCCTGGACTGGAAAAGAAAGAGCGCAGAGTGGAAGAGGAAATGGCTGGACTTGGGCAGGGCCAGCATATTGCTCCAGCACCCTCCTCTCCTCCCCACCCCCATCCACCCCTTCCCATTCTTCCTTCTCTAAACCAGGGAGCAGGAGGACAGGGGCTGCTGCAGTGCTAGATAAGGGGGGCAGCCTTTGGCACATGGCCTCAGGCACCAGGAAGTCTTGGGCCAGCCCTGACCAAGGTTAGTTCCTTTTAAAAAATTAGTTTATTCCACAAGAATTATCCTATACCAGAACATAACCCAGACTTAGTCCTTGCTGATGGGACTGCTGTGCTGTTTGCCTTAGTCCCCTTTTTGTGGGCAGACTGTATGGCCCACAGGCAGCGCAGAGCCACGAACCCCCGCTTCTCACTGCAGAGCCACACGGAGACAGAGTCAGGGCCTGATGAGCTGTGCTCCATGCGGGGCCTGACACATGGAGAGTGCCTGGAGTTGGCTGGCCTTCTCTGCTCCAGTGTCACCTTTGGGGCAGGTTGGGTGTGCAGCAGGGCCGGCTACCTCCCATCCTGCCCCCGCAGCTGGCCTGCTCAGCTCTCATTGGCTCAGACCACCTTAGACAGTGATGGCCACCAGCTTAGATGGTTGTCAAAGGGGGCTGGGCGAATTCTCAAAGGAAGATGTCTGGCCATGCCTATGGAACCTCCATGTTCAGAAGCAGCCTATCTTGGCAATAGGCTGTGGGGCAGAGGGAAGAGCCTTTAAAACCTGCTTGTGTGTTTCCAGAGGCATCCTGCCAGCTGCTGTGGGGGAAAAGCAGGATGTGGGACTGGATGGAACTTGGGGTCCTGGCCAGCCGGATCCTTCTGGTGTTATTTTGACTGCAGTCTTTGTCCTCCCAAGAGACAGACCATGGCTCAGAGTCAGAGCACCTGCTGTGCAGGCAGATCTTCAGGTTCAAAGCACAGCAGCTTGGGGTAGGGAAGAGAAGAATTCCTGTCTGGAGCTTGGGAGAGCTGCTGCCAGTCAGACCAGACTCAGCTGGGTAGGCAAATGCCTTGACTTGATGTGGCAGGATCTTCCAACTGCTTTCTTCCTGATATCCCAGGCTGACCGCCCAACAGCACATCATATTTCTTGACAAAGCCCACAGTGGGCCAAGCCAGGCTTTCCTGGGCCTTGCCTTGCAGCCGGGGAACTCTGGCTGCAGGAAGACCCGCCAAAAGCAGAGCCCAAGCACGTTCCCATTCACTCCTGGGAAGCAGGTGAGGGAAGTGTCTTGGTGGGTTGTGCCCCATGTGAAGTAGCTTCTATGGGGGTGGGGAGGGAGCTGGCATTGGGAATGCTTTGCCTGGTGCACCACAGTGTCTGGGAAAGGCCTTACTCTGTGATTCTTTGGTGCACCCAGATAAAATGCAGTCTTCCTTCTGCAGTCACACCTAAAAGAGTGATGCCTCCTTGCTTCAGAGATCTCCTCCCTGGATTGTGACTCGCTTTCCTTGAAAAGGGGTCTCCCACAAGCAACACCTGGGAAGTTTTGCCATCCATCCAAGGTGTCACACTTAAAAGAAAAAAAAAAAGCCTTCAACCACAGTTCTGGGGGGGGGGGGGAAGAGTGAAATATCTATCCTTATACCACTGTAAAGCCTTCTCCAAATGGCAAGAGCCAAAGAGCCCCCCCTCAGCATGGAGAGCTGAGGATGATTAGGGAGATCATGCCATGCACTAGTGATGGGCTGACCGCTGGCGACAGAGAGGAAGGCGCTGTGCTTCACAGGTTTCTCCGGCCCACTTTGTAACCTCAAAGAAATGACTACATTTGATGCATTTCACCCCACCCCCACCCTGCCTGCCCATGTTCTCTGGCACATCAAGCAATGCGACAATGAATATATATTGACCTTATTATAGCAGCCGCCTGCTAGTGCCAGAAGCAACCAGGCATACTCTGCTCAAATTAAAGCTGTCAGCATGTAATTTATGGTTCATTGCAAAAGAGGAGCAGGACTCGGAGGGGAGTGGTGGAGCGGGGGGGGGGGTTTGGAGTGTACAGGCAGGTAGGCAGATGAGCTGCAGGGAGAAAGCCGACTAATGAGGTGAGCTCCGAGCTCAAGTGTCACTCGGGGTCTGTTTGGCACCTTTTTGAAAGCTGCTCATTGCCAGAGGCGAGATTCCTTCCCCCCCCATCTCCTCCTTGGGATCGATTCTCTCCCCCAAAGTTAAATTACTGGTTATACCTGAAAAGGGTGAAGTAGGTGTGATAATAGGAGGCTAGGCAGCCCTTGTCTGAAGACAATGGGGTGGCTTTGAGTCTGCAGAGCTCTGTAATATAGTATCATTTTCCTAACCCAGCTAACAGGCTTGTCAGCTAAAAGTGTGTGTGTGTGTGTGTGTGTGTGTGTGTGTGTGTGTGTGTGATGTTCTGAATTGAAGTACAAGTATTTCAGCCAGAGTCGTAATCCCCCCCACATTTCTACAGCTACTCCTGGTGCAACCAAGGAAGGGAAAAGCTACATCCACAGATTATGCTGCCGCTCCAAAGTCACGCCATTGGTCTGTCTACGCTCATTGCCCTTGTTCACCATATCTTGTGGCAGAGAATTCCATAAGTGACATGGGCATCAGGAGAATCTGCTTTGGGAGAAAGCACCCCTCGAGCCAATTCCTGAGCTCAAGGAGAGGATTCTGGTGGTTCCTGACACCTGCCCGCCTGTTCTCACACACCCCCAAATTCTTTGCATTTGCCTTTTTGGGCGTGGTGAACAAGGTTCATTTTTCTGATTTTCACCAAGGGATATGATAGGCTGGAGATATGGGTGAGTAGGGGGTCTTACTCCAGTCTCGGCTGCCCTGATGCAGGGTATAAGCAGGACCCTGCACCCCCTTACACCCCCGCCTGCCAGAGAAGCAGCTGCTGGAGGCTCATTCTTCCACACAACTCTGGAAGGTTTTCCTATCCTACTGCCTTTCCTCATGACCTCTTTTGCCCAGTACCTCTTTTCCAATTGGGGGGGGGGGGCTCTGCCTTTGGAACCTTCTGCCATCGGAGGCACCCAAGCACCAGGTTTTGGGGCCTGGTTCAGACTTTACAGACTGATCCCTTGCCTGCTTTGGAAAAAAAAAAAAGTGTGCTTTAACTCCATGTAATTCCTTGCACTGCGGCTACATGAATTGTGTTTATCGCCAGATGCGACAGGAGGGCATATCGCATATTCATTATGTACAAGGTGCAAAACACCCTGTCGGTTCTGTTATCCCTGAGAATCTCGCATGTCGCCTTCTATGCCCTCTAAAACCTGGAGATCAAATTCATGTCCGCCTACAAGCCCTGCTGTTGGCAGCACCAGCTCGCCCCATGCCATTCCCTCAAAAGTGCTTGTCCTCCTTCCTACTGCCAGTCATTCCATCCGTGTCCCCCCCATTGCTGCCATGGCCTGTGCCTGCACTGGGACTGGTTGCTCCCCAAGTGACTAAGTGTATCTCACACTTAGTCACTAAGTGTATCTCACTTAGTTGGTACATTTCTCACCATCACTCAAGTGACACTTTTTTGCTCAAAGTCCCCTGTTCCAGAATGACTTTACAGAAGTGCCTGCCTTTAGACCTACAATAGAGACAGTTCTACACCACCAGCCCTTTTCTGAATTTTGTAGTTCTTTGGCGTTTTAAGTGCTTTTAACATGTTCCTGTGCTGTTGTTTTGAGACTTGACTGTGTTTTTTCTGGTATAACCTAATTATCCACAGATTTTTTTTTTTTACCTGCAGTGTTATCTCAGTGTGATGAGAAAGGCCCTTTAAATTAAAGGAAAAAGTCTCTTAACAATAGTCTGTGAAAATGTTAATGTGAAAGAAGGCATTGGACTGACAATCCATCATTCTCTCTCCAGGCACATAGAACAGCTTCACTCCAGTGCAAGCAATCCTTCCCTTCCCCTGAGCCCCTGAAAGAAAGATAATCACTTTGCATTGGTGAAGGGAGGGGTCGGAGTGAAACCTTTTTAAGTGCCTGGAGAGAGACTGATTGATGGATTGTCTGCTTAATGACTCTATCTTACATCACAAAGGTCAGCAAGGCTGTTTTTAAATCACCTAGTAAAGGGACATTGTTTTTAAAATGGATTTGCTTTAATGCTTTAATGCTGTTTTTGCCATCCACATGAGTTCTGGGATTGGAACCCTTGATAAGGAAACTCAGCCTGTACTGTTTAGCTGTTGTCACAATGTTATTTTATGCTATTTTATGTCTTTATGCCTTGAATATTCTTGCAGAAAGGTGAGGCAGACCTTGCAGTCAGTCACTGCAAGAAAAGACTTGCTGACTTTCTCAGATAGGATGCCCCTTTCTCCTGGGGAATACCACAGGATCCATTTCAGAGTAAGGCACTCTGGCAGAGAGCACCGAGGTGGGAGGATAGACTTCCTACCCATCAACTTGGCATTCTTGGCAAGCCTGCCTGAAGTCCAGGATGAGCCCCCAAGCTGTTCTAGGATCCTGGCAGCTCCAACCAACTGGATTTGCCCAAAAGTGACACTTTGGACTGCATCACACCATGCTCACTCCTTCAGAAATGTATGTGACTTGCAATTCCCCCCACCCTTCAACAGCAATGCAAATGGCAACCCCCTCAAGAAGGGAGTTGCAAGGGGAGAGTGCCTTTTCAAAC
This sequence comes from Tiliqua scincoides, assembly GCF_035046505.1. Taxonomy (NCBI): domain Eukaryota; kingdom Metazoa; phylum Chordata; class Lepidosauria; order Squamata; family Scincidae; genus Tiliqua; species Tiliqua scincoides. The sequence continues at coordinate 8,625,904 of NC_089828.1, forward strand.
AATAATGTTTAAGTTCCAAATCCATTTAGAGGGTCAGAGAGACACTTTGTGCTCCCCCCCTCAATTTGCATTAGTAACTGACAGCTTGTTAACAGCTGATTAATGCCCCTAAAAAGCTGTTGTCAAGGAGAATAAAAAGGAACATAAACTGTGGCAAAAGAAATGTTAGAAGGTGATATGGGAGGCCAAGTGAGACTATGAGGAACACATGGCCAGCAACATTAAGGGGAATAATAAAAGCTTCTTCAAATATGTTAGAAGCAGGAAACCCACCAGAGAAGCGGTTGGCCCTCTGGATGGTGAGGGAGGAAAAGGGGAAATAAAAGGAGACTTCGAGATGGCAGAGAAATTGAATGAGTTCTTTGCATCTGTCTTCACAGCAGAAGACGTTGGGCAGATACCACTGCCTGAACGGCCCCTCCTGACCAAGGAATTAAGTCAGATAGAGGTTGAAAGAGAAGATGTTTCAGATCTCATTGATAAATTAAAGATCAATAAGTCACCGGGCCCTGATGGCATCCACCCAAGAGTTATTAAGGAATTGAAGAATGAAGTTGCAGATCTCTTGACTAAAATATGCAACTTGTCCCTCAAAACGGCCATGGTGCCAGAGGATTGAAGGATAGCAAATGTCACGCCAACCTTTAAAAAGGGAAAGAGGGAGGACCCGGGAAACTATAGGCCAGTTAGGCTAACATCTATACCGGGTAAGAAGGTGGAATGCCTCATCAAAGATAGAATCTCAAAACACATAGACGAACAGGCCTTGCTGAGGGAGAATCAGCATGGCTTCTGTAAGGGTAAGTCTTGCCTCACAAACCTTATGGAATTCTTTGAAAATGTCAACAGGCATGTGGATGCAGGAGAACCCGTGGACATTATATATCTGGACTTTCAGAAGGTGTTTGACATGGTCCCTCACCAAAGGCTACTGAAAGGCTACACCAAATTGCCACAGTCAGGCAATTAGAGGACAGGTCCTATCCTGGATTGAGACCTGGTTGAAGACCAGAAACAGAGAGTGGGTATCAATGGGCAATTTTCACAATGGAGAGAGGTGAAAAGCAGTGTGCCCAAGGATCTGTCCGGGGACCGGTGCTCTTTAACCTCTTCATAAATGACCTGGAGACAGGGGTGAGCAGTGAGGTGGCTAAGTTTGCAGACAACACCAAACTTTTCCGAGTGGTGAAGACCAGAAATGATTGTGAGGAGCTCCAGAAGGATCTCTCTAAACTGGAAGAATGGGCAGCAAAATGGCAGATGTGTTTCAATGTAAGTGTAAAGTCATGCACATTGGGGCAAAAAATCAAAACTTTAGATATAGGCTGATGGGTTCTGAGCTGTCTGTGACAGATCAGGAGAGAGATCTTGGGGTGGTGGTGGACAGGTCAATGAAAGTGTGGACCCAGTGTGCAGCGGCAGTAAAGGTCAATTCTATGCTTGGGATCATTAGAAAAGGGATTGAGAACAAAATGGCTAATATTGTAATGCCGTTGTACAAATTGATGGTAAGGCCACACCTGGAGTATTGTGTCCAGTTCTGGTCACCATATCTCAAAAAGGACATAGTGGAAATGGAAAAGGTGCAAAAGAGAGCAACTAAGATGATTACTGGGCTGGAGCACCTTCCTTATGAGGAAAAGCTACGGCGTTTGGGCCTCTTCAGCCTAGAAAAGAGACGCCTGAGGGGGGATATGATTGAGACATACAAAATTATGCATGGGAAGGATAAAGTGGATAGAGAGATGCTCTTTACACTCTCACATAACACCAGTACCAGGGGACATCCACTAAAATTGGGAGGATTAAGACTGACAAAAGAAAATATTTCTTTACTCAGCATGTGGTTGGTCTGTGGAACTCCTTGCCATAGGATGTGGTGATGGCATCTGGCCTGATGCCTTTAAAAGGGGATTGGACAAGTTTCTGGAGGAAAAATCCATTACGGGTTACAAGCCATGATGCGTATGTGCAGCCTCCTGATTTTAGAAATGGGCTATGCCAGATGCAAGGGAGGGCACCAGGATGCAGGTCTCTTGTTATCTGGTGTGCTCCCTGGGGCATTTGGTGGGCCACTGTGAAATACAGGAAGCTGGACTAGATGGGCCTATGGCCTGATCCAGTGGGGCTGTTCTTATGTTCTAAGGAAGAGCAGTAGGGCACCCAGAGAACAGTGGGACAAATCAACCCAATTGGGAAGTTACCAGGGAAGAAGATCAGGCAGGAGCCTGGCTCTTCTGGAATCAGAGTTGGATGAGTGCCGCTCAGTGGGTGGCTGGGAACATGTGAAGGGCGCAGGCGCAGACTGTGCTTGGCCCTCCTTCACCTAGGCTGTGGTTGGCATCATTTATAGGGTTTGGTCCAAGGGCACTTCTGCTCATGTGTGGAATGGGGGGGGGTCATCAACTTGCTCCCCAGACTACAGCCTTGCCTGGCACATTGCACTCCACTCTGCAAGGTCATCCCACCATCTGGTGTGAGTTTGTAAAGGATGTGCAGCTGCCAGGAAACCACAGGTTTCTATTCACATAAGAACAGGACAGGTGATGTCCATTCTGAGAAGTTCGTTTTGACAGGTTGTCCAAAGAGTGGCACTTCTGCTGTTCTGGAGAGCCCTTCAGATAACATGCCCAGTACACAGTGGCCCGGAAAGGGTGCTGCTTTCTTCCCTGGAAAGGTGACTGGAATCAAAAATTTTCAGCACCTGTTTAGATTCAGCTGAGTGCAAATGATTTATTTATTTATTTTATTTAAGAAATTTATATCCTACCTTTCCCAGGCCGAAGCAAATGGCCAAGGCGGCTTACAAAGCTTTATAATAAAGTCCAAAATATCACCACAGGTAAAAAGAAAAACATCAACACAGCATTAAAACATTGATCTTAATATTACATAGTGAAACAGAAACCAAAGCAGAGCAAATCTAACAAATGTTGAGCTATTGGGGAACAAATTATTCCAGGGATGCAGTGAAGTCCCAGCAATATTTCAGAGGCTCAGGGGGCAAATATCCACTCAGCAACCAAATGCCAGATGAAGCAGGTATGTTTTGAGCCCTCACCAAAGAGCCATGAGGGAGGGAGTAGTTCTCAATTCTCCTGGAAGGGAATACCATAGTTGTGGTGCCACTACAAAGAAGGTTTGTCCCCAGGCTGCCTCCCTTCTCGCTTGGGATAGAGGTGGCATTTGTAGAAGAGCCCCCTAACCGGAGCGGGCAGGCTTAAATGAGGCCGTCTTTCAGATAGCATGGACCCCAGAGCATTTGGGGGGGGGGTGAAGATGATTGTTATGCAGAACAGGAGTCCAATGCACTTACATCTCTAGACGCATAGAGCAGGTCAGTAGTACTTATGCAGGCACCTTCTCAGGATTAGGGGTGTGTTGAGCATTCCCTTGTGCCAGGGCTTGGTTTAGGCACATGGATTTGTGTACTACTGTGGAGTGGCTCCATTTTTGGAAACTGGGAGTGACACCAGTCTTTGCACCTCATCGAGCAAGCGACTTTCCCCTTCCCTGTGCATCAAAAGTGTGCAGGTCTCCTTTGGAACATGTGGGTTGCAAAACAAGCCCCAACGAAACATGTGCCCTAGGAGTAGAACTGTGGGAAACAGCCCACAGTCATCAACTGGGGCATGTCAGAGGTTTCACTGCCTACTGAGAAGCAGCTCATGCAAAGGGAGTGTATCTCATTCCAGATGGGTACCAGTTCCTTGCTTCCTCCCTGCTTGCAGTCAGGCAGCTAGCAAGGCCTTAATAGGGTAGACTCAGTGCTCTGCATGATTTATCGGGTAGCAATCCCATAAATAGGTTTTAAACTTTTTTCCCCCCAAGATTTATTTGCTTTCCAACTAAAAGCTGTCCAGCTGGTGTGCCACGTATGTTGCTTAGGTTAATGATGCTATTTATATGTCAGATAAATTGTTGAAGGGGCAGGATGCCAAGGTGCTGTTTAGCTCAGTGATCGTGTCTCCTCCTCACAGATTTGGGCGGTTTTGTTTTGTTTTTTAAATCCCACTGAAAATGTCTCCCTAGATGCTGTCACTCCCCAGGATTTGGGGAGAAAAGGTTTTCCCGAGCTGGACACCAAACCCCATCAGAGTGGTTTGTGCTGACATTTGTCATCTTTGGCTGCCCTAAAGCCTGGGCATGTGAGACTGTGTGGCAGTGAAGATGCCGCATTCCAGCACTCTGCCCTGTGGGCTTCTCCAGGCACTCACTGTATCCATTTCCATTTGAAGGTCAATTTGTGGCTCTGGTGTGGCCGGCTTCTGCCCCCAGCAATGCTCAGTGCAGTGAACTTTGCAGAATCCCCCTTGCTTTCCAGGCTCCCGTCAGCATGACTACACGCCAGCCTTTAGCATCCATGCCCAAACGCTGCTTGGCTGAGCAAGCGTGCCTGAACGCTTTATCATAGTTCCCTAGTTAACAGCCTTTGGAACATGGCATCCCTCGCAAATCCTCCTTATGTAGCAATCTGTGGTTTTTATGCACTCAAATGGCATATAAACAGATCACAGCGCAGGGTGGTTTGGAAAGCACCAGGCTTTCCTTCTCTTATGACCACACACTGGGAGATGCAAAGGGCTCTCCTAACATGGGGAAGTGGAGCATCCTTTGGGGGTTGCTCTCTCAATAGGCATCAATCCCGCCCCTCCTGTCAGGCTCAGGGAGAGGTTGTCGCTCGGTGGCAGAACCTGGTTCCACTTTCTTTCTCTGGCATGTCTGTTGGAAGAATCCCAGGCAGGAAAGAACTCGACCAAACCCTGGCATCTTTTCCAACAGGGATAAATCCTTCATGCAGCCTGTGCATCATCAGAGTTAGGAAGGCACTACAAAGCACAATGAAAAAGAAGCTGCTCCCGGTGCAGGAGGCCTGTGCGTCACCTCATGCAGTGGGTGGGGCAACACCCCAGGTGGTGGGCATGGTGATGTACCATTGTCCCACCCCCAATGGTTTTTTGGCTGTACCTTTTGATAGAACACAAATATTTCAATGTGTTCATTCTGCATGAAATTACACATTGATTGATATATAACATGATGGTCTTATTCCTCCAAACTCTGATTTTAGTGATTTTGAAAACTTGTAGAGTCTCTCTCTCTCTCTGTCACACACACTCACACACACACACACACACACACACACACACACACACACACACACACACACACGTCAACTTACTAACACCTTATTGCAGCAGTTCTCAAACTTTTAGCACTGGAACCCACTTTTTAGAATGACAATCTGTCCAGGACCCATTGGAAGTGTTGTCATGGCCAGAAGTGACATCAAATTAAATTAGCAAATTAAAACAAATAATTATAAATAATTAAATTAAAATAAAAGAAATAATTAAATAAGGGGGAGCCAGTTCTGTTCTACCAAGTGAATCTACTCTGAAGTAAGTCCCATAGTGGTCAATGGGGATTACTCTCAGGAAAGTGTGGGTAGGATTGCAGCTTGTGAGCCCAATCCTATGCATGTCTACTCTGAAGTAAGTTCCATAGTGGTCAATGGGGCTTACACTCAGGAAAGTGTGGGTAGAATTGCAGCCTGTGAGCTCAAGCCTATGCATGTCTACTCAGAAGTAAGTCCCATAGTGGTCATAAGAACATAAGATCAGCCCCACAGGATCAGGCCATAGGCCCATCACCTCCAGCTTCCTGTATCTCACAGCGGCCCACCAAATGCCCCAGGGAGCTCACCAGATAACAAGAGACCTGCAACCTGGTGCCCTCCCTTGCATCTGGCATTCTGACATAGCCCATTTCTAAAATCAGGAGGTTACACAAACACATCATGGCTTGTAACCCGTAATGGATTCTTCATCCAGAAACTTGTCCAATCCCCTTTTAAAGGCATCCAGGCCAGATGCCGTCACCACATCCTGTAGCAAGGAGTTCCACAGACCAACCACATGCTGAGTAAAGAAATATTTTCTTTTGTCTGTCCTAACCCTCCCAACACTCAATTTTAGTGGATGTCCCCTGGTTCTGGTGTTATGTGAGAGTGTAAAGAGCATTTCTCTATCCACTTTATCCTTCCCATGCATAATTTTGTATGCCTCAATCATGTCCCCCCTCAGGCGTCTCTTTTCTAGGCTGAAGAGGCCCAAACGCTGTAGCCTTTCCTCATAAGGAAGGTGCCCCAGCCCAGCAATCATCTTAGTTGCTCTCTTTTGCACCTTTTCCATTTCCACTATGTCCTTTTTGAGATGCGGGGAACAGAACTGGACAAAATACTCCAAGTGTGGCTTTACCATCGATTTGTAGAACGGCATTACAATATTAGCCGCTTTGCTCTCAATCCCTTTTCTAATGATCCCAAGCATAGAATTGGCCTTCTTCACTGCCCACCACACATTGGGTCAACACTTTCATCGACCTGTCCACCACCACCCCAAGATCTCTCTCCTGATCTGTCACAGACAGCTCAGAACCCATCAGCCTCTATGTGAAGTTTTGATTTTTTGCCCCAATGTGCATGACTTTACACTTACTGACATTGAAACGCATCTGCCATTTTGCTGCCCATTCTTCCAGTTTGGAGAGATCCTTCTGGAGCTCCTCACAATAACTTCTGGTCTTCACCACTCAGAAAAGTTTGGTGTCGTCTGCAAACTTAGCCACCTCACTACTCACCCCTGTCTCCAGGTCATTTATGAAGAGGTTGAAGAGCACCGGTCCCAGGACAGATCCTTGGGGCACACCGCTTTTCACTTCTCTCCATTGTGAAAATTGCCCATTGACACCCACTCTCTGCTTCCTGGCCTCCAACCAGTTCCCAATCCATGAGAGGACATGCCCTCTAATTCCCTGACTGTGGAGTTTTTTTTAGTAGCCTTTGGTGAGGGACCGTGTCGAACGCCTTCTGAAAGTCCAGGTATATAATGTCTACGGGTTCTCCTGCATCCACATGCCTGTTGACCTTTTCAAAGAATTCTATAAGGTTTGTGAGGCAAGTCTTACCCTTACAGAAGCCATGCTGATTCTCTCTCAGCAAGGTTTGTTTGGTTGATGGGCGGTTGATGGCCCATTGGTCAATGGAGCTTACTCTGTAGTCTGCCTGCAATAACACCCATCCAAAAAGAATCAGTGAGATTTCCAGCCCTTTCCAGTGCCCAGTTTAAAGTTCTTCAATGGCTTTGCAAGTACAAAATAGAAAACTTCCCCTTACCAGCTGAAGCCTCTTTTTGGTCCTTTTTAGTGTGTGTGTGGGGGGGGGGGAGGCTGCCTTCTGGAGCTGCCTTCTGGAGCAGCTCCATCGGATCGGGACCATTCTGGTGCCCTCACATACCCCTTTGCCTGGCCTGACCACCAGCCAAGGCTCATCTGCCTACTTGTGAGTAAACATGACCGTGAGGCTGCTTTGCTTTCCATAGGGCTCAATAGGGCAGCTGGGTGCAGGAACCTTCTTCTCGGGTGTTTTGGGGGGCTGCATTCATTGGATCAGAACCATTCTGACATTGTTGCAGTTCTCTCCACCTGCCCTTTCTGACGGACTAAGGCAAGTCTGCCTACTCATGAGTAAATGCAGCCACGTGGCTTCGTTTCAGTAGACTCGCAGCTGGGAGGGAGGGACCTCCTCATGTTTTGGGGGGCTGCGTTCATTGGATCAGGACCATTCTGGTGTCGTTGGATTCCACTCAGCCTGCCCTTTCCGAAAGACTATGGCAAATACACCTTCGCACAAGTAAACGTGTGATACAGCTCACTTTTACTTTCCATAGGGACCCATTCATTTTTCTTTCCAGTTTTTTGGCCATAACTTTTGAAGGAAAGGAGCTATTTCAATTCTATTTTTTGCATTGCATTCCGCTGGGAATTCCACATCCAACGGTGTATGGCATGATGGGCTAGCTCCTAATACTGCGATGTTAGCGCATCACCCCCCCAGGGCGCATCGCCTGTCGGTGCATCACCCGGTGTGGCCCGCACCCCCTGCACTCCCCTAGCAACGCCACTGGTCTGTGAGAAGAGGAATGCCCCAAACCTCCCCATTCTGATGCCCATGTGGCATGTGCCAATTCCAGGCACACATTTCGAACTGCTGTGCAAAGCCAACCTTCCCTACTAAAGACGACTAAAATGAGCAACTCTGCCTCTAGCACTGTGGGGGCTGGCTAGAGCCCTAAAAGAGGGCACCAAAGTTTGGTTGACCATTTCCTCAATTCCCTTTCATGCATCGCAAGTGGTCTTTGTAGGCCTGGGAGGAAGTGGGCTGGAGTGTGTGTACATTCCAGGAACCCTACTCTTCCCAAGTTGTGGTTTCCGAGGCTGCACAGAAAAGATGACAAGTCCAACTCCAAATCCCTCAGTTTGAACCACAGAAACCCAAATCTTGGTGTTTTTTTAAATACAGGTTCCCTTTTATACTAATTGAGCTGAGCTCAAAATATTTTCTTAAGGGTTCCTGAGGTCCAGAGCCTGCGGAGGCGAAAACACCCGCCCTGCATCTTTGATGATGGAGCAGGAACGATGCAAGATTGACTGGTGGGTTGAGAGGCGGGGCTTGGAAACTCTGCAACTTTGGTATGCTGGCAGCTTGTTTCCTATAAATCTTGGCTCATATTTCTTAGAAAGCTTTTTATGCCAAGTCCTTTCAGGCATTCTGAATTTTTTCCCCTCCTTCGCCCATCACAATACTGAACTGTGGACTGTGGGGTGGGTGGTAACTAATTAAACGAAGGGGCAAACTTTAAAGATGTTTTGTAGCTTTTTTTTTTTTTAAATGAAACCTGCCAAATTGTAATTTTTCCATTTATAGAGAGCCTCCAGCCATCTGTTTGTTGTCAACCAATGTTTGTTTGGAAAGGGATTTTATTGTGTTTTTTCCCATCAAACTCTCCCATTCGTACCACTATTTTCCCGAACTTCAGAAATGTTGGCTTTCACAGTAATATGGCAAGGAAATTCTGATCTAAGATGTAATCAGGAGTGAGCTGCCCATGTCTTTAATCAACTGGAAATGGGAATTTAAAAACAAACAAACAAATATGTAACTGAAAGAGAAAAAGGCGTTGCTGGATGCGTTGTAGCAGGAATCAGAAAGTGATACTTTCCCAGCATAATTGTTCCCAGACACTATCAAAAACCTGTTTGGTCCTGGTGAGCCCCGGCTCAAATTAAGCTTGGCTAAATTGGAAAAAGCTGGATTGTGGAATGGCTCTTTATCCAGGATGGAGCGAGTGTTGTGAACTCAGGGTGCTCCAATTTCTCTTGCCAGCTGAGATGGCCTAACTACCCTTCTTCCCCATCCTCTCAGCAGAATGTGCTGCTCCTTCACTGACTCAATGAGAAACGGGGACCGTTTTCGTGAAAGAGTCTGAGCCAGCCTGTGCATGATGCCCACAGCAGTAGCAACGCTGGTGGCACAGCAGCAATGGAGGCCGGCCATATCCAAGACTGACCGGGGACCTGGAGGAGAGGGCTAGGCTGCTGGCAGTCACACCAGGCTTTGACTAGGGAAGGGACTGTGGTACAGAGAAGGCAGAAGCTGCTGTCCCCAGTGGCATCTCTAAGTAGGGCTGGGAAGGACCAGGTAGGGCTAGCCAGCATAGTTGATACTGACCCAGATGAACCCATCGTGGGCTGACTCAGGGCAAAGTAACCTTCTCTGTTCATAGTCCAGGAGCAGCATACTGCCTGTTGATTACAGGAGTGGACCCCTCCCCCAGCCCCCTCTCCTCTCCTGCAGCTTGGAGGCCTGACCACCTCTAGCCTCCCCTGGTCTGCAGAGTTAGGCCTTGCCCCAGCCTCAGAGGCTTCTGGCTTGCAGAGTTCCCAACAGGTCATATGTAAGGACGCAACGGGTGACAGGGGAAGAATATGAGCGTTAGCAGTACTTGTCCTTGGCAGGCAGAGAGCCCAGGGCAGCCAGCCTCCCTGCCCCTATATCCCCAGGATCCCAGACCCAAATCCCTGAGACTGGAGTTCATGGCTGGGCTGGGTTGGGTTCTTGGGGGCTGCCAAGTTGACAGAGCCCCCAGGCCTCTGATGCCTCAAGCTCTAATGATGCAGCACTTCTTGTCTAGGTGGCTCTTAAGCTGCATGGAAAACGTGAGTCATCCTGGTGGAAACGTAACAAGCCCAGGATCGGTTTCATTTTGGCAAGGCTGGGTAACAGCAGGCAGGGTCAGGACATGGTGTTAATGATGCAGGCTGCACAGCAGGGCCGATCCGGGGTCAAGAGAGCCAAAATTAATTGGGGTTGCAGCTGGAGCAATCCCCTTCTGGATCATTAAGGCATCCAACAAAACTTGGAGCATGTCAGCGGCTGAGCCTGAGAACACTCCGGCGTGTGCTTTCAGAGGCCGCTTCTCAAGGCCGTGAATGGAGTCAATGAGAGGGTGGGCTGGAGGGAGGGGGCAAACATGGCTGCATTTGCAAACATTTCATAAAGGGATGGAAAAGACAGCAGTGCAAGCAGACAATGGATCCCTTCCCCAATGGACCTTCTTCTGCCTGCTGGACTAGGTGACCCCTGGACTGAACCAGTGACAGCCCTCTGTACTCTTGCAGAGGTCAGAGGCACTCTTGCCTCCAGCTGCAGGCAGCTCACGTCAGATTGTGGAGGCTGCAGCCTGGATTCTGGTCCAGAGATCATTCTGTTTTGGTAGCCTAGCTGGGCCTGCATTGATGCCCTGTTGTCTCATGTGAAAGGGGATCCATCCCCTGGGTGTGGCACATCCTGCTGGCTCATGCACAAGAGGGGTTTGATTGACACATGTCCCTGAGATGCCCACGTCTTTGGCCCATCCTGCAAACTCCAAGGCAAGCAACCAGCCTGCCTTTCTGGCTCACGCGACGTCACCACTGAAGGAAGACGAGAGGCTCGGTTGCAGCAACTCTTGTGGAAGCTGGCCATGGAATCCTCCAGGACAGATGTGCTGAAGACCTACCTCTGTGACTCTGCCTGCTGAGTCAGCCTCTAGGAGCATCCCTGACCGCAGCTGACAGCAGCTTTCCAAAGCTCAGCCACCTCAGAGGCCATTCTTTGCCCTTCCAGGAGGCCGTGGCAGGGATTTAAACTGAGCTCATCAGCCTGCATGGCATCTGTTGACCCCCATCACTGGCTATAGTTTGGGGTGCCCCAGTCCTCTCTCTGCAAAAGTCCTTTCTGCTTGGGGCCTGCAAAGGTTTGCTGCAGTGACGGGCTTGAATCATAACTGGGGAGAAACCCCCTGATTCCCTGCAGGGGCGTCAGGGGAAACCGTTGGTGGACTGTTGACATCCATGGCATTCCCAGCATGCCTTTGAAGGGCAGAGCATGTTCTCCCCTCTGCAGGAGTCTGTTATATATTTACTCTGTTGAAGGGGGGGAAACTGTTCATAATTAGAACTCCAGGAATGTGTTCCAGTCAGCATTTGGGTATTGGCAAAATGGCCCCTTTCAGGAAATCAGGGTCTTGGTGCAGCTTGAAGCACAGCCTTCCCGTCGCCAGCGTGTGCAGCAGACCCAGCATTCTGCTTGCTCGACTCTGTCAAAGTCTTTCTGAATCCAATGGATTTTTCTTAGAAAAAGCCCCCAGGCAGCATGCAGATTCCCACAGGTTTCCTCTTTATTTGTCCCTGCATCGTAATCCGTTCCACTTATGAGGCCTTCTTCTTGGTATCGAAGCCTCACATCTGGCTTCCATCACACCTTTTGTTGACTGGCAGATCAACAAACAAGCCGAGATGGGTCCCAGATGTCGAGGGCTGTCAGTGTTCTGTTGGCAGCCTGGTTTATGGCCGGGAAGAGGAAGGCAAGAGGCTGGTCGCCCGGCACCTGAGAAGTGTGGCACCCGTTGGGGGAGGAGGGCTTGCAGCTTGGTGTGCTTCTAAGGACTTTCTTGGGGACTTGTAAACATTCAATATCATGTCCAGATTGACAAGCTGGGCCACGGTTTTTCTCCTCCCTTGCCCTGAGCATGTGTGGAGCAAACAGATGTCCTCCAGGGGTAACCATGAATGTGCAGACTTATTTCGGTGTTGCACATGTTTACAATGCACAGTTCAAGAGCATTGCTAGAACCGTCCTCTGCTTATTTCTAAGTCAATATTTAAGATTCCACAAAGCATGTGCTCTCAGGGCCAAGTTTGCTTGACATGACTGGTTCTCATGCTATAAGTAGCAGCTGTGCAATCTGGATAAGGACCGTGGCAGGGGCCAAGGGTCGTAGCAACCCTGATCCAGATTGCCCTCTCCGCACCATTCACCGCAGCTGCCATTTTCACTGGCTGGGGACATTCTGTGTCTGGGTTGATCACATGATTCACAGTACATATACTGGGGCTCTGGGTTATCCAACATTCAGGGAAGTCACACTCTACATAAGCCTGGTGGACCATGTCAGGCCTGATCCTTCCGCTTTGGGCTGGAAACTGACAGGGGTGAAAGGGGCATGGAAGAGCCCCTGTTGGTCCTGATGTGCCACATGTGCAAGCATGTTTTATAGGTGAGGTGGTGCTTTGCCTTTGACGCGTGTCTTTCCTTTGCTCCCCATATTCAGTCCCTTCCCAACTGGGTTGTTTCACCATCACAATCCTGCAAGAATCTGGCCCTTCCTTTCTTCACAAACCCGAGCTCAGGCTTTTGCCACTCTTGGCTCCTCTGGTCTCCTTCCAGCGCTCTGCTGCAGAGTCACCTGGCTTGCTCCTTGCACAGATCATGTCACACACCTCCCTAATCCTTCCACTTGTTTCCTGGACCCAGCACAGCTCCTCATTCTGACGTTCCCAGTCCTCTGCATCCTTGCTCCTATCCTTCTGCACCCCTGCCTGTGATCTTCACTCTTCCAGCTCTGCCTCTCTCTCCCATCCCATTGAGGGGTCTCCGGCTCCCTCAAACGCCAACATACTTTCTCCCTTGCTGTCCATCATGCTGGAACACCTCCTAGAACACCAGCAAAGTCCTACCTCCATCACAATCCTCAAGCCTATCTGAAAGTCCACACTTTCCAGGAAGCCTTAGCCCCCCCTTCCCTATTGTAATAAAGCTTAAGTACATGAAACAAATAGACTTGCACCCCTTGGTTGCCCTTTCTGCCTCCATCTCATTTCCTTCCTCTCTTGTCTCCCTTGTGTCAGTTTCTATCCTAGAAACTCTTTGGGGCAGGGACCTGACTTTTTATTCTGTGATGTGTCCTAAAGTATACTGATGGTGCTGTATAAATAAATGGCCCATCCTGGCCAAGCTGAGAGAGAGCAGTGTGTTGTTGTGGGTGATGACTGTTGGGAAGTGGGTACAAGATCATCTGTAGGACTCTGAGTTTGCCTTGTATTGTCCAGGAGGTAGTTGACTTTTGGCCTATGGAGGTGTCCCTACCTGGCTTCCACCCTCCACCACTTCCTGACCTCACAATATGCAAGAGCTTCCAGCTCTCACACTTAAGCATGCAAAGCCCGCTGGGAGGTGGTTGCTGCCCCTCCAAGCGGGATCAAGCTCTGGATTTCCAGAGGGTCCTAGTCCAGCAGCCTCTGGTTTCAGGACTCAGGCTTGAGGTCAGAGCCTTGACCTGGCCGTGCCCTACCCTGGCTGAGCTTGCCCCTCTCCCCCAGGACCATCAGAAGAGTGCCCTGCACAGCTGCAAGATGCAGCCTCCAGCCTGATGTGTGATGCTGGGAAGACCTTGGAGACAGTCTCGGGCCAGAGGCCTGTCAGACAGATGGCCAGAACCTCTCGGGCTGAAGTCCTCTGAGACATCCAGCACTGCTCCATTTCTTTCCACATCCAAATGTTTGTTGCGGATGCAATGAATTGATCTGGGGGAAGAAAGAATCCCGTGTTCATCACTGTTTGCATCTTCTGCATTATCTCAAAGGAGATGAAAACCCACCTCCTGTATTATGAATCACTGTAAAAACATGCACCCACGTAATCATGTGCACATGCACCCCCAAAACAGTTCCCTTGCCTAGGGGCATTTCTGTCTGCAGCGAGCATGCACACAGAGAAGGAAAATATCAAATGCACAGACCCCTCCAGGCTCGCTTTTCATCGGGATTCCTCTTTTGATGTGTCAGGATGTTCAAGGCCTCCAGTCTTCTTTTACTACCTCTGTCTATGTGAGAGAAGGCAAGGCTCCTTTCTGTCTCTGGGTCTGTGATGTCTGCCCTCCCCTTGCCTCCCTCCTTTCCCCCTATATTTCCCTTAAGGAAGACCTTGTCATAAGAAGCCACATAACTGTGGCTTCCCTGAAATCGGCACCATTGCAGAGAGAGACCACGTGGCTGGGCTGAGAGGTGGGCACCTGGATTCTGTGTCTTCTTTGTCTGGTCTCCCCAAGAACAAGAGGCCCCAACCGGCCCATCTGTTGGGAGTGGCACGTGCCAGCAAGTTGAGTGTCCGAGCCCCCCTGAGTTGGTCAGGCTGCAAGTAGGAATGTTCAGATGGTTGTCTAGTGAGATGGGCCAGTGAGATCAGGCACAAGGATGCTTGTGTTTGGCCAGTTTCTCCCTCAGAGAATACTACTATGGGGAGTCAGGTTCCCACATGCCTTTTGGGGGGATCAGATCAGAAAAGAATTGTGCACCCTTCAAGCTGATACCGGCATAAGTATAGTCAGGGAACAGTGAGATCCAGACGTGTTAGGACAGTGGTTCCCAAATTTTGACTGGCGGCTCCTACTGGGCCATTGGCCACAGCTCCTCATTAGGACTATAATCCTATACATTGTATAGGGTGGTGTTTTTTTTGGCAAGGATTCTGCAGCTCCCCTGGCTGACTTCTGCAGCTCCCCAGGGAGCCACGGCTCAGAGTTTGGGAACCACTATGTTAGGAGATTATTTTGTTTTTGAGCTTGCCTGTAACCATCTGCTTGTGTTTTTGCTAAGATGCCCACGCCATTCCCCAGGTCTCCTTGTTTTTATGGTCTTCTCTTTGTACTATGCAAACACACCCCTGTATTTTCAATCAAATCTTGTTAGCTTTTGACTGTTTCCCTCCCTCTGGTTGGAGCCTTGCTCTGGTCCTCGTGGACCTGGCCACATGCAATCAGATCCAGTTTTGGGGAATTGTGCACATCCCTGTGAGGAGGGCTTTGAGAACAGCCTCCATCAACCTGGTTTTGCCCCTCCTGGGTTTTGGCCTCTGCAAAGGGCAAACCCCGGGGGAGACAATGGTACCTGTATCCCCCCTTCTCCCATCACCACAGGGGCTTTCCAGCACAGTCTCCAAAGAGATCCTCCCCAGAGGCCTGTACTCTCATAACACCTGGACAAGGTTTTAGGAAAGTGGCTTCCAGGAATAAGGCATTACTTACAGAATGCTGTGTAGGTTTCATAAGCATGAACTTGTGGAAAGGTGGCAGCCTGTCTAGCTAGGACTGATCTACCTGCTGTCAAGTGGCTGCATCAGTTGTCTGGAGTCTGGGACGGTTTGCAGCTCATGGTGGGCAGCTGGAATGCTTGGCACTCCTCCTCAAGCTGCCTAGCAGCAAGCAGGACTCAACAAAATCAGAAGGCCACTAATGCCTTCACCACCTGCCACAAGGACAACCACATCGTTTTCAAAATGTGAAAGAAAAAAGGATGGAATGCTCCAAACACGAGGGCCCCTTTTCTATTCGATCCACACAGTCACTAAAGAATTAACATGGCAAGTCAAAGGCAGAGCCTGAATGGAGAAGCTCAGAAACTCCAGCAGCCCAGGAAGTTGGCAAAGAATTAGTGAAACAGCCCCTGCCCTCCGAGCCCCTTGGGCAGATACTTTCTAGACCAGTCTTCCAGGGGTAGCCCTATGCACACATAGCATGTGTGATGCATGGGGTCAGGTCTGATGGGAATGAGTCTGTTGCTTAGGAGATGAGTACTTGCTTGGTACGCAAACTGTCCCTGGCTGGCAGCAGCCCTCAGTCTTTAGAGTGCAGGGTGGACAGCCCAGAACTAGGCTGACAATATACCAGACTCAGCAGAAAGCAGCTTCTTGTGTCCAAAGCTGGGGATTCCAGGCACACCTGGGAGCAGGTGCACAAACACGGAAAGAGTCTTCAAAATGAATGGTTTATCCAGGCGCTGTGGGGAATCTGTGAGATCTGAGTGGTGCCCTTCACTCTTGGGCTAACAGTTTGTGTAATTCCCTCCCCCCCCCCCCAAGATATTACAAGCCAAATGGCTCCAAAGCAAAACAAGCATTGGAGGTACTGCCTCCATCATCCCGCATCTTATTACTCTGCGGCAGGTGAAAGCATCTTCCTCATTGCGCTTCCATGCAGAGGGATGCAGAGGGAGTGCATGGGTGCACATTTGCCTGGGTGCACATTACAGCCCCCCCGATTTGGTGCTGCCCTCATATCTTGGAGG
The DNA here is from genome assembly GCF_035046505.1 of Tiliqua scincoides. NCBI lineage: Eukaryota > Metazoa > Chordata > Lepidosauria > Squamata > Scincidae > Tiliqua > Tiliqua scincoides. The sequence goes on from NC_089828.1 coordinate 8,642,188, forward strand.
CAGGCAGTGCAGGTTTGACAGTGTGTCCCTCGTTTATTTCCACCAAACAGGCTGGCTGCCAGATGAGGAAGGCAAACAGCCTCTCAGGGCCTTATCTGCAAACTGAGACATTTTCCTGTGTTGTTAACCTCAAAGGAAACTTGGTGGTTTCTAACCAGACTGACTCATTGCCAGAGCCTGACCTTGGACTTTTTTTCCACAGGCAATTGTGACAGGGAGGAGCGGGCCAGAGAGGAAGTCTCTCCCTCCCTCCCTTCAAACCAGATGGTGAAATGGAGTTGCTTACAGGGCACCCTCCACATTTGTTTACTTAACACTGAATGTAAGATACTTCTGTGGTTCCTCTCGGTTCCTCTCTCTCTCTCCCAGCTGCATGTGCACACAGAACACTCTTTCAACCAGCGTAACGCACACCATGAATAATGTGCAACGAGCAGATAAATGCTATAAAAAGCTGCTCTGTGCTGGATCCAGCTGTAATTGAGCATTCTCTTGGGGGGCATTTCCCCAACTTTGTTGCTATCTACGTTCAACAGAAGGTTCCCCACATATTCATACAATGTAATAATGGGGGGGGGGTTTGACTTTGGTCAACCCATCTGGTTAATGCACCTTCATGCACACAAAAGATGCAGCACCTTGTCCTGGATCCACTGCAAATGCTGCATTTTTCTAGGGCACCACAAGTTGCATTTCAGGATGTCCTGGGCTGTCTGCAGGAGGCCAAAAGCTCATCCCTCCCCCGCCAGCCTCCAGCAATTTTGCCCAGTAACTGGCACCTGGTATAAATACCTGTGGGCATGAAATGGGTATGCCTGCAGCATCCTTCAGGGTGACAGGAGCAGAGGAATCTCCCCACCTCTCCCCTTTAATTTAAAACAAGGCCCTGTCACGAGAGCTTCCCCTTTTCAGTTTACATGTATGGGAAAAATAAACAAGAGATTTGCCAGGAGCTAATCTGTTGCCATTAGTGTACACACAAACTGGTTCTCTCTGTAGTATGTGCAGCCAACCCCCGCCCTCTCCTCCACGTAACTGCTCAGAACTACTGGCTCTTGTTACGAAACGTCTGTCCTCCATTAATCCATTAGAAGTCGACAAAGGATCTTTGATCAGGTCTGTTTAAAGGCTTCTTGACGACACATTGCAGCAGACCTCAGCTCTTGCACCGGAAATGTCGCCATAACTCTTCCCACTGAACCTGATGAAGGCAGGCCTCTTGGCTTGGCTCTCCATTGGCCCTTGAGTGCTCACACATGGTCTCCAGGCATGAGTTCCATCTGCCGTTTGAACTTTGGAGCTGGTTAAGGAACAGGAAATTTGTGTTTGTTCCGTGATGAGGAAAGCCAACACGTTCTTTCATTATGCGAATCAAAGGTTTACAGAATGCAGCGGCAGCCTGGTCTGGGCCTTTGCCAGGTCACCAGCACAGGGCTGTGGAGCGCAGCAGAGGTGGATGCTACTTGTCAAGTCCAAGCGCAGGGTTTGGAAAACACTGAGGCCACTTTTCTATTAAAAATATGCAGGATGGAGTACAATGAAGCAATAAATAAATAATAAAAATGACAAATGTCCTACTCTGCTGTGTGGGAGGCGAAGCCCATCAAATATCCATGAGCAGCCCTCATCTTTCTCCTTCATTCATTCATTCATTCATTCATTCACTCATGCATTCATTTAGTTACTTCTTTCTCTCCCACCATGTGCACTCGAAGGCTGTGTAGTGGTGGTGACCTTACAAACAGATGGAAATAACACAGAAATAATTATAAAGTACAACAGAACGTAACAGTGAGTTAAAATGCAACCTTATACACACTTAGTAGGGATTCAGGTCCAGTGAACACAGTGAGGCTTACTTCTGAGTAATTGTGCATTGCATTGTAATGAGACTGTAATAAGGGCTAGAAGGGTGATCTTGTTCATTAGATACCTCCTCCCGCCCACACCTTGGTATGCTCCGATTGTTATCCAAGCCCTGCTTCAGGTACGCCCACAAAAAGCAGGGCCCCTTGGTAGTGTCCCAGCCCTCTGGAATGCTCTCCCCTTCTACAGGCTCTTAGGGGGCTCTCCAGGCAAGAGCTGGCTACAGGTTTGCTCTGGAGATGCTTTCATTGCTGTGTTGCTCCTGTCTCTTAGTTTGCATAACGGTTTGGGGGGATTGATTCTTTTTATTGCGTCAAGTTGCAGGTTGATCCTGTCTGATTTCTTGCCACTGCTTTCTTGCACAAGCCTTGGGAGAGGCAGTATGAACATTTTTAAAAAGAAGAGAAACAAGTAATTGACTCACCTCAGCACAGAAAAGCAATGACAACAGGTTGCTTTGAAAGAGCAGCAGCCAGTCCATGTAGTAGTCGAAACCTGCAGGCACAGCACATTTCAATGCCTTCATTGTTGCCAGCTGCACTTGCCCCCCCCTACCACGCCTTGAAGGCTGCAATCCGTTTCCACACACACTCTGGAGAACCAACAATGAGTCATTATGTGAGCAGAATACCTCCATTGTGCAGCAGGGAAAGTGCTGGCCCTGTTAACTTCCCATCCCGGCCAGGCCTCCTTGTCTTACGCAGTGGGGGAAGCGAAGAGGCCAAAACCCTGAGATCCCACTGTCCAGTGGGGATGTGGATGCTTTGCCTGAGGAGTCCCAGCTCCAGTCCCCAGCATATGGTTGCAGCAAAAGGGTGTCAGAGTTCTGGGGAGCCCTAGCACTGCTGCCCGGCTGGACGCATATTCTTGAGGGTGGATCTGCAGCCAAGTGCCTCCCCTCTCAGCCAGATGCGCCCTTGTTCTGGGTGTGGAGCCCCTGCCCGGCACCCAGAAGGCCTCAATTCCCTCTCTGGCACCCCCAGACTAAGAGTTTCAGGGAGCTGGTCTGGGAGAGACCCTTCTCGGCTAGAGACCAAGTACTGGGCTAGGCAGCACAAGGCGGCCTTCAGAGCCCAGGAGCAAATGCACACAGGCAGGCAGACGGACTGCATTGTGGAATTCCCTTTGAGTTACACTTCAGAGCCCTGCTGAACAGCTTGCCCTGGTGCCTGCCCCTTGCTCACCTCCCAACAACCGATGTCTGCTTCCTGTCCTGGCCTCGGCTTCCTAAGTGGAAATGCAGCGGGACAGGCACTCTGGGCTTTTCCAAGTGGCCCAGAAACAAGGGGATGGAGAAAGGAGGGGCACTGTGGCAGGGAGTCTGCTTCATACCCAAAAGGTCCCAGGTTTAATCTCTAGCATCACCACCGGGCCGGACTGGAAAAGGTTCCTGTCTGAAACCCTGGACAGCTTGGCCAGTCAGTGTCTGCACTACTGAGCCCGCAGGACCAGCATTGCCCCTCCTGCTGACGGTCCTTGTGCATGCACAGAATGCCTCGACCAGTGGCCCTTGCCCTGCTGCACATGCAGTGACTGGTCTGGTGTGGGCCAGGCTCCCCCAACAGTGTGGAACTCCAGACAGAACGGTAGCATGAAGGGCAGCGGCGGTGGACTCGGGAGAGGCCTTCCAAACTTTCTTCTAGGCTGTTAAATTGTTGCAGTTAACTGTGACCAACTTTGGCAAGGAGGCCAGAAGCTCAGCAGCTCCCTCATTCACCCTCATCTACGAACAGAAGTGGAGCAGACTCATCTGGCCCCATCCTGGAGGCAGCTCCTGGCTATTGTGTCAGGTGCTTCAAGGGGGCTCCTCCTCCTCAGAGGCTTCTCTGCTGGTGACATAGGACTGGATGGACTGGAGTGTCCATCAGGGAGAAGGCAGGTGGAGGGTCAGGACAGTCACCATCACAGCAGCAGACTGTGGCGGATCTGGCTATTTCCATGCTCTCTGAGGTGCGAGAACGGCCAAGATCCCTCTTGTTCAGCAAAGCCGCCTGGAAGCCATAAGAACATAAGAACAGCCCCACTGGATCAGGCCATAGGCCCATCTAGTCCAGCTTCCTGTATCTCACAGCGGCCCACCAAATGCCCCAGGGAGCACTCCAGATAACAAGAGATCTGCAAGGCCTCCTGGGAATTGTAGTTTAAGAACATAAGAACAGCTCCATTGGATCAGGCCATAGGCCCATCTAGTCCAGCTTCCTGTATCTCACAGCGGCCCACCAAATGCCCCAGGGAGCACACCAGATAACAAGAGACCTCATCCTGGTGCCCTCCCTTGCCAGATCTTGGTCGGGGGTAACCACTGGGGCTGCGTCTTTGTATTTGCAAGTGGGCAGTTATTGCTAAGATGCAACATATGCCCGGGACTGCCTGACACCTGTGTGCGGCACCAAACGCTGCCCCCTTGCCCAGGAGGGTGTCGGCTGCTGCCACTTGGGCCGTCATCCAATCCCTGGATGCGAGAAGCAAGAAGGGGATGGAGCAGCAGTGTGGAGGAATCGGAAACCTGGAGGGCCACAGCATCCTCCACCCGCCCTGCTCTGTTCCCCTCTTGCTTTGTGCGTTCAGGGAGCAATGGAGGAGGGCAGGCACTCCCACTCCACCTCCTCAGTCAGCCTCAGAGGTGGGCTAGCTAGGCAGGGCTGCAGTTCCAGGCACAGGAGCAAAGTCTGCTTCATGGCCCAGGTGAAGTTTCTCGCCCTCGAGGAAAACCAAAGAGGTCTTGCTGTTTGGCCCAGCCTGGGAACCAGCATCACTGCCCTGCCTCCCATCAGCATGTAGCACAAGGGTACATTTCTCTGGCACGTGCCCGGGAGGCCAGGTCCTCATCAAACACCAAGCCCACTGTGAACCTGTCCTTTAAACATGTGGGAGTTGCACAGGGAGGCCACCAATTTCAAGGCCAATAAACAAGTCAGCTGCCCCAGGGAACACCACCCGTCCCTGTCTTGGGCCCCGAAGGGGTGCCTTACCCCTAAAAAAATGGGAGCACACATGGAGCTTCAGCAGCTCTGAGCGTCTGGAAAAAGTCTTTCCAGACACATCCCTTATGGATGCCGACAGAAGGGGAAGATGGATTGCAAAGGATGGAGGATGAGTGTGTGGGGCGGCCGTGAAAGATATTTGCTAATGAGTTAATCTTCTGCTTTTGCAGCTGAAGCCGAGGCAGCCAGGGGCTGGCCCTCTGCCAGAGGTCATATTTTCTAGAGTGCAGAAGAGGAGTCAAATTGCTCACAGACAGCCCTGGAAAAGGTTGTGCGAAGCCACGTGGGAGATGTTTTTCCCTTGGAAGTGTTCTGATGACAAGCCCAAAGAAAGGGTTGCCAACCCAGGGAGAACCCTAAGGATCTATCAACCCTTTTAAACCATCCTGTGGAATCGGCGAGTAATTTCCGTGCTGGGAGCAAGGCAGTTGCATCACTGGAAGAACTCGATGTGCTCAGCCTGGCCTGTGTTCCCTACAAGTGTGTCAAACAAGTTTGCATTTGGTGTGCTCACATTTCCAGCAAACTCCAGGAAGCTGCTTTCTCCCCAGTTTTACACTGAATTAATTCAGTATTAAACATTACATAAATGCTGCCACCTATTACCTGGTTCCCTGCTTACCTGCCTGCCAGTGAACCCATTGATTGAGTTTCTGTGATGTCATGGAATGTTTGCAAGTATTTCATATTATTCTGAGGGAAGCTGTCAGCAACAGACTACTCATAAAAGTGCAACTCCTGTGGAGGAAGTGCAGTGTCTGTTTGGCCAGGAAAATACTCCCATAGGATGCAAGACAAAGCTGTGAGTTGCGTGGGTGCATGTCGAGAATGAGGATTGGAAAGGTGAGTGGGGAGAGCTAAGGAAATTCAAGAGGTCAGAGTGCTAAGGAACTACTGTTAGAACTAGTTTTGTCGTCAGCCCTTTCCAGCTCCAGGTGTTAAATGCTACTGTCACAGCAGCAGAGCAGCAGGTAAGTCACTGTGCTGGTTTCTGTTTCAGTCAATCTCCTGTTGATTGATTTGATTGATTATATATTGAAACTAGGTTTTCCACCCAAAAGCTTCCAAACAATTAAAATCCAGCCTTCCAAGGCAGCCTCAGAAAAACAGTGGCTAAGGGGTGTGGACCTTACCAGGTGATGCACTCAGGGTTTGTGCATGCATGTGTGTGTGTGTGTGTGTGTGTGTGTGTGTGTGTGTGTGCGAGAGAGAGAGAGAGAGAGAGAGAGAGAGAGAGAGGGAGAGGGAGAGGGAGAGAGAGAGAGAGACCACTACTGGCCAAAATTGTGAAAAACTTGGTATTTTCAAATCATACCATCAAGTTATAAATCATTTGATGGGTACTTTAATGCAGAATGCAGTGAAACAAACCATGTTGAAATATCTCTATTCTATGAAAAGTTATGGCCAAATAATCAGAAAAGGAGGTCCACCATGAGGGGGGTGACACAATGAGCTCTCCCACCAGGTGACTCAAGCCCTAGTGATGGTTCTGGCAAGGAGCACTGCACAGGAGAGTTAAGGAAGAAGGCACCTGCATTCACCCGAGTGGCCAATTCTCCACCTACCACTGAGCACCTCACCTCTTCCCCTTGTATATCAATTACACTAACATACCCACCTCATTATACAACACACACAGCTCATTGGTTTCAAATGACGGTAAGGAGAGAGGGGAAAAAACAGGATTAGGTTGGGAGGAAGGGAGATTGTGTGGCTCAGTCATGCCTTCCATTTGAGAGTGAATGGGTGTGGGTGGTTTTAATTCTCATTCATGTTAATTAGGATATGCTCCAGTGCTTGATGATCCCACACAAGACCCCAAAGCTGCAACTGGAAAGCTAGTATGATTGGTCCACAGTTCCCACTGTATAAGGAGGACTGCTTTGGAGCCTCATTCATGGCTGAAATCTGGACAGAGATAACCTGAGCCACAGTTTTCCATGCCCTGGTGACCATCAGATTAGACTGCTGCGATGCACTGTACAGGAGGCTGCCTTTGAAGACTGTTCAGAAACTTCAGGTAGTGCAAAATTATGACTGCAAGGCTGCTACCTGGGACCACATGAGGGGAACATCTCGTGCCAGGTTTAAAGCAATGCCACTGGTTCCTGATTTGTTTCGGAGCCCTGGTTCAAGGCACTTGCGCCAACCTCTGGAGCCTTGCTCAGCTTAGACTCCATTTCCTGAAGGTCACTCCCACACCAGCTTGCTCCAGTGCTCAGGCCACCTTCAAAGCCCCCCTTCAAGAGTTCTGAAGCCAGGCAGGTGGCAATCATTGTCTTCTTGGGAAAGGCATCCAACTGACAAGAATGTTTCTAAACCCATGCCAGTGTCTTTCTCTTACCACTGAGCAAGCACCACAACCAGCCCCACATCTCAGGGACTAGGAGGGATAGGAGAGCTTGCAGGCCAGGTGGGGGAAAAGGGGGGGCAGCACTTTTCATTTTAAACTGTTGTAGACATTGAAGCCCTCGCGTGAATGGTTGTTGAAGGAGGAGGGAGGTGTCACTGGCAGGGTCCTTGGGCCAGTGTCTGAGCCACCCCTGCTTTCCATGCAGAAGGGCCCCCAGTTCAGTCCCCAGCAGCACCTCCAGATGGGACTGGGAAAGATTCCTGATCTGAACCTCTGGACAGCTGTTGCAAGCCAGAGTCGACAGCATTGCACCAAATGACTCAGCAGCTGCCTCTGCTCAAATCCAGTCACGTGGTTGCAGTTTGCTTCCAGACTGAGCCGCTCATGAAGCTGCTGAGCCCAGGACTGGGACCTCCTGGCAACCAGAGCTGCAGGTCAAGAGGCGTGGATTGCTGTGCTCTCCTAGGATCCTGGACTGACCTGCCTGCACCCTCCGTTTTGCCCTCATCCACAAATAGATCCGTTCTACAATTTGTGGAATTCCTGGCCTGGTCTCAGAACATTTGGTCCTGGGGGTTGCCAAAGAGATGCTATGCAGGGGATTCTCCCACAAGGTGGCAATGTTAGGAAAGGGAGGGTGTTTCTGTGAAGGTGGAGGCCCCACTTTCTGGCACAGTCTGTGCTTGGCCCTAGCAGGACAGAGAGGGAGGGGAACCTCCCATTTACCAGGGCTTTGGCCCCATTTGCTGGTGGAGTGACACTGCCCTGGGGAGACTGGCCCATGTAGCAGGGACACCACTCTGCTTCCTCACTTTCAACTGGCCACATCTTTCCTGGAAACAACCAGATGAAGCCTGAAATAGAACTTCATTGGTTCAGGATTGCATTTCATCAGGTTGATCAGTTTCTCAATGGTACCTTGGACTGGTGCCTCTTGGTGGAGAGCAACATGAAGCCAGCTGGAAATCTGGCCTCCTTGTGCACCCAGGCAGCAGTCGGGCACAGGAGACACTCATTGCAAATTATGCTGCCTGGTCTTTATGGAACATTCTCTCCGCTGACCAGCTTTCAGGGCTCCTGGTCCAGTCTCCTTGCTAGCAGCTGGCAGGCCAGATTCAGATTTGAGACATACAAAATTATGCAGGGGCTGGACAGAGTGGATAAGGAGATGCTCTCTCACATAATACCAGAACCAGGGGACATCCACTAAAATTGAGTGTTGGGCGGGTTAGGACAGACAAAAGAAAATATTTCTTTACTCAGCGTGTGGTCGGTCTGTGGAACTCCTTGCCACAGGATGTGGTGCTGGCATCTAGCCTAGATGCCTTTAAAAGGGGATTGGACAAGTTTCTGGAGGAAAAATCCATTACGGGGTACAAGCCATGATGTGTATGCGCAATCTCCTGTTTTTAGAAATGGGTTATGTCAGAATGCCAGATGCAAGGGAGGGCACCAGGATGAGGTCTCTTGTTATCTGGTGTGCTCCCTGGGGTATTTGGTGTGCCGCTGTGAGATAAAGGAAGCTGGACTAGATGGGCCTATGGCCTGATCCAGTGGGGCTGTTCTTATGTTCTTATGTTAGATTATTGGGAACAGATGCAGTATGGATAAGATCAGAATTGCCTTTCTGGGTTAGACTCAAGATCCAGTCAGTCTCCAGAGGCAGCCATTAAGCTCATTAACTAGCCATAACCCTCCCTTGTACTGTGTTCCCACACTTGGAACTCCAAGGTAAACTGCCCCTGCACACCGAGGTTCCATTTATTTACACAAGAATAGCCCTGTGGAATGGGTTGCAGACCCATCTAACTCAGCAGCCTCTCTCTGGTCATAGCCAACCAGATGCCTCCAGGATGTCCAGCAAGAGGGGGATTAAGGCAATGGCCCTCCCTATTGTGTTTTTCAAGCACCTAGAACTCAAAGATAAACTGCCTCTGTACATGGAGGTTCAGTTTAGCTACCTTTACTAAAAACATGTCCATCGAAGCACACAGGAACAGCCCTCCTGGAGCAGACCAAGATAGCTCCACCTAAGCCATCATTTCCAAAAGTGGGCAGCCCAATGCCTTTGGAAATAGGACATGAAATAAAAGAGATTGTGCGCCTTTCCTGTCACTACTGAGCAACCATGATGCTTCGGGGATGAGGTGTCAGGGCAAGGCCTCTCTCCTGTGCTTCAGTCCCTGGAGGTGGGTGGCCATGTTCAGAGCCTCAAAGTTTCTCCCCTTGCTTGGGGTAGGACATGATGTGCCAGGCGAGTACTGAGACATTCTGACCTTGTGCCAGCAACACTGAGGCATCATTGAAGGTGAAAAGGAACACGTAGCATCTGCTCATTGAAGTGTCTTGCGCAGTGCTCCTGGCTGTGCATGACACAGCCTGTCATTACAAGTGAGCCAACATGCTGAGGGAGATGCACTTGATAACACAAACTATTTTGGCTGCTGCCCACTCTTGTGCAGTGCAGGCAGTGTGTTAAGACCTGCAGGTCTACATACCTGAGAGACAGCATTGCACAAGATGGATGTGCAGTGCACTGGGAGAGAGTTTCTCCATCCTTGCACAATCTCTGGCTTCTTCCTCCCAGCCTCAGACTGTGTCACAGGGAGGGTTGCAAAGAAGGGTCAGGAAACCAATGGCGAGGGAGACCCCCCAAAGAACTGTGCTTTAAAACACATGCACACAGTGAAATGTGCAGGGTCAAAACTTAACTGGATTTCAGACTGCAGTAACAAAACTCCATGTGGCAAGTGAAATCCAATGAATAGAAATGGAATGTGGGCTCAGGACTAGCCCAGGCTCCCAGCACCTGAGGTGGCCTGCCAAATGTGCCCCCCCCCGCCTAGCGATGTGCCTGCCACTGCTCCTCCTATTCATGGGACTGGAAGAAGAAGAGGGGGCAGGAAGCAAGAGGAAGTGTGGAGGAGAGGAAAGTGGGCAGGGGGCTGCAGCAGACTCTTCTGCACAGCCTCTTCTGTTCTTCAACCAACAACCAACAGTATTTATATACCGCTTTTCAACTAAAAGTTCTTCTGCTTCTGCCCTGCAGAATTGGTTTCATCTGAGACCCACAGTGAGTTGACACTTCCAGCGAGAGAGAGTTGGAGTCCTAGTCCTTGGGAGGAGATGCGGTTTTGTGGGAAAGCATGTGATTTGCACAAAGAAGGTCTTGAAGAGACACCTGGCGGCCTTTCCAGGGGAGGAGTCCAGTTGCAGAGGCTGGAGAAGAGACTTCTCTGCCCAAGGCCTCTGCTGCCAGTCAGGTCAGACCACAATGGGCCCAGCCATGAACTGAGGTCTGACTCAGCAGGCAGCTGCCCTCTCTGTTGTCTTCACCTTCCTCTGAAAGGAAGCATTCGTTGAGGCCTTGCTTCAGGTGCTCTTGTACAACCATATACTGGTGACTCAGCTGTTCCGCATCACTTCTGGAATTCCCTTACATGTGTCTGACAGGGCACCTGAAGGTTGAAAAAAAGACCAGCGAAGTGGGACTTGTCTTGCAGGGTGATGATTTCTTGAGACTCAAAACTGACTGACATGCATCTGTCTGTCTGTCTGTCTGTCTGTCTGAAGAATGTATATCCCGCCTTTCCCATGGCATACAGACAACGAAGGTGGCTACAAGCTCTCTCTGCGCTCCTTGAATGCTTTTTCTGAGCAAGCTGATCTGACCTCCCACTTCATAAGGCTTTCTCGAAAGGCATCCCGTCTGGTGCTCAATAGTTTCCATTTCATTGGAGTGACTCATCAGCATTTGGCTGGAATGCCTGCTCTCAGATGGGGAGAGAGGGGCAGAGTGACAATTAGGCAAACAAGTGTTTTGGAGAGGAATCAAGACAGACTTACTGGAAATATGAGTTCTTTATTGATTTGCACTAATAGCAACTCGGAAGTGGTGAGAAGGATGTGGCTAATTAAAGAGCTATCAGCCTTGGCCTTTGGAGAGCATGGATTCAGAGGCAGTGTCTCTGGAGCCCAGAGGGTCTGTCCAAGAAGGGAGGTCTGCCTGGCTGGTGTGCAGAGGGGCTGTTGTGCAGTGCCTGAACTGGACTCCAGAGGAAGTGTTGGGGAACGAGAGGGGGAGGGGTTACTGCACAGTAGCAGATCATTCCATCTGCAAACAGGAAGGCTCATGCACGAACCCTGTTGTTTCTAGCCGTAGCACAGCTATGGGGGGGGGGGGGGGATGGTGCAGTGTATTGGAGGTACTGCAAAGTGCTGGGTAAGCAGCCCCTCCCACTCACTATCAGAGCCAATCTGGGCAGTGCCTGCATGTTGCTGTGGCTGCCCAGACTAGCTCCAACAGCAAGTGGGAGGGGCCACTCACATGGTACATCGCAGCGCCTGCAGTACTTACCACTCCAGACACACACACACACACCCCCCACTACTGGTTTCTAGCCAGAGAATGAGGCAGCAGGTGATGGGAAGGATCTCTTCCTGCCTGAGATCTGGAGAGCTGCAGCCAGCCACAGTACCAGGCTGAGCCCTCACAGAACTCTTAGGAGTGGTCAGATCAGCCTGGGGCAACACATGAAGTTTCCAACCTGATGGAAAAGATGTTCACCTGGATCTTCTTCCCTGGAATGGCATGCAGTGTGGCTGTGGAATGAGGAGCAATTGAAATGTCCAATGTCCGTGGTTGCACAGCTGGATTTTTAAGATTTTAATTCAGGCTGTGCCTGTCTCAGTTTCGTTCCTAACAAAAATAATTTGTGCAAGAGGCTCGATGGAATATTTTGCAGTCTTCCTTTAAATCAGAAACAATCCCCACAACTCGAAGGCTCCTCACCGAGCATCTGGTGACTCACTCCCCAGAGGAGAATGTGCTTCAGAACTCTTTCTCTGAGTTGTGGGAATGGCATCTCCTGCTGACTGCTGTGGTCCATCTCCTCCCTCCAGCAGCTACAAGGTCCTGGAGATACATTCTGCTCAGCTTGGGGTGTGGCATTCCCACAGTGAGTGCAAATGCGTCCAAAGTGGATCTCAATCAAGGCCACTCACAATGTCATGATGGCCTTGACTCCTGCAGTGAGTCAAACAACTTGAGTGCCCTTGAGATGGGCTTCTGCTGAACCCTGCTGGAAGGGAAATATCTGCTGGGGGGAGAAGGAGGAGGGGAAGCGCACTCGCCCCACAAGATGGCTGAAAGTTTCCTTGGTGCTTGTGTTTCTCCAACCTTGGATGCCTGTCAGTTCAAGCTCAAGTATGAGATTTTTTTTGTCACACATACACACACCCGGGGGGGGGGGAGGGCTTGCCGGGAATGACGAGCACTGGACGGCAAGCTACAGACACTGAAAATTGAAAGGCATTTCATGTGTGTTCTTGGCCAGCTGAAGCTGAGACAACAGCGGCAGCAAATTCCCTCTGTGAGGAAGCAGAGGCCCTGAGCAACACAGATGCTTCTCTCCTCTTTGCTGCTTGTCAACACAGGGAGGTTGCGGCTCCCCCCCCCCCCCCCAGCCAGTAGTCATGTGGCGGCAGGAGGAAGACTGGCCCCTGTTCAGGCTGCAGTGCGCACCACTCCAGCCCTTAGATTTACGGCTCTGCTTCTGCCCGGAATGCCTTCAGCTTCCAGATTTGCTCCAGCTGGCCCTCCCGCAGAGTCGGCCTTGGAAAGAGTTGGCAATTGTGGGCCTGCACAACGTCTGGCCTGCCCTCCCAAGCCAAGTGCAGCCCACCAGCAATGTCCAGGCTCTGCTGCCTGCCTGGGCCTGCAGCACAGGAATGGAGATGCTCACCCCAAGCATGGTTGGAGGGTGCAGGTAGCTGGGTGGGGCAGGAGCCCTGCAGGATGAGACAGAGGCATCTACCTGAAGGTCTGCCCCTCTCAGTTTCCACTCAGGTTCCTTTCCTGCCTTCCTGCACAGGAATGGACATGTCCATTGACAGTATCCTGACACTTTTCAGTTTTGGCCAGTAGGGACATGCTGTGGGCAGCTTCCTGGCAGGGGCCTCCCTCTAGTGTGAGCCTTCCTGTCTCCCTCCTTGCCAGAGTTTCATCCGAGATGGGAGACCTGGCTCTTCTCATGGACATTCTCAGAGTTTCCGTCATCTGTGACCCTCTCCCATGTTGGGTGCTTGTGCCCTGGGGTCTGTTTTTTCCATTGCTGCTGTTGTGTTTTGATGATGTTCTTGTCGTGCATCCAGCACAAACACCCTAACTCCAAAGCCCTCCTGGGCCTCACCCCTCCATCCTTCCCTTCCAGCTCCCATATCCTCCTGCATTCCTACCTGTGCCCTTCACTGCTGAGGTCTCCTGTTCCCTCAGTCGATGCCACCATTTCTCCCTTGCCGTCCCTCTTGCTGGAACCACCTCTGGGAACTCCTGCAGGCCCTTCCTCAAATTCTGCCTGAAACCCCCCCCCCCTTTTCTGCAACACCTTGAGCACCACTTCTTAGTCCCCATTCCCTCCTGTAACCACAATGGTGCATGTGACCATCACCCCTTCCTGCCTCCACCCCTGCCCACCCTTGGTTGCCTTGCCTGTGATGATTTCTAAGCTGGGAGCCCCCCTCCCCCGAGGCAGGGACCCATCTCTCCCCCGGACTGGAAGTGACCTTGCACCACTGATGGTGCCGGATCAATAGGGGTGGTGGTGGTGATGATGACAACAACGACGTGCTTGTAGTAATGGTGCCCACTCCACCAGGGGTGGGGGGTACATCGGTGGCACCAGTCAAGCACCCTCCTCCCCTGGCCCATTGCTGGTGCCCTGTGGTGACTTGCAGGAAAGGCACTTTTCACATCGTACTCTGAGTGCTTTTCTCTATTTCTCAATCCATCTCCAGCAAAAGCAGTCTCCCCCCCCCCCACCCTCTGCTGGTGCTTTGGCTGGGAGGCATGTTCACGACTCAGGCACTGACGTTTCACTCCTAGAAATCTAATGCCTGAGACAAAGCACACCCCTCCCCCAATACACTTGGCCCCTTCTTCTGTATCTGCCAGCATTTTATTTTTCTGGTGTGTATGTGTACACATGCATTTGCGTTCAGTACACAGTGCAAAATCTCTTGTTATCTCACCAGGAGCAAATTGCATTTTCCGCCTCAGAGAGCCTTTGCCTTTAATTGTTCCCAAGGGGTTCTTTGCTCACCCTGCATTACTGCAGAGTTTCTGATGGAGCCAAAGGTTCCAAAAGTCGTTTCCCCCCCCCCCCCACACACACACACATGCACACAATTCTTTGCTAAGGCACGTCAGATAATTGGATCTTCTAAAGTTACAGCCCAGGCTGTAAGAGGCTGTCGAGTGCTAATGAGAAGCAGATGAGCCTGAGCCTGGCTGGCTGGCTGGCTGGCGGGGTCTGCTGCGCCGTTTCCCTCTGCAAATCCTGTCGGAGCAGGCCCTCCAAGGCCATCAGAGCAGTAGAAAGAGATGAAGCCAAGGGTCCTGCTTCTTGTAGAAGCAAACCAGATGCTCCAAGGGGAAGCCCACAAGTGTCCAGTTCTGGGCACCCCACTTCCAGAAGGATCATGCGGCCCGACCAGGGCAGGCCCAGGAGAGCAGCGGAGATGGTCAGGGGTCGAGCAAACAAGTCCTATGAGGAAACTTGGCATGTTTATCCCCGAGAAGAGAAGGCGGCAGGGACATGACAGCTCTCTTCAAATACTTGAAGGGCTGTCACATGGAAGAGGGAAAATGTGTTCTCTGCTGCCCTAGAGAGTCAAACTAGATCTAATGGGGCCTCAACTACATGAAGGGATATTTCCGTTGGGGATCAGGAAAGAATTCTTAAAGGGGAGACCAGTTTGCAATGGAACCAGTTCCTGAGGGAAGTGGCTGGTTCTCCCTCATGGGGGCCTTTAAGCAGAGGTTCAACAGCCACCTTTTGGAGTTGCTCTCAAGAGGACTTTCCTGCTTCTACCGGCGTAGACTAGATGGCTTTGAAGGTCCACTCCAACTTTATGATTCTCAGCAGAGCATGAAAGCTCTTGCTTCACCCACACTCTTGACCGTTACCCAGCATGACCAATAAAGCTGCCTGAGGACACAGAAGTGGCCCTATGCTGCAAGAGGGGGCAGTAAATGCTTCTCTGCAGGAAGATAAGATGCCAGGTGTATCGAAGGACCCGATGCTTAAGACCCTTGTGGGATCCCCCCACCCTTGCTAACTCCTGACCATTGCTAACTTGGTTTTGAGCTAGGTGGTAGAGCTTCTAGTGGCAGCCCATGACCAGGGGTTCTTAGATGAAACCGCTGGTCGGGATTTATTTCAATCTGGTTTCAGAACCGGAGCTTCCTTTCTCACTATGGTTGATGTGCTGGGAGTCAGGCAGGAGGAGTTGGCTGTACTGGGGCACCTTCCATATGAGGAAAGGCTACAGCGTTTGGGCCTCTTCAGCCTAGAAAAGAGATGCCTGAGGGGGGACATGATTGAGACATACAAAATTATGCATGGGAAGGATAAAGTGGATAGAGAAATGCTCTTTACACTCTCACAAAACACCAGAACCAGGGGACATCCACTAAAATTGAGTGTTGGGAGGGTTAGGACAGACAAAAGAAAATATTTCTTTACTCAGTGTGTGGTTGGTCTGTGGAACTCTTTACTACAGGAGGTGGTGATGGCGACTGGCCTGGATGCCTTTAAAAGGGGATTGGACAAGTTTCTGGAGGAAAAATCCATTACGGGGTACAAGCCATGATGTGTATGCGCAACCTCCTGATTTTAGAAATGGGCTATGTCAGAATGCCAGATGCAAGGGAGGGCACCAGGATGCAGGTCTCTTGTTATCAGGTGTGCTCCCTGGGGCATTTGGTGGGCCGCTGTGAGATACAGGAAGCTGGACTAGGTGGGCCTTTGGCCTGATCCAGTGGGGCTGTTCTTATGTTCTTAACTACAATTCCCAGGAAGCCTTGCAGGTCTCTTGTTATCTGGTGTGCTCCCTGGGGCATTTGGTGGGGCTGCTGTGAGATACAGGAAGCTGGACTAGATGGGCCTATGGCCTGATCCAGTGGGGCTGTTCTTATGTTCTTAACTACAATTCCCAGGAAGCCTTGCAGGTCTCTTGTTGTCTGGTGTGCTCCCTGGGGCATTTGGTGGGCCGCTGTGAGATACAGGAAGCTGGACTAGATGGGCCTATGGCCTGATCCAGTGGGGCTGTTCTTATGTTCTTAACTACAATTCCCAGGAAGCCTTGCAGGTCTCTTGTTATCTGGTGTGCTCCCTGGGGCATTTGGTGGGCCGCTGTGAGAAACAGGAAGCTGGACTAGATGGGCCTATGGCCTGATCCAGTGGGGCTGTTCTTATGTTCTTATGTACTATACTTCTCAACAACATCCAGGGCCTTCTGGAGCACCTTCTAGAACTGGAACTTGAGGCCTGGTGTGTTGTGCTGGGTCTGGTCCTATTCTGCAGAGAGGGTGCAGGAGACAGCACCAGGGGACCATTCCTCATTTCCGTGGCCAGTAGCCAGCAGTCTGCTTGTACCCCTGAACTGCTAGCATTCATGTGAAGCAGTTGGAGCATCTGGGCTGAGTTCTCAGCAGCACTTGGATGGCACCCAGCACCATGATGATGATGCTGTTTGATCCCAGGGAGTCAGTGGAATACCTGGAGGCCATTGTGGAGGAAAACAGAAGGCTTAAGCCAGAGCGACCCCACATCATTTTCCTGGTCCGGTGGATGCCTTTGTGAGCAGGTGCTTCTGTGGGGCTCAGCAGGTCCCCCTCTGTCCAGTGGGCCTCAGTAGTCACAAACAGGACTGCCTCGGGGGCAGAGGGGAATGCTTGGTCCAAACAGAGCGAGAGGCCGCAGCCCAGGATCTGTTCACTGCTGAGCTCTTCAAAGCGATTAGCACAAAGCCTGCGATAAGAGGCCCAGCAGCTCCAAGGGAACCTGAGACGACGGTTGCACAGAGGCAGCTGGCGGCTGGTCGGGGACTGTCAGGAAGTCCTTCCCGTGCAGAGGGAGCAAAGGGGTTTGCCCAGCAGCCGCCCAGGGGCAGTGGCTCCCTCGTCCCTGCAGGCAGAATGGTCTTGGGGCAGGAGAGAACGTTGGGAACTCAGGCCAGTTTCGCACCATCCGAACCTTCCTGGCAGGGCTGTTGTGAGGAGGAGGTGAGGAGTCAGCCATGCGTCACACTGCCTTGCAGGCCGAGTCACCCCGAGTCACCTGCTGGTGGTTTGCGCTGCCCCCAGCCGTTGAAGTCTCGGCACAGGCTGCGGGCTCGGAAGGAGCAAGAGCTGAAGCCGCCTCCCCTGGGACATCCAGCTGGCAGTGCTCAGGGCGAGCTGCTGGCTGCTCTCCAGGGTCTTTTCTGGCTCTGCCCTGATATCAAGAGACATTGGCTCTCCCACGACTGCCACTGTTTCCTGGGAGTGCAGCAAGCAGGACTGGCCTGAGTTCTGCACACTCTGGGCAAGGCCTCTTGAAAGACGCCACAGCTGGAGCCATTTTTCCCTTTGCTTTTTAAGATTAAAATGGCAGCCCTGGGGGGAAGCAACAGTCCCATTCCGTCCCGTCCCCCCCATGTTGGCAGCTTGCAGGTTCAGTTTATTTTGAAAGCTCCCTGTGTTGGCAGGCGGCCCTCCCTTTCTACCAAGGGAGCTGTAATGCTAGAAGGGGCTGGAAGTCCAGCACTAGGCTAGGGTCAGAGTAGCTTCTGGAATGGCTGCAGAGGGATGGAGCAGCAACCCCACCGTTCTGGCAACAAAACCTGAGTCATGGAAGCAAGGCCTGGAATCAACTGAGCACTATGAAAACAGGGTGCCTGAAGTACAGGCCACCACCCCATCTTCCGCCTTCTTTGAAGACAAGTATCTGAAGTGGAACTGCTTTCAAGTGGCAGAGGCAGATTGCTGGATAAAGCGGAGATGTTGATGATGGCGACTAGCCTGAGTCCCATTCCTGGCTCTCCGGGCACTCTGGGATGATGCACCACAACATCAAATGAAGGCTGTTTTCACAGGTTGACCAGGCACCCACTGAGAAGCAGGGATGGGAACTCGAGTCAGTGACTTGGACCCGAGTCACAAAAATGCGTGTTTTTCAGCTACACATTGACTCGTGAGTTGCGTGCATGGAAGACTGAAAAACACTCGAATCAGGGCCCCCTGACTCAGCACTTGTCCCCATGCGTTGAGACTTGAGTCTGCCTGTGTCTGGGTGAGCAGGCTTACTGTTTTTGCAGCGTGAAAAAACCAGAATTCAGACCAGGTGAGCAGCAGGGAGGTTCGAGCCATGAGGCAGGGAAGGGTTAATATTTGCTTTTGCAGAGGGCAGGAGGGGGTGGCGGCAGTGGGTCTCTGATAGGAAGGAAGGAACCAATGATCATTGGATCTTTGGCTGAGGGAGGGCAGGAGGAAGAGCACAAGGGGGTTCTTGCCTTGCAATTGGCTTCAGAAGCCCACAGAGCGGGAGGGAGGCAGCTTGTAGTGATCACACTTGCCAACTGCATTGCAAGGCTGCTGTAAGTTCTCTTGTTACTTGGGAGAAGGGACCCTCATTGAATGACAAGCTACAATGGGACTACTTCTGAATAGACCTGCAAATGTTTGGGTCATCCTGGTAAACCTCACAGCTGCTGCAGGTGATCCTCCTCCCTTTTGCTGCTTCTGTCCCCACTCTCACAACCCCTCCCACCCCCCTCCTCTTTACAGATGGGACAGGGCAGCAGGGGAGTCTTTAAAGTGAACTCACAAACACACACACACACACACACACACACACACACACACACACACACAGAGCCCAGCAGCAGCCCCATTTTTTCCATGGTGGGCTTTTTAAAGGGGCGGGCGACTCGACTTGGGTCGTTTAGATTCACTGCAGGGTGACTTGGAAAGTGTTGCCCTTATGACTCTTTTATGAGTCAAGTTGCGGGGGAGGTGACTCTAGACTCAACTCAAGTCAAGCCCCACTGGAATTACCCATTCCTGCTGAGAAGTTCCCGTGTCTACTCAAAACTACTGAGACTCTTGTCATGAACTCAATGTCGGTGGCGTCACTAGGGTTCATGTCACCTGGTGCTCCAGACTGGCAGAATTGGCCGCAAGCTCCAGAATCTCCAGAATGGGCAGAATCTCCAGACTGGCAGAATGGGCAGCAAAATGGCAGTAAGTGTAAAGTCATGCACATTGGGGCAAAAAATCAAAACTTCACATATAGGCTGATGGGTTCTGAGCTGTCTGTGACAGATCAGGAGAGAGATCTTGGGGTGGTGGTGGACAGGTCGATGGAAGTGTCGACCCAATGTGCGGCGGCAGTGGAGAAGGCCAACTCTATGCTTCGGATCCTTAGAAAAGGTATTGAGAACAAAATGGCTAATATTATAATGCCGTTGTACAAATCGATGGTAAGGCCACACCAGGAGAATTGTGTCCAGTTCCGGTCGCCGCATCTCAAAAAGGACATAGTGGAAATGGAAAAGGTGCAAAAGAGAGCAACTAAGATGATTGCTGGGCTGGGGCACCTTCCTTATGAGGAAAGGCTACGGTGTTTGGGCCTCTTCAGCCTAGAAAAGAGACGCCTGAGGGGGGACACGATTGAGACATACAAAATGATGCACGGGAAGGATAAATTGGATAGAGAGATGCTCTTTACACTCTCACATAACACCAGAACCAGGGGACATCCACTAAAATTGAGTGTTGGGAGAGTTAGGACAGACAGAAGAAAATATTTCTTTACTCAGCGTGTGGTTGATCTATGGAACTCCTTGCCACAGGATGTGGTGATGGCATCTGGCCTGGATGCCTTTAAAAAGGGATTGGACAGGTTTCTGGAGGAAAAATCCATTACGAGTTACAAGCCATGATGTGTTCGTGCAACTTCCTGATTTTAGAAATGGGCTATGTCAGATGCAAGGGAGGGCACCAGGATGCAGGTCTCTTGTTATCAGGTGTGCTCCCTGGGGCATTTGGTGGGGCCGCTGTGAGATACAGGAAGCTGGACTAGATGGGCCTATGGCCTGATCCAGTGGGGCTGTTTATGTTCTTATGTGCTGGAGGCCAGCACGTCACCCCCATGATGGACCTCCTCCCATGCATGGGTGTGGCAACACCCTGGGTGGTGTGCATGGCAATGTACGATTGCCCCACCCCTGTTGGTATTTTGATTGTACCTTTTGATAGAACTCAGATATTCCAATGTGGTTTGTTCCATTGCATTCTGCCTGAAATTGCACATGCATTGATATATAATATTATAATTTTATACATATATAATCCCCTGCCAAATCAGTAAAATTTTCAGCTCTACCCAGTGCCCATTTCAATTTAAGTTCTTGTGTTTAAACCCATTCACTGTCACAATCCACCTGGCTTTGCAAGTCTAAAAAAATAAAAGATTTCGCCTTACCAGTCGAAGCCTCTGTTTTTATCCTTTTTAGTGGTGGGGGGATTCATGCTCCTTCTGGAGCATTTGTGGAGCTCCAGTTTCATCAGATTAGGACCACTCTGGTGGCCTCACATTCCCTTTTACTTGGCCCGACCAGAGCCAAGGCATGTTTGCTTATATGCAAGTAAATGCCTACTCACAAGTAAATGGTTAGTTTTGCTTTTCTTAGGGCTCAATACATTCATCAGCTTGGAGGGGGGACTTCCTTCTCGGGTGTTTTTTGGGGGGGCTGCATTCATTGGATTGGGACCATTCTGGTGTCATTGGATTCCTCTCAGCTTGTCCTTTCTGATAGACTAAGGCAAGTTTGCCTACTCTCAAGTAAACATGTGAGATGGCTCAGTTTCACCTTCCATAGGGCTCCATGCATTTTTTGTTATCTGGTTTTTTGGCCATAACTTTTGATAGAAAGAAACTTTCGATATTTCACTCTAGTTTTTGTTTTTTTTTCCATTGCATTCTGCTGTAAATTTTGCACCCAACGGTATATAGCATGATTGTAATATTCCTAAAAACCACGATTTTACTGTGTGACCCCCCCCCAGTGCAAGTCACCCCCATGTGTGTCACCTGGTGCAGCCCATATCTCCTGCACCCCTAGCGATACCAGTACTCAACGATCAAAGTGGCATCATGTTTAAACGGCGTCCTATACACTTCCCCAAACTCTTGAGAAAAGCAATCCCGCCACAGAGACTCTGGGAAACACAGAGGGATGCTTGAGGACAGCCAGAGCCCTGATATGACTCTGACTGAGGAAGAGGGATGTCTGTGCTGAGCCCTAAGGAAGCCACTACTAAGGAATCCTGGGAACAATGCTGTCTTCTTTGGGGAGAATGACCCTCCCCACCTCATCCTTGTGGACAACTATTCAGATTTCTGAGAATTAGAGAAGCTGCCAAGTACTACAGCAGCACTGCCACAGACAGAGGCATGACTCACTCTGGCAGACTTGGCATACCCAATGGTGCAGTTTTGGGTGGGTGCGTGGGTGGGGCAGCAGTTCACCAGCAAAGGATTTGCTCAGTGTGCAAAACACCTGGGAGCCCCACCCACCTGCCATCTCCCTCTACAACAGTCAAGCCAATGAAATGTTCTTCCAAGAGGAGGCGACAATAAGGACCACATCTGGCAAGGTCACCTGGAGTGCCGTGACTCTCCCACTATGGGAGGACCAGCAGCCATGCCCACCACCCTGGCACTCCTGAACCCTGGAGTGGAAGAGTGGTTGGAATTGCAGGCGCTGCAATGCACCGTGTAAGCGCCCCCCTCACCATCAGATGGCAATGCAGGCGTGCTCATAATGGCGGCACGGCTCCCCTGCAGCTATGCCACTGCAAAGCAGGCACTGAATCATGAGTAACACCGTATGAATCTCTATACTGACTGCTTCACAGAGCTCAAGTCAGGGAATTCTGCCTGAGCAGATGAAATCCTGGTGGCCCTACATCGATGGCGCACTCCTTTTCCACGTTAAGTACATTCATCAGTGAGCGCTGGATAATGTTCTTCATGTGTTGACTGTGCCTGTTCTTGCTTTGCCTGTCAAGCAGCCTCAGTTTCCTCCTGCAGGGATCCATCAGAATTCACTTGCACACATTTCCTGGCATGACTCACCTTATTTGAAGCGTTGCAAAAGAGGAGGCTGTCTACAGAAAAATATGGGGGGAGGGGGGGCTTTATTACTGCAGATCTCTGGATACACCAAGAATGAAGCTCTTGAGCTGTGCCAAGACTTTTAAAGACAAACTGTGCAGTGTTTATTTACGCTTCTGTCAGACGACGGATTTAAAGTGCTGGAAAAGGAGCCCTCAATTTAGGCTTAGAATAATAAGTCTTGTTTGGGCGGTCAGGTAGGGATGCAAAGCGGGGAAACTGCCTGCCTTCTTGGGGATTCCTAGAGTGCGGATGCCATAAGCATCTGCTCTGTGCAACAGCCCCCCACCTGGTCCTGCACTCCCCCAGCATGCTCCCTACCAGATTTTGCCTGTTGGCAGCAGGTGGGTCTGGGCAGGAGCCCACCAGCCACACTTCTGAGTGTCTGGCTAGTGAGTGAATCAAGGAGGAGGCGTGTCTGTCTGGCAGGCAGCAGACCCAGCACCCCACGACCTTTAAAGGGGGGTCCCAAGCAGGCCTGTGCTTCTGGGCAATGGCATTGCAGGCAGGGTGACCAGATAATATGGAGGACAGGCTGCCTCTATCTTTCACCATGGCATAGAAAGGGAATTTGAGCAGGTGCTGCTCAACATGGAAGGGTTGAAAAAGCTTTACCTGCCCAAAGTCCCTCCTCTATACAATGGTTAAAGGAATAGGCTCTCTGTCCTCCATTGCATCTGGTCACCCGGACTGCAGACCAAGCTGGTCTTCTAGAAGGTGGCCCACTGTCCTACTCCTGGGGAGCAGCTCTACCTCCAGGGACAGTCACGAAGAAGGGGGTTTGCAATCACATTTTGGCTTCTGGCCATATCAGCTTGGAATTTATTGGACAACTGTAGGAAAAGGCAGGGCCTCTTGACCTCCCCACCCTCTGTCTCGATAGCCCTGAAGCAAACAGTCAGGTGGAGACTAACAGCCCAATCCTATGCATGTCTGCTCAGAAGTAAGTCCCATTAGAGTCAATGGGGCTTACTCCCAGGAAAGTGTGGATAGGATTGGGCTGTAATTCTCCTCCCTGGGAGTGGTCCAGGACGAGGCCGTCAGGGATAGTGAAGAGGCCAAGACCTCTGCTGGTCCCCAACCTCACCCAGGTCTGTGGCAGGGCATGACTGGCTGCAGTTTAGGACCACCCCTGGCCTACCTCAAGGGAGGATGTGGTTCAGGTTGTGGCTCACGGAGGCCTAGCCATGCTTTTGCCTTCTTTCCCCTCTGTCAGGCTTCTCCTTGGCCAGCCCTCCTCCTCCCAAGGGTCTGGCTGGTCAACTCAGCCCTACCCTCCACATCCTCCTTTCTCCAGCTGCTCCTTGGTCCACCTTCCTCCTGAGCAGCCACTCAGCTGCCCAGGCTGACCCTGTCTCTACCTTCCCCTTCCAGCTGAATGTCATCAGCCGATTTACCACACTCCACCCATGTCTTCGCCTTGGCCAGCCCTTCCATCACAGTCAAGCGCCAAGCCTGTTGGCCCACATCTGCCAACCTTCCAGAAAGCAAGCTGCCCGGCAGAACCCAATCAGTGCCAATGGACTCTTCTGCTGCCGCGGTCAGGCACACATCACCCTTTCAGTGCTGTTGGCAAATCTCCCTCTCTCAGTCAGTAGGTTGCAATTCAGGGTGGGGGAGGCGTCAGACTTGCAGGAACTACAGGCCTTCGGTTGGCTCGCTTTACTAAAGGTCACCTGTTTTACTAAAGGCCATCAAGAGGAGATGCAGCCAGACTGAGAAGCCAGGCTCCTCCCCCCCACTAACCAGTCTACAAGGATGAACCACGCCTTTACCTGTGTGATGGCAGATCAGGGATTCCCACACAGAACCCTCAAACTGCCCCAAAGCACCCAGTGATTGGATGTGGGGTGGAGCCAGTGCTGGGGCCCTCCAAGCCAAGGGCTGTCACCTACCCAGAAAGGTAGCAGTCCTACTGTCTGGGGCAAAGATCCTTCAGTCGCCAACTATTATTATTATTATTATTATTATTATTATTATTATTATTATTATTATTATTATTATTATTATTATTAACAGTATTTATATATCGCTTTTCAACAAAAATCAAATAACTAATAATAACTACCTGGACCTTTAGCCAGACACCGTAGAAGCTGCCCTCCCACTGAGCCTCTTCCCAGTTCACCTTCTTGGACAGGTGAGGGACACCATGGCTGAGAGTCAAAGGCCCAGCACTACACCAGTCCCAGTAGTGACCTTCTTTGAATCTTCACTACCGTAGTTTCAAAATAGGAACCAGAAATTCCTTTTCCTCTGTTCCCGCTCACCTACCAGTAGATCCCAGTTTGTCCTCTACAGACCCCCAATGTGGACCAGATGGACACAGTGCTAAGATGACCCAAGGACTCCTCCTCACCACTCCTGCTTTATTTGGGGAAGAGTGCATGGGCACGGTTTCTACCAGAGAAGCATTCCTTGCAGGAAACTGGCAGACTCTCCAGGAGTTTCCTCATTCACTCATGCCAGCCACTGTGACTATTTCTGCCCTCCTTGCTCCTCTAAATTGCTGCTTTTATTCTTGTTGGCATCCTTCAGTCTCGGAAGACTATGGTGTCACGCTCTGAATAGTGTTCTGGAACAGAGTGTCCTCTCCAGTGCGCAAAGCCTGGGTAAAGTAGGTATGGAGGATAGGCTGTTACCCATGCAGCGAATCCCCCCTCTCCACGTCACTGAAATGGTCCAATGGAAAGGCAGAGGCCAATACGGTTGGTTCCAGCGGCGTCGCAGGAGTTGCCAGAACGTGACTGTGTTCAGCCATGAACTGCCTCAGGGACTCCGGCTCCAGATTTTGCCTCGAGGTTGACTCCTGAAGCCTTTTCCACAACTGGATGTAGCCACAAGGCAGTGGAGGTTTGGGATCAGAGTTTTCCTTCTCTCAGATGAGCTGCCTTCCCAGGCTGACGAGTCCCATCTACCCGGTGGGTAGATGCTGCTGCTTTTATTCAGCGTGTATATAATTATTCAGTGTTGCGAGAATTGTGTCCAACAACCCTCTGCTGTTCACAACTCCTTTCCTGTTAGCATTTTTATTTGATTCAAATGGTGCATGTTTGTTTTTGTTTTTTGAAGAGACATTCTGTGCTTCATTTTGATCAAGGTGGATAGCAATTTCTCTTCCCCCCTCACAAAAAACTCAAACAAACCCATCAAAACACTTTCCCCAAAACATTCTTAACATTGTTCACACAATCAGACAGAAGAGCTCTTTTTCGGGAGGAGGTCTTTCTCCTTGAAGCCACCCCCCCCCCACACACACACACATGCACCATGCTATGGCATTGCAATTACTGGTGAGGCCTGGGCCTCCTTCCCCAATTTTAATTGCTCCAAGCCGGCTGCGTGAGTCACTGTGTAATGTACCCGAGCAAGTGCAGGGTTTAATGAATCATGCTAACTCTGCACTCCAAGCAATTAGGTAAATCTAGCTGTTCGTTAGTGAGGCATAAAATAAATTTAATCTCTCTTCTAAAAAATCAATTATGGTGCTGTTATGTATAATTCAAGTTTGGTCATGCTACATAAATTTTCTGTTTTTAGTACATTTTAAAATGGGTTGTGTTATTAGATTCTGCCGTTTCCGTGCCTGTGCTGGAGGGACAGGGAGCAGTGTGGTATGGCCTTCGCAGACTGGGCTGTGGACTCTTCATGGCCTCCTCCTTCCCGGAAAGAAGGTCTCCCTGGTCATATCAGGGCCATCTCACCAAGAGAAACCAGCTGATGAAGTTGTAAATGAATCAGAACAAGACAAAAACATCTGGATGGCTCGTTAATTTAGGAAGCTGAAAGATTCTTTGTGTGCCTGCTCCTAGATTCACCTTCCTTTCCCAGATGCTCTGAATGAGTGGAGTGCAATCTACCTGCAGTTGGTGTTTCCTCCTCTTTTGATTATAAATGCAAAGCTTCACAGATGTCTGTTTGGCTCACAGACAGCTGTAAGTGGTTTTTTTTTAAAAAAGGGATAGTTCATGGAGCAGAGGGTGTTCCTTGGCTATTCACCATGAAAGCTAGGGATGGAGCTTCCTAGGGATGGAGGCTTCCTTATCAAGAGGCAGTATACCTCTCATTATCATTGGAAAGTAGGTACCACGCCACCTGCAGGACACAGGAAGGGCACTGTATTGTCCAGACAGGTAGATCTTGTGTGCTCTCTGAAGCATTTGGTGGGCCACTGTGAGATACAGGAAGCTGAACTAGATGGGCCTTTGGCCTGATCCAGTGGGGCTCTTCTTATGTCCTTATGTAGATGACAGCCTATCAGAGGGGTTTACTCTTTTTGACCTGTAGAGTGTGTCTCCTTCCTTCCTTCCTTCCTTCCTTCACAAAAAGGCCATAGGCCATAGGCCTGGATCAGGCCATAGGCCCATCTAGTCCAGCTTCCTGTATCTCACAGTGGCTCACCAAATGCCCCAGGGAGCACACCAGATAACAAGAGACCTGCATCCTGGTGCACTCCCTTGCATCTGGCATTCTGATATAACCCATTTTTGAAATCAGGAGGTTGCACATACACATCATGGCTTGTAACCCATAATGGATTTTTCCTCCAGAAATTTGCCTGAACCCCTTTTAAAGGCATCTAGGCCAGATGCCAACACCGCATCCTGTGGCAAGGAGTTCCACAGACCAACCACACGCTGAGTAAAGAAATATTTTCTTTTTCTGTCCTACTAACTCTCCCAACACTCAATTTTAGCGGATGCCCCCCTGGTTCTGGTGTTATATGTGAGTCTAAAGAGCATCTCTCTATCCAATCTATCCTTCCCATGCATAATTTTGTATGTCTCAATCATGTCCCTCCTCAGGCGCCTCTTTTCTAGGCTGAAGAGCCCCAGACGCTGTAGCCTTTCCTCGTAAGGAAGGTGCCCCAGCCCTGTAATCATTTTAATCACTCTCTTTTGCACCTTTTCCATTTCCATTATGTCCTTTTTGAGATGCGGCGACCAGAACTGGACAAAATACTCCAGGTGTGGCCTTACCATCGATTTGTACAACGGCATTATAATATTAGCTGTTTTGTTCTCAGTACGTTTCCTAATGATCCCAAGCATAGAGTTGGCCTTGTTCACTGCCGCCGCACATTGGGTGGACACTTTCATCGACCTGTCCACTACCACCCCAAGATCTCTCTCCTGATCTGTCACAGACAGCTCAGAACCCATCAGTCTATATGTGAAGTTTTTATTTTTTGCCCCAATGTGCATGACCTGATTCTGCCCATTCTGGAGATTGCTGCCCATTCTGCCAGTCTGGAGCACCAGGTGACATGAACCCTAGTGACGCCTTTAAAAGGGGATTGGACAAGTTTCTGGAGGAAAAATCCATTATGGGGTACAAACCATGATGTGTATGCGCAACCTCCTGATTTTAGAAATGGGTTGTGTCAGAATGCCAGATGCAAGGAAGGGCACCAGGATGAGGTCTCTTGTTATCTGGTGTGCTCCCTGGGGCATTTGGTGGGCCGCTGTGAGATACAGGAAGCTGGACTAGATGGGCCTATGGCCTGATCCAGTGGGGCTGTTCTTATGTTTTTATGTTCTTATGTACCTCACTGCTCAACCCTGTCTCCAGGTAATTTATGAAGAGGTTGAAGAGCACCAGTCCCAGGACAGATCCTTGGGGCACACCGCTTTTCACCTCTCTCCATTGTAAAAATTGCCCATTGACACCCACTCTCTGCTTTCTGGACCTCAGCCAGTTTCCAATCCATGAGAGGATCTGCCCTCTAATTCCCTGACTAATTCCCTAATTCCCTGACTGTGGAGTTTTCTCAGCAGCCTTTGGTGAGGGACCATGTCAAACGCATTCCTTCCTTCCTTCCTCCCCCCTCCCCACCTCCTAATGTACAGGAGCTCCCTCCATGAGCTCTGTCAGCTGTGCAGAGTTCACCATGCCGTGAGCTCATTTACATGTGTGCAAAGGGACAAGCTCTATGATTCCCTGTATCACAGTCTAGGACCTGTGTGGCCAACAGAGGCATACATGCTTGTGAACAGAGTGTAAGTGGAGTATTTTTTGAAGCCTTTTTACTGTCTCTGCTGCTCCTGTTTATTGTTAGCAGCAAACTAGTGGCGGGTAGTGGGGAGCAATCCAAAAAAGGATCTTCTGCTATATGATTGCTCCATTCACTCCGATAGACCCCCTTTCCCCACCATTATCAGCTGCAGGGGCTAAGAACAGGGGAAAGCTGTTACTACTATCATCCACAATTTGGAAATCTCCTGGAAACACCTAGCAGGCCACAGTCTGGGGCAAACGGCTTCAAGCAGGAGACGGCCAGCTTATCAGGGGAGTGTTTGTGCTGACTCCATGCAGTCCCTCCTGGCCCCCCGAGCACATTCCACTATTTGCTGAAATTTCTGGTTGCCGTCTTTGGGGTACTTGGAAGGTGTATGTACTCCCCACTTCAGTGCCACTGAGGGTTGTGTGTATGTACACTTGCACATTATCTATGGATATATTCATGCCATCAGAGTAGGCAATGTAACATGTCCTGGAAACATCACATTTTAGAAGGTATTTGAAGATCCTTTGGCTGCACACAACAAATGTATACGCCACCTTGGGGCAGGGGAGTTAACCCTTTGTGACGGGGCACAAGGTTAACAATGGCACTTCACTGTCAGGACACCAGAGGCCTTGGGGGACCCTATCCAGATGAGGACAGCAGCAGAAGCAGAGGATATGCAAGGCCTGAGCTGGATTGCTCCTTGCCCACTGCTGTTTACAGGAGAAAACACACACAGGACACAAATGACTTAGGGCCCAATCCTATCCAACTTCCCAGCTCTGATGTAGCCACAATGCAGCCCTCTGTTCCCATACCTTGAGAAGGCCCTGGTGACTGCCCCTTCATCACAGGGTGCAGCACACACCCCACTGGCACAACTCCACCAGCAGTGGAAAATTGAATAGGATTGGGCCCATAAGCATGTCAGCCTGAGGGTGAGCCTTGAGTAATTTTTAGTCTATATGTAGCAGCAAGAAATGTTTGGGTGTTCTAATAAAGAGGATAATGTTTAAGCAAACATCCATACATTGATACCCTACCTTCTAATACGTATATTTCTAAGGCAGCCTATAAAAATGACAATGAAATGATAAAAAATATAACAAGTCTTAAAAACCACAAAATGTCTGTAGCATTAAAGCATGATTAGAATGTTAAATCTTAAAAGCTGCATAGCACAGGGCATGAGTTAAGGGGCCCAGGAAAATATGAAGAACTTCGCTGGCCCTTGAATGGCAGGCAGGCAGGCAGGCCCCCTGGGGAGCGCACTCCACCAGTGAGAAGGTCCTCGTCTCCTCTGTGGCTGCTCAGCTCACCCCACATACTGGAGGTACTCAGAGGAGGTTCTGCAGAGGACCCACAAGAGAAGATGCAAAGAATTTTGAGGTCTACCAAAGTGGCGGTGGAGCAGCTTGGGCTCTCCGCCTTGCCTGACCCAGTAACGAAATCACTCTGTGTGGGGCAGGGCTGTCTGCAAAGGCATCCTAACCCCTGACCAGCTGATAGCAACTCCTAAGTCACTGTGCACATGGTTGTTCAGACTCAGTGCAATGCAGCCCTGGAGTCACAGAGGAACTTGCCCACTGAGAAGGTACCATGGACAGCACCTGGGCAGGTCAAGGGCTGGCTCACTTTCAGCTTTGACCTGTGGTGGATGCAGAAAGGAATGCGTCCCACATCACTCACCAACTCACTTATTTTATGACGGGAGGAGCCTCTTTATTCATGGGGTTTCCATTCCCGGACCCCCTGCAGATACCAAAGCCTGCGGATAACAAAATCTAGTTTTCAGAGCCCACCTTTGCTCCAGTCCCAGCTGGATCTGACTGAACCCAACTGGAGCTCAGAGAGGTCACACGCAACTCATGCAGCCTCCCCAAGGTTCAGAAAGGCACCTGGAGCAGTTTTTGGACAACTTTCGGTGAAACCACAAATCGTCTGAAAACCGCTCCAGGGTGGCTTTCTGAGCCTCAGAGAGGCATTGTGAGGTAGGCGCAGCCGAGGCTTAGAAAACCTCCCAGACATGACTGGAACAAAGTTCTGGAACAGGGTTTCGAACAAGGGAGGTCTGCGGGGAGGGGGCAATCCAAGAGTTTGGCATTCGCAATGGGGTAAAATCGTGGTTGCCAAATCTACGGATAAAAAGGCCATACCTGAATTTTGCTTTTCACATTTTATACAACCTTTTCTCCAAGAAGTTCAGGATGGTGCACATGGTTCCTTCCTTCTGTTTGTCCTCACAACAACCCTGTGAGGTAGTGTAGTCGAGAGAAAGTGATTGGCCCGAGATCACCCAAGAAACTTGACTGCTGTATGTTCAGTGGCCTTAGACTAAGCTAGACCACTGGTCCACCTCAGTCTATGACTCTCTGTGCTTCCTTGCTGTGGCTCTCAGGATTCCCAAAGCCTTTCCTTTCCTGCTGGGGCCTGGACTTGGGGCCTTCTGCATACTGAGCAAGGGCTCTGCCACTCATCTGCAGACCCTCCCCTAATAAAGAATGAAGAACAGGCAAGCCCCCTTTCACAACATTTTAAAATCTATGGGCACACACTGAACCCTCTTAATTTTTCCATGTCTAAATATACATCATGTGCAAGCTTCATGCCAAAGAATGCACACTGCGGAATGAATAGTTAAGTGTTTATTTTTTTTATGCTGCAGGCATCACAGAGACATCCAGGCTGCCTATTTGACAAGATGGTGGGATTTTTTTTAATTGAAAGAGGCTGTCAGTTTCCCAGTGTGTCATATACAAGGCGATTAAATTCCTTGTTAAAAGTCGTTTGTTGGTGGTGACAAACAGCACAGGATGAACGACTCCTCTGTGCATGTGTGTGCGTGCGTGAAACTCAGCTCCAATTGTTTTGTGTCTCTGTGAGAGGAGAGGAAGATCAAGGGATGTATTTAACAAAATGAGTTGCCCTTTATGTCCGTGCCCAGCCGTCTCTCGTAGCGGTAATTGTGGAAGCGAGAACATCGTTA
The DNA here is from genome assembly GCF_035046505.1 of Tiliqua scincoides. Lineage (NCBI taxonomy): Eukaryota > Metazoa > Chordata > Lepidosauria > Squamata > Scincidae > Tiliqua > Tiliqua scincoides. The sequence goes on from NC_089828.1 coordinate 8,673,389, forward strand.
AGAAATAACAAATGGCCTTGCAAGGCTCATATCCAGAGCTTGGTGCTATAAAACCTAATTAGAACGTGCAGATAATGATGGAAAGGCTCGAGTCCATTTGCATGGAACACCAGCCCACAGAAAAGAGGAAGGCCATCCATTAGGCTTGTTAGCTGAAAATGCTTTTGCCATCCAAACCAGGGTCTTGGCAGGAGTTTCAATCTGGCAGCCCAGCACCTGTGGCTCACCCACCAAAAGAAGACTCGAATCAAAGAGATTTCTGTTCAGAGCCTTGGAGGCAGAAGACTCTTTTCCTTGCTCTCTGAAATCCCAGAAGTTGAATTCAGACTGGCAGGTTTTTCCCACTGTGTCTTTTGCAGTCACCCAGCCAGGGTGACCAGATACAGTGGAGGACAGAGTGCCTATACCTTTAACCACTGTATAGAAGAGGGAATTTTAGCAAGTGCAGCTTTGTAAACCCTTCCCTGTTGAGCGACACCTGCCAAAATTCTCTCTGCTATACAATGGTTAAAGGTATAGACCACTGGCTCTCTCACACTGGGACCCACTTTTTAGAATGAGAATCTGTCAGGACCCACTGGAAGTGATGACATGACTGGAAGTGACATCATCAAGCAGGAAAATTTTTAACAATCCTAGGCTGCAATCCTACCTACACTTACCCAGGAGTAAGTCCCATTTATTATCATTGTTAAAAGCATATACAGAGTAGCCTGTTAAAGTACAGATCTGTAACTTTTCCCCAAATGCAGTCGCATACCATGGTACCATCAAGTCTAATATATTAAAAATAAAATATTGAAATAAATGGGGACCCATCTGAAATTGGCTTGTGACTCACCTACTGAGTCCCGACCCACAGTTTGAGAAACACTGGTATGGGCACTTTGTCCTCCACTGTATCTGGTCACCCAGCGCACTTTGGTCATGCAGAGGGGTCTGCTGCCAGAGGCTTGATTTTTATATAGCACTTTGGTTGTTTCATGGGTTTTACTTTATTGCCAGTGGTCATAGTTTCCCAGAGCTATTACTAGGCTCAAGAAACACAAGAAGAGAACTGACTTAATCCATCAGGGGTCTTCAGTCCAATGAGTGAATTGGATCAGGGGTCTGGCACTTCTGAGGATATGTCTTCCAGCTGATGCAGTGCCAGGTCTACAACTATATTTGCTTCTTCGGATAGGATTCACACTGGACCAGCAGTAGTTTGGTCCTGAACAACAATCTAGGCTGGACTGGACGGCCACTGGAGGAGTTCCTCCCTGCCCTCAGAGCTTAAGCTCTCTGTTGAAGACTGTTTTGCTAAAGCAGGAGACAGGTTCCGTGTTCCATTGCGATGTGTCTGCAAAACCAGAATCCAAAGCAACCGTCACTCCCTCCTTCTCCCCCAGCACAGTTTAAATTCTCTGACAAGCAGCTCATCATTAATACTGTTTGCCTAATTAACACATTTCTTGAATGACAGCAAACATGTAAACAGGTTTCACTGAGCAAACGGCTGCCTGATTAAAACTCCAGCCTGAGCTAATTATATGGAAATTTCTTCATTAGTTTCCTTCTTTCTTTTTTTCTCCAAGAAGCCACTTGGGCTGCGTTAACACTCAGGGAGGGAGGGAGGGAGGGAGGGCTGTCACTAGAGGCTGCCAAGCCGCATTCAGAGCTTCCTCATTTCCTTTTCCCCATTTTGAAGCTGCAATTAATGTTTGGTGCCCAGCCGGTCCAGGAAAGTCCCTTCAGAGCAGAGGGGGATGCTGGCTCTCCTTGCACAGTCCTGTGTGTCTCTTGGGTTGCCTGGCCTTGAATTTGCTGCAGCAACCGCTGGAGAGAGAGAAGCAGGCGAGGAGGGGTTGCAGTGCAGGGAACCCTCCTCCAGAGGATCACAGCCACCCGCTGGAAGACAAAGGAAAGCAAAGGAGGCCCCATTCCCAACCAACTGGGTTGATTAAGGCCTGTTTACACCACCAACTGAAGCCATTTTCAAACCTGTTCAACTAGCATGATGCCCAATCCAGGAGTCCTGGGGAGGGTCCTTGTAGTGACCCTCTCCTGGGGCATAGGAACAGCCCTGTTCTGGTACCAAGGATTGTCACTGCACACAGACACACCATGGCTGTTATGAGTGAAGGCAACACCATCTGTGGTTGGTTGTGAGCTGGTCACCAAGTCCATCTACTGCTCCTTCTGTTCCCTCCCACGGAAGGGAGAAAGACCCTTGAACCTGGACAGCCAGTTGCTTCCAGAAACCAGAAGACATTTGTGTACACAACCCCCCCCCCCAACCTGAGATAGCCCTATGATAAGTGTCCCTTTGTGTCCATATTATTTGGAATAGGTTTTGGAAGCTAATCTTGGATGAAAATTGGAGTAGAAAGATGAGAAATAAATGTGCACATAAAATATCACAATATCAGGTTGCTGTGCTGTGTGCGGAGCTCATTTACTCTGCCATGGCCTGTCCTGGACTGGTTGCTGGAGCAGGTGGTGTTTGCATGACTGTTCATAAGAATCGACTTTGAAGACAATCCACCGGACATGGGGAAACTCTTAGTGGGCCGGTTGGTACTCAGAACAAGAGGGGTACAGCTCAAAACATCAGCAGCAGGGAGAGAGGAGATGTGGCAGGGGGCTGGACAAGAAGCTGCACACAGGCATGTGGTGTGGACCACATGTCTACAGATGTATTCCTTGTCCAGGGGACTACTTCTGGAGACCAGGGAGGAGGAAATGGGGACAGAAACTCTAGTGTAGGAGTGCATATGCTCACCCTGTCCCCAGAAGGCGCTTCCAACATCAACTTCTCTTTCCAAAGCCTCATGAGGGGCTAAACAGGGCCAGAGCACCTGGAACTAGAGACTTTGTGTGGCCAATGAGGACTCAGCCAGAGCAGCCCCCCTCCCACAAATTACAGTCCTCAAGGACAATCCAACCAGCTTCAGAGTGGTTTTTGTTTGTCACGTAGATGTACCAAACCTAGCCTCACCTCCTGGAAACTGCTTCTTTGACCCCAGAATTCAACTGGGCTACAAGAGTCCTACCCCAGCGGTTCCCTGCCCTCTGCCTTTATCCTGGCTTGTCCTCTTGGGTGCTCAGCTCCTCCCTGACAGGAATGTTGCCACTTCCATGGCAACGGGAAGCTGCTATGCCAGCAATGTCTGGAAGGCGGCAATAGAGATGGGTGTAGGCCGCTCTTTTTCAGCTGGTTTGCAAGGCAAATCTGAGGCTGCCCTGATTGTACATAGAAAATACTGTCCTGAAGCCCAGGAAGCTTCCTATGAACCCTTCCTCAGAACAGCTGAAGTCTTCTCTCCCCCCATTCCACAGCCTCTTCCTTTGTTTCATGCTTGCAATGCTTTGAACGGAGAGAGTCTCACTGGGTGAGACAGAGGTTGGATGGACCCACAGCATGCCTGGTGTAATGAGCTAGAACGGCCGAGGAGGGCAATTACAGCTCTGTCTAGGCCATCAGTGGCACCTCATTACTTTACAGATTGTAAATGCTGTTGGCAGATGGTGGGGATCCTGTTGGAATTATTTGAAAGAAAAAAACAGGCAGCCTTTTGCAACTGTGGGTAACTCTAGATGATAAATGATAGCTAGCGGTTTGTAGCTAATTAGATCTTCCTTTGTCCGGTGGCAGATATGCAGTGGTAGGTAGATAAAAGGAAGCCAGGAAATCACTGGGAGGGGGATTCCTCTAGAACAGTGATCTTTAGCCAGTGCGTAATGGAACATCAGTGTGCTGCAAATGATCCACAGGTGTGCTACGGGAGTTTGGGGGAGGGTCATTTATTAGTAGAGTTATTGGGAAATATAGATTTTTATTTTAAAAGTTTCGTATTACAATAAATAACACAAAGGAAAGAAATCACATATTACATTTTCAACTACAGTCACATTACATCAACTGTTTAACTAGATCACATTATAGGTAGATTCACCCCATCTAACCACTCCCACCATTTTTTCCACCTGTTTCTCACCCTTTTGTAAGCCCCAACACTGTATACTCTGGAGACCACAAAGTGGACCCATCCCTGCGTGTTGGTGAACTTTTTCTCCTTTATTTCTTTGCCCCTTTGGATGCCCAGTGCAAAAAGGACATACAGATTTATCAATCTTACTGTAGACCACAGCACCTCCCACCTATCGTCTCCTCCCTTCCGCTATCCTGCATTACTAGTCCTCTTGGCTCTAGTTGACGTAACGCACCCTCTGGTACAGGTTCAAGTTCCATTTTTTCCACCTCTTCAGTTTTTCCTCTACCTTAGAGGCCCACAGTTTCCAGTTCTCTTCCCATCTTCTTTGTTTCAGTCCAAAATCATACCTAAAATTTTTACAGATTCCACAGTTTGAACCTCTTGTTTCCTTTCAACCGTTTCAAAAACAGCCCCCATGGCCCTCACCTCTATGTTTTTCCCCCTCGACCCAAGAGAATAACATTTGGTTTTATCCTCGTTTATCATCGCTCCTGAGGCCCTGTTGTATTCATCTATTATTCCCTTCAGTGTCTCCATCTCACCCATGTCTCTAACCATAACGTACACATCATCTGTGTGGGCTACCATTTTTATGGCATTCCCTGCCTCTGTGCTATTCCCTTCCCCACCCATGGCAGTTCCCTTTATTCTGGGCTCTGCCTGGAGTATGGCCAGCAACAGATCTAACGCCAAAACATAGAGGAGCAGGCTCAATGGACATCCTTGGCGTATCCCTGATTCTATGGGTATGATTTTTCCCTTCCATCCGTTTACCTGCGGCATAACCGATGCCTGCTCATACAGAGTTTTTATATAGTTTATGAAGACATCTGGGACACCCTTTGCCATCAGTGTTTGCCAGAGATACTTTCTGTTTATTCTGTCAAAGGCCTTAGATTGGTCCATTTGTAGAAGTATCCCTTTCCACTCTCCCTTCTCCACCATCTGAAAGATCTCTCTAACCAGAACTAAGGAATCAGTCATCTTCCTCCCCCAGGAATTTGGGAGAGGGTCATTTATCAATAGGACCAGTGGGGGATGTGAGCCCCTATTGACAGCACAGTGTGCCTTGTCAATTGTCAAAAAGCTGATGGTGTGCCTTGACCATTTTAGTGCCTTGCCAGTGTGCTGTGAGATGAAAAAGGTTAAAAATCACTGCATTAATAGCTCCCTCAAACTCTGACAGGACTCTGCATCACACTAGCCACATATATGGGAGAGAGAGCTTGCTGCACTTCACACCTCACTCCCAGTGAAGACAAAAGCCCCCTCATTCGAATTACCTGCCATCAGGGACGTGCAGTGGGTGGGGAGGTAGGTGAGGCAGAGTCTCCCCACCGAGTCCTTTGAAAAGCACTGCTGCCATGGGAGGTGTGCAAGCACACACAACCTACAGCAGAGGTGCTTTTCAAAGGACTCTGGTGGAGAGGCTCTGCCTCACCTGCCTCCCCACACACCACACATCCCTGCCTGCCATACCTTAAAAGTCACAGCGGTCAATACAAAGCCCTTTGTCAGAATCACCTCCCCGATGATCCTCCTAAGTTAACTTTTCTGAACACTCAGTAGCCGCTTCCTTACAGATTTGCCTCTCTGAAGCAAGGTTGGGTGTCCAGGATCTGTCCACCTGCACAAACAGCCCAATGGGTTGCTCCTTGAGGGAAAGTCAATTGTCAACAGTGGCCCCTGGAGCAGAGGATGCTGGGATACAGTGCTCAGGGGAGCAGTGCAGGTACTTGGGCTGACAGGCAGGCTTGGTTTGGCTTGGACTCTCCTTCTCTGCTCCTCTGGTGGAGGCTAAGGGTGCTTCTAGTACATTTGGGGTGCTCCAGCCCATAGGCTTGAGAGGCCGGGTGCAGGCACTGATGAGGAGAGATGATTCCATGTGGCTCTTCTGTGTGCGGTGACACCCAGCAGAAGAGCTTTTGGGTGGGGCTCTTGTGGGAGGTGCTTCATGGCTAATTTTTTTTTTTCATGGACAAAGAACAAAACCAGGAGACTAATTTTTGTGGCCTTCAGTAGAACAGACGGTGAAGGTTCAAGTGGTGGGATCTTCAGCCACAGCCTTCGCTCAGGAGGGTTTTCTTTCCTCTTCTGTTTGCTTCTCCAGCAGCCAGGAACTTCTTTGGCTTTCCTTCCACCCTCTTTCCTTTCTGCTCATCTCTCTCTCTGTGGCTCTGCAAACAAAAGTCCAAGCCGAATCCCACTTGCAGTCATTCTTCACGGAGGGGATTTCTCACCACAGGCAACAGAAGCGAGGCCGTCATCTCTTTGCTCAGTCACCACCAGTGCAAATGGCAGTGAATGATTTGGCCTGGGCTCCCTCTGATCGCCGTCATCGCTGCTGCCACACAGATATTAAATTCATCTCTGCAGCTATTTATGGCTCCTGATAGCTGCTGCTATGCCATTTGCATAGCGTGTTCCCTGATACAACAAGACTCTCAGTCCCAAAGCTTTTGTGGAAAATTCCTCACCGTCTGTCCTGCTCAGTCGTTAAATATATTTACACAATTTGTTCTCCAAGCAGGAGGAATCTCTGCTGGGAGGGACTCCATAAATTCAGGCAGCTAAAAAAAAATGATTCATTCATTTTGAGGTGCTGGTAACAGCACAGAGTGCAATCCATTGGAAAACTCGCCAACACAACTCCATTGAAATGAATGGGAGCGATGCAAGTGATACCTCTGACCCACAGTACTGAGCTGGTCGTTCTTTTTCTGGCAGTGTGGCAGGCAGGGGAGGGAAGCTCAGGGTCAGAGGAGAGCACACTGCCAATGAGACTGCCACTCTCCATCAGGCCAACTTGAAGACAGTTCCTTTGAGAAGAGACCAGAACCTCTTCCACCACTGAGGTGGCCCAGAAGACCCTGCTCACATTTCCTTGACTGAATGAAACTTGACCCTGACTCAGCCTCAAAGCACATTTGGCAGCAAATCATCTTCTCTGCACCTCAAGTTCGTCTTGCCTTTTGCTTCCTGCATTCTTACACCTCAGGCTTCCTCTGTGTGAAAGGAAGGAGTTCCACAAGTGCAGTTCTTCCTATCCTGGAGACGGATTGGTGGAGAAAGCTGAACGGGCCCTTTGGGCTGATCTCCTGTGGCAACTCTTCTGCTTTCACCTTCTTGGTCATCTGTGGGACAGCTGCAGAACGTCCCATGGATGACCAAAAAGGTGAGAGCAGAAGAATCATCACAGGAGATCAGCCCAAAGGCCCGTCTATTCCAAGATCACCGGCTGCACACATAATCCACATGAACCTGCCCCAAACTCCAGCTGGATGTCAAACCAGGGCTCAGAGAACAAAAAAGCAAACAGGGATGGGTGTGTGGGACTACCAAGAAAAGACAGATTCTGTGGATGGTTCTTCTACTACATTTTTTGTAACCCATCTGACTAAAGTAGTGGTTCCCAACCTGTGGTTGGGGGGCCATAGGTAGTCCGTGAGATCCTGAGAAGTAATCCGCAAGATCTCAGGGAAAAAAAGATGATCATCTTTGATAACTCCCAGTGTGTGTCCAAGTGAGTGCTCCTCCAAGGACCACTGAAGTGTCGGCTGTGGATGTAGGTAGTCCATCCTCCACCTTCTCTGGTTGTCCAGTACTTGCTGAAGTGCCAGCTATGGGAGGGTCCATTCTCCACCCTTTCTGGTAGTCTGTGGAAGAGTACTTACTCAGTGAGATGTTTCCCTATTGACCACCAGAGAGGGTGGAGAATGGATCATTCCCCCCACCACCCCCCACAGCTGGCATTTCTGTTGTCTCGCCAAGTGCTCCCCTATGGGCTACCAAATTGAATTGTATTTTTTTGTGTGGTGAGGATGGAGGGGGTTGCATGTGGTCCATGACAATTCCAATGTTTGACTCACTGGCTTGTAAAGGTTGGGAACCCCTGGATTGAAGGATACCTTTAATTTGCTGAAGCCTTCCTGGTACAAATTGGGGCATTGTGGGAGTGGAGAGAGATTATAATTTTAAAGGGAGTTAAAAGTGGTTGGAGGGAGACTTCACATCTAACAGAAGAGAACAGACACACACACACACACACACACATTTCTTTTGCCTCCCTTTGTGCCTGATAAAGCAGTACCACACCTGTTCAGCAAAAGCGAAGCAGGGTAGGCGTGCAAACCACAAGCAGCATTGCCTCTTATGAAGCAGGAACCTCTCCAATGAGCTATAGCCTCTCTCAGGCCAGAGACCTCTTCAGTGCACCCTTTGCTGTTCAGGGAGCTATAGAATCACACACACACACACACCCTAACACACACACCAGTGTAGCCTGCTGCTCTGGCTGGTAGGCTCAACAAGGCTTTGAGATCTATTTCTAGCTCTGCTTTTTGTTTTTGGTCCCTGCTCTCTGAAGTGCTTGCTCTCCCCCTGCACCTTCAATCCATTTGTTCAACTTGCCAGGCACCTCGCAGCCAATCTGCTTGTGGAGATGCCAAAGCTTCTCACGGAATCACTCCCCAAGTGCAACCACAGCAGGCCTTGTCAGCCAGTCAAAGGGAGCCTTGCCCAGGCCGCCAGCACCTGTCCCCCTGAGGCATCGCCTGCAGACCGCCGATAAGAGAATCTGCTTTGATGGGCAATGCCAAACGAGGGGCAGGCCTCCAGCGCAGCCCCCTCACTGCCTGCCAATGGCATCAGGCAGGCTTCTGCCAGGAGTGCAGCTTTGCTTCTTCCATCCCAACTTTGCATTGTTTGTTTGCTTTCGAGCCTTGTGCGCTCAGAGATACGTGACTGGGGGCAAGGGGTGGCTGCCCATCGCCAACTGCATCCATCCTGCAACATTTGTAGGAATTAACGTTTGGAAGGTTGTTGGGCAGATGGGCAATGTGAAGGGGGCGCTATTAACCGGCCCCATGGGGAGGGGCTGCTGGAAAGTCACTTCTCCCAAGTGGCCTCTTGGTGGTCATCCTCTGATAGAGGCTTGGCTCAGCCCCTTCCTGCAGGACCCACCTCTTGCAGCCAAAAGGTTGGTGCTGAGCTGCTTCATTGCCTTTGTCTTAATCAAAGCTCACCATCCTCAGGGCTGAGGAGCAAATCCTTCCCTTTCCTTCTTAGGGCTGCCTGATGGTGCTGGGAGTTGCTGCCTTCTCCAATAACAGTCACAGCTTGCCAGGGACAAAGAGGGCTGACAGGAAGAAAGGCTCTGGGTCCATGGAGACGCTGGCATAGAAGCATCCCGGCTCTCACTGCCTGTGGAAGGGAGTTCCAACGTTGATTGCTTATCATCCATGGGCCCTCAAGAAGAAAGCCCACAAGGCTACTTGAAAGTTAGATGCAGACCACCCCTAATAAAAAATTAGGCGATCGAGCCTCAGTCTACTCCACTGTGTCTTGCAATTCCCTGCCAAAGGCAGCCCTGAGAGTGCACAAGGTTGATCCGCTACCAAAGGGGGGTGTGTGAATTTGCCACTCACAACACTTGCTGTGGCAAGAATGCAAAGGCTGCATCTTCATGCGGGTTGATGGTTTTCATGGGAGTCGGAGTTCTAAGAGACCATCTGTCACCAGGGCCCAGCCCCACTCCCAGCAATCTGGGCCTCCTTGGGAGTAAGGTGCTCCTCAGGAGTAGGGGAGTGAAGCGAGTATAGCCTGGATCCAGCCCCCCAGGCAGGAAGTCTCCCAGGGAGTAGGGCCTGAGATCTCACAAGATTCAGGCCAGTCACATGGCTGGGAAGGGTGGGGCCAGCTGGGCCAGCTGCTGGCTTCAGAAGGAGCCTGGCAGGCATAAGAGAGGGTTTTGCTGCGGGCTCCTGCTTAGGGAGGGTGGTTTAGGGAGGTGAAGGTAGACCCTGGCCTGTCATGTGACCCTTACCTAGCCCTGAAGGGGGCAGAGAAGCCTCAACCAGGGGTGCCCCTCCAGGAGGGGAAGATTCCTGGCACTCTTGGAGGGTGCAGGAGTCTCATCAAGGCATCTAACAGCCTGGCCCCCTGGATTGGGGAGCCCCCCAGCTGGGCCAAGAGGCTGCCATCAGCTCCAGCCCATCTATTGTGGCCCCCAGCCGTGGGGCAGCAAGCAGACGACTCTGGGGCAAGGCATCACCCATCTGCCATGACATCACCGTTGCACAACCGCTAGACTGTGAGCTGGGGGAGTCTTTGTGTTGTAACAAGGTCCCCCTCGTGAATGTAAAATCCTTGACTGCATTAAATGGACTATCTCAGCCTCTCTTCCAGACTTGATGTCTTCTTCCTTGGCACAGTAAGTTTGAGAGGGCCCTCAGCATGCAAGAGGAAACCCTGCTCCCTAGGAAGGAGGGGTGGGCCCCGGTCATGGATAGGACACCGTCCCAGAGAGAATCCGTGCTTGTTGGTTTGTTTTCAATTTTTACTGATTTCACCACTAATTCTGATTCCCAGTAAGAAAGGAGAACAAAGAGGCTGAATAGATTCAAGACCCCTGCCCTGGCATTACCATTTCCGCCTGATAAATCTCCATTTTGCCCCACTCTGGAAGAATCTCAAAACCAGTGGCATAGCTAGAGGGTGTGCAAAGCACTAAGTTTTTTCAGAGAGCCTCATTGTGACATGCAAACTTTATGACCTGTCACCTTCAGAACCATGCTGGGCAATGAGAGCAAATGCGGGAGACCCGTTGATGGGCCTCCTGACTCCTCCCCCCCACCAGAATGCAGCCACAGGTGCTTGGAACAGCAGGAGGGAAAGGGGGGGGGTCACTCTTTTTTTTTTTTCCCATGTGCCATGTGCTCTGCACACAGGAAGAGCCAAGAGCAAGCTCTGGCCTCTCAGTCTGAAATCCTGTGAAACTGCTGGCAGTCATTGCAGATCACTAGAGTGAGCAAGGAGTGTCTGGATCTGCAGAACGTGGCTTCCTCAGTTCCCAAAGTTCTTCTGGGACTCTGTGCTGGAGGAGGCCTCTGTTTGCTGTTTAACCCTTCTCTGGTTCCACCTCTTCTTTCCTAGTATTGTACTGGCAACCTTCAGTCTCAAAAGACTATGGTATCGCACTCTGAATGGTGGTTCTGGCACAGCGTCTAGTGTGGCTGAAAAGGCCAATCCGGGAGTGACAATCCCTTCCACACCGGGAGCAAGTGCAGTCTGTCCCTGGTCTGTCTCCCTGGCTATGGGCCTTCCTTCTTTGCCTCTTTGCCTCAGTCTGTTGGCCAAGTGTCTCTTCAAACTGGGAAAGGCCATGCTGCACAGCCTGCCTCCAAGCGGGCCGCTCAGAGGCCAGGGTTTCCCACTTGTTGAGGTCCACTCCTAAGGCCTTCAGATCCCTCTTGCAGATGTCCTTGTATCGCAGCTGTGGTCTACCTGTAGGGCGCTTTCCTTGCACGAGTTCTCCATAGAAGAGATCCTTTGGGATCCGGCCATCATCCATTCTCACGACATGACCAAGCCAACGCAGGCGTCTCTGTTTCAGCAGTGCATACATGCTAGGGATTCCAGCACGTTCCAGGACTGTGTTGTTTGGAACTTTGTCCTGCCAGGTGATGCCGAGAATGCATCAGAGGCAGCGCATGTGGAAAGCATTCAGTTTCTTCTCCTGTTGTGAGCGAAGAGTCCATGACTCGCTGCAGTACAGAAGTGTACTCAGGACGCAAGCTCTGTAGACCTGGATCTTGGTATGTTCCGTCAGCTTCTTGTTGGACCAGACTCTCTTTGTGAGTCTGGAAAACATGGTAGCTGCTTTACCGATGCGTTTGTTTAGCTCAGTATCGAGAGAAAGAGTGTCGGAGATCGTTGAGCCAAGGTACACAAAGTCATGGACAACCTCCAGTTCATGCGCAGAGATTGTAATGCAGGGAGGTGAGTCCACAAACATGACCTGTTTTCTTTAGGCTGATCGTCATCCTAAACCATGATTTAGGCTGATTGTCATCCTGAACCATGACATGTGTTTTCTTTAGGCTGATTGTCTTTCCTAGAGGCTCTTGCAAATGCTGTCCTAGAAACATCTGCCCATTGCTTGCACATTCTCTCGCAGGCAGACTCACGGGGATGTCAAAAACCAGGGCATTCACACCACAGAGACGGAGGCATGTGTGTCATGTTGGCTGTCATGATGGAACCTGACTTGAGCAACAAGTGTTTGTGTGGAGTTTCACTATGGAGCATAAACTGTGCACAGACTAGGCATTTATTGACACCTTTTTCCCCACAGAGTGTGAATGACTTCTTACCAGCAAGCAGAAGCTGTCCTGAGCTGTGCCTGACCCTTCAGTGCAAAGGTGTGCTAACTTCTGTTCAAGGGAGGAGGCGGTCAACAGGTGTGCAGCTAAGGAGGCAGGATGGGGGGGAATCCAGGCCTATCTGGGCTCATCAGAACTTCTGCCCCAGCTTTGCTCTGGCCTCTTTTCTTCCTCTGGCCTTCAGTAAGTACTTTAACATCCTTTTTTCCCTTCAAAATTAAAGGGGGTGGATTGTGTTCGATAAGAGATAATTACTTGGCTTTGTCTCTGCCATTGATGTGAAAATAGGATTGGAATTACTCACTCTGGTTGAAAGGTTAGTTGAAGGTTATTACAGGAAAATTGTTATTCATACATTTAGTCCCCCTCCCTGGGCTGCCTGGAAGATTAAATTTGCAGAGTGTATAATGACCCATCATGCGGACAATGGGAGAGGCATCTCCAGAGACTCTGATAACAGAGCCAGGCTTTGCTGCATTATTCATATTGGGTAGGCACCCCCTGCTCACAGATTACATGCAGTTTTCATTGGAAGGGGGGGAGGCCTTTAAAGTTTCCTTGTTCTTTAAGAGGGTATTCTGAATGGCAGTAGAATCACCACAAGCATTTAGTTTGTGCCTTACTAAAACTGCACCACCCCTCCTGACCTTCACACCACTGGTGTGAAATCCAGACAGGGATGAAGGCAGCCATTGTGGGGAGCAGACCTGGCCTCTGCTCTGATAGGCTGAAGCCTCTCCAAGAGAGGCCAGGAAGGAGCTTCCCAGGGCAGAGAAGGACACACACAAATGCTCTTGGCAAAGACACACAACAAGCAGCAACCAGGACCACCCAAGGAATGGCCTATGTGGGGGGGGGCAGCCTGGCCACAAGAGGGGGTGAGCTCTGGGTGACCCTTCCAAGTCTGCTACAAAGCAGAACAGAAGTGGTTTAGTCCAGTTCCTGCAGGACCAGCCAGTGACTTGCAGCTCAGCCTCTCAGCTGACTCAGAAGAAACCAGACAGGAACGGAGGCTGGGAAGTGGAGAAGGAGGCTGCTGGACGTGGCTTCCCTGGGGCAGGACCAAGGTGGTTAAATACTTAAATGTGGATTCGGAAGAACACTGGAGGTTCCTGAGCTTGGCTCTGGCTCTAGTTATGCCAAGCATGGCCAATCCAGGGCTCCACACCTCCTGTGTCCTGTGCTGCATAGCAGTGCCCTTCTATGCTTGGCAAGGGCTCCACAGTGGTTCAGGCCACATGACCTCAGTCCTCTTCTGGCCTGACTTGGGCACTGAGGACCAGAAGGAGGCTGCATAAAAGCAGCTTCCTTGCCATGACAAAGTTATTCCAAGTGGCTCGCGAAGACTTCATAATGGGAAAACTGGGCAGCAATCAAGGCTTGCTAGGGAAGACAAGGGAAATGGCGCTTTTGGACTCTGAGGGATTTGCTGAGACCGAGTTATCCATTCAAGCCACCAAAGTCCCTTTTCCCCAATGCTGGAGGAGAGCAGAACTTCAGCTGCTAATGGGGCACAGACGGAGATTGGACGCATTTTAATAAATGTTATTTTGGACAGAACAGATCTGAGAACAAATGGAGTTATGTTAGAAGACAAAGCCCTTGATCTTGCCTCATTTAAAAAACACCTCTTGATTATTCCTCAGCCAAGCTAAAGCATTTACTTTCAGTGGAACAGGTTTAGTTGCCGTATATTAAAGACTAATTGTTTGTCTAACATATGTTTGTAGAAGTTGAACAATGACCTGATCCATATCTACCCGTCCTTCATTGGTCCCAACAAATATGTCTTAAAGAACTAATCAGCAATTAGTCTACAGGCGGAGGTTTATCTCCTTACATCTAAATGAAACCCTAATTAAAGTCACAGAATTCACATCACAAAAATCCAAAGGGATTATGTGGCCCACTATTGCAACATAAGGCTGCAGATGAATCCTGCAAGAGCTGCTGCCTTTTGCTGCCACATTTATTTATTGCTTTGTTTGCTTCTAAAACTGCTTCCCCTCACCTTGTTTCTTAGGAAGCCCCAGGGCTGCTGTCTGGGCAAAAACCACCAATTTTGGGGATGTACACAACAGCCCATGTGATAGGCCATGGCTTTTCCCATTTCTCAAGCAAAGAGAGATAGAACTGTTAGAAAAGGGGCAGTGACTTAACTGAGTTCATTCTAAAGGTGATTTCCACTTCAGAGGTACCTGTTCAGCATCTCACATGACATGTTATTTTAAGATCAGAACCCCAGAGCGGAGCATTTCGAAATTGTACCAAAAGAACTGAAAAGTGTCTGTCTGTCTGCCTGCCTGCCTGCCTGTCTGTCTGTCTGTACACACTTTCATCTTGTTCTTCTTGCCAACAATAACAAAGAAAGCCTTCAGGTAAAAGCTTCTACATTCTGGGTTTCCATGTATTCTATTTTCCAGAAGCCTTTTAACAATAAAACAGTGGATGATGGATGAGACACTCACAGTTCATTAGTGCTTCTCTGGATCACAGTTAGAGATTTCTGTTAAGAAATTGCTTTGCCAGTCAAAAGTTTTTTATATATACTTTTTTCTTCTTTCCAAAGTCCCATTGCATGAATTCTGCAAGGAAGGAGGAAGTGGTGTTGTGTGTGTGTGTTGTGAAGGAGAACCCCAATCACGAAGTTTGGCCTGACCACTTTCATACCGACCCAGCAGCAACATTCCTAGTCTCAGTATAGGGGTCATGTTTTGGACGAGGTCATGCTCTGGTGCTCCTGAGGACTTGCCAAAATGGGAGATCCCAAATCCAGGCAGGAAGGCAGAAATGTGTTCAAGTAAACAAATAAATGGGGAGAGGTCACATGGAGAGGTTCTCATTCCTAGGCTTGGGCTGTTGTTTGTGTTTTAAGGTTGAGAACCTACCAGTGTCTGAGGTGGGGGAGTGTTGGGGGGAGGCATGGAATTAGTAACTGGAATCCAGATTTTTCTGTAATCTTCCTTTATATGTACTTAGATTAGGCTATTGAAACAAAGAAAGCTTGGGAAAAAACCAGGAGTGGATTTTTATGTGAAAGGACTGGGAGTTCAGTTTGGTAATGAAATCCAATTCCTGGGCTGATCATGTGCTCACAGTACCCTGTGCCATTGTCCCAGCTGCATGTCTGCCCCCCCAACCCCAAACCAGTATTTGGACCTAGCTCTGGCTGATGGGGCCTTGAAACTCATGGCCTGGTGTCTTAGCATGTACTTTGAATGTAGAGGGTCCCAGCAACTTCCATCCCTAGGCAGCAGCTCTGGGCAGGGTGTGAAAGGCCTCTCCCTGGACACCTGCTGCCACCCAGTGTACTGAGTAAGATGGGCCAAGAAAGGCCTTCCACATCTGCAGGATGTGAAGCCTGAAAACCTGGTGTCTGCCCACTCCTACTGGGGAGACCATCAGGATCCAAATTTCCATTTGGATGGAGCATTCTTCATGTTCTGTCAGTCCTGCAGCAAGAGTGGAGATGGTCCTTGCCATCGTCCCCCTCCCCCCCATGCAAGCAGGTACCCCGTCTGAGACTGTATTCCCATCATCAGTACCCAAAGGCTCCTCCTTTTCTGCTTCAGTGAAGCTCTGTCCCACAGTTGATGGCAGCTTGACTGGGAGAATCCCCTATCATCTACATCTAGCCGTCTGTTGTGCTGGAGGGCCTTCATTGCATCTGGGCAGCATGATCCCCTTGGCCAATTGGCCACACTCTGCCTGCAGCTGCTTCCATATCTTTCAGGCACATCCCTCCTGCAAGGCCCTTGACTAGCAGATGAAAATAGAGGTCCCCTTGTGTCCATCTCTGTCTGTCTGTCTCTCTCTGTTGAAGTACGCAGCCGACACCGCAGCTCCAGAGACTCAAGGTCAGGAAGATACTCCCGGTAAATAACGAGGCACAGACACGGCAGTGCTCCACCACCAGATGTCCTTTACTTGAAGATATATACAATATTGACAGTGCAAAGGCAGCTCAGCAAGCAAACAGCAAAGATAGCACTTTTCTCAACTCTCAGATCACCAACTCCACCAACGTAGCTTCGCGCGGACGCTCCACATAACATCTCCCACGCAGCAGCTTGCACAAGCTGCAATATATACTGGCACTGGCCAATGGGAAGCGGGCTATGACCTGGTGACAGTATGACTCATAGTCTTGTGACTTGGTATTGCATCAGCCCTGCTGTGCCCTGTTGCATCAGCCAATCCCATGATGTACCTGGGCTACACTGCATGTATGCAGGCCAAGACATCAGGGCCTCGCCTTGCCCTATCCAACCTGTAAATTCACTATAGGCCTGGGGCGTATATCATAACACTCTCTCTCTCTCTCTCTCTCTCTCTCTCTCTCTCTCTCTCTCTCTCTCTCTCTCTCTGTGAGTGTGGGTCTATCTGAGTAAACAGTGGCTAATTTGTGTACTGGGAACATATTCACAGTGGTGCTCAAGGTCTCCAGCACCACCTGTAAGGAGAGTCATTGGATGTTAAATGCTGCTGACAAAATGGCTCCCAATGAAGCCTACACATGTGTAGCCTTGGCTCTCTTGCTCGCCTGTTCCTTTCCTCAACATTCAAGGGACTTTTCAAAGGCAGCCATTTTAGACTTGTTGACGGCCGCATTGCACAAGCCTCCACTACATGGCAGACGATCTGCATGGCGATTGGTATACAGAAAAATATGTCAGCTTTGTGCTTCCCAGGTTTGGAGGGCGGTCTGCATGCAGCCATAGGCAGGGTGACTCCCCCAGGAGCCTGTGCCAGGCCAAGAAAGGTGCGTCCAAAGTTTGAACCTCAAGATGCTTCCGCTCTTGCTTTTTTTAAACACACACATACACACACACTTTCCATTCAGTACCATTATTTCATTTTTTTTTATTGAGTGGAAAAGGGAGAGGCCTTTTCTGAAGGTGTTCCCTGACAGCTGTGCATTGCTGCTCACTGCTTAATGAGCTCTGATTAAACAGCCATGGGAGATGGACAATCAATAGACCATATAGACAGTTGAGAACCTCTTTGACTGTGAGAAAGACGTAAAAATTAATCTGTCTGTGAACTTGGGAGGGTTTCTAATGGAAACATTTGGCTCCTGCGCTTCTGCAATTGCAGCATCTAAGGCTTTATTTTTCCTTGCCGGCATTCAACACACACACTGCCCAGTGCACTGTTTCTGCACTGATGTGTCCTGCCAAAGCTGTATTTCGTGTTTCACTTGCAGGCTAGTTGCTGTGCCATCTACTTCTGGGGACAAGCATGCAAATGAGCTTGGTCGCTTTTCTCCCCCTACAGCTGCTGGCCAGGTGCATTTTGGTGCAGGGTGTCCTATTTCTGGCTGCTGATGAGAAAGCACAGGCCACTCAGGTGCAACAGCAAGCGCATCTTTCTGTTTCGGCCACAGTGCCAGGCAACTGCAGGCAGATAGAAATGAACACCTGCAGGCCACTGGCCAGTTTCTGCTCCCCACTGCAAGGCAGCCCAGCAGAAAATGAAAATGCCTACTAAACACCCCCCCCCCATGCTGAGACACTTTGATTGACACAGCACTAAGTACTGAGATCTCTCCAGCGAGGCAGCCCCAGACCTCCTTAGAGTCTTCAGCTTGTGACCTTTGATTGGAGGGAGAGCAAAATCATTTCCAGTTACTTTACTCTGAGTGAAAGGCAAAACATTGATCATATTCTGTTTCATGGGGAGTTTTTTTGACTGTATCATTAACACTATGTGCCAACCAGTGCCAGACACACACAAGTGCACATGGGTAGCACTGAATTGTCCCAGAGGAAGTGCTGAGCAGGTCCTCCAATTTCGCTGGCATTACATGAGCAGGGAGGACTCTTGCTTGCAAGATTGGGGCTGCCGACTGGGAGGCAGGCCAAGGAGCTGAATGCTACTTGGGGGTAGCCATAGCCTGGGAGGGGGCCTCAGTGCTAGGACATTCTCTGTAGTCAGAGATGTCACCTGAGTGCAGTGTGATAGAGACAAGGCCATTCAGCTCTGTGAGTCCTGGCTCAAGTGGTTCCTACATAGGCTAACTAGCTATTCATAATGGGCTGGAGGGAATCTCCCCCCTACACAGGAATATGCCTGGCAATACGCAATCACAGTGGACTCCCCAAGTGCTCTTTTGCAAACACTCACAGCAGACCCCCCACCAGGGGGGCCCTCTCTCGGATCTCAAACGCCTCTAGCTTGACTCCTGAGCTCTTAGCCAAGGGGAGAAGAAGTCGGGGTAACTGGGGAAGTGCCTCTTGACCCCATGAAAGACTGAGGTTGGGACCTCCAAGAACTGCACCCCAAACATAGGCTCACCTGTGGCCTCATCTCAAACATGGCAGGCAGAAGCAACAGGAATGCTAAGAAATGGGAAATGGGCTCTTGTCTATGTTGATTATTTTTTTTTTCTTTCTAAAAAGGCGATCAACCTCCCTCCCTCCCTCCCTCCCTCCCTCTCCAACGCCTGTCATAATGAATCATAGCTGAGCAGTAATCCTTCCTTAGAACATTCAGCACTAATTGCTGGCAAGGAGCCACTTGTCTCTTTTTTTCCACCCTCATTTTAACAAAACATTTATGCATGAAAGATTTAATGCCAGGTATCCAGCACATCATTGTAAATTTGCCACTAATTAAGGCTAATTAAAATAATTAAATGGCTGCCGAGTCACAATGCAGAATGGAGATTGCGCTCGCCTTCCCCACACATGCTGTCCCCACTCAGATCGGGGGGGGGGCGCACATATGTCCACACCCTGATCAGGGACAGAAGGGACGGACTGCCTGGAACGGGAGATGCTGATGACGCGGGTGTTGCTATCTGATGGTTCTGCTTCTTGGCCTGGGCATATTTATGTTCTCTCTCGTGCTCCCCCCCCCTTAATGTGGATGAAGTGTGGGAAATGTGACACTTCCTGCTCTGAGGAGCCATTTGCTCTTGCATATTCATTACTCGCTGGAGTTTTAATCAAAGCCGCCGACGGACCCCTCGCACCGCCAATATCTCCGCAATGAATAATTGATCATCCGCTGCGCAGAGGCCTCGGCTGCGATGGGCACCGTGATTGGTAGCTGTGGCCTGGCCGACCGCAGAGCCACATGGCGCTTCCAGATGTTGGAGTTTCACATGTGCTCAGTTCATCAGAAACGAGCAGCACCCACAGGCACCTCTTCTCCCCAAATAGGGGAGGTCTGGCAGGTGGAAGCCAAGCTCCGCATGTGGTGGGGAAAGGGGTTTCTTTTCCTGGCAGCCAGACCTGAGACTCCTCTTTCTTTCTCGCAAGGTAAATGCCCTTGATTTGGAGCAGTTGCTGTGGACAAGGAATGAGAGGCCAAACTGAGGGCCTTTCCACCTGGACTCGTTTGCAGCAGAGGAGTCCAGCAGGGCCTGACTCTGGAGCACTGGCCAGCTTTGCTGGGCTTCAGTGTTGCTGTGTGTGGATTGAGAAGATGGCCTGAAGCAGAGCCAAAACGCGTCCTGCAGCTCTAGGCCAGCAAGAGTGGATCCCCTTGTCTGGCTTCCAGAACGTCTGTCTGCCATGCCTGAGCTTCTTATTGAGGAGCCCCGAGGGCCCCCCTTGAAAGCTCCAGGTTCAAAGTGCTTGACCTGGTGGCAGAAAGAGTCTGCCTTTGGCAGGCTGTGTTCCTGTGCCTGGCCTCTAGGCTGGGGGAGCAACTGATAGCTTAGCTGGGTGTCTCCTCTGCTCAATGCCCACATGCATCAGTGCTTCCCCTGGTTTCTTCCTGTTCCAGCACCACCACCACCAATGGTGTTCCTGTTCCTGAACACCACCAATGATGTTCCTGTTCCAGCACCACCACCACCAATGGTGACAAGAATTTGGATGTAGTGACAGTGCTGGGTCTTGCTCACCTGTGCAGGCTTCGACTCATACCTGATCCTGGGCTTCCAGACCTGCCAAGTATAGCAGCCTTTGCCTTGTTCCATAAGCCCTTTTCAGTGACAAATGGGACAGATGAGCACATGTGGGCAGAGGGAGATGTAGTGCAAGATGTAGATGCAAGAGCCACACCCAAGCCACACTATGTGCACATAGACACACCTCCAAGGAATCAGCCTCTGACTAAAGCGTCGTTTCTGGTCATGTGGAGCAGCCCATACACAGGCACCCTCTATTCAGAGATTGCACTCAATGTGCACTGGTGGTCTGCAGTGCCTGCTGCTGCAATCTAGGCCCTCCTGCCATCTTCCCCCTACCCCACACACTTGTGTTCCCAGTCTACAGCTGGAACCAAGCTTTAATATGAGCAGTGGCATAGCTAGAGGGGGTGCAAAACACTAAATTTTGTAGGGAGCCTCATCGCAGCATGTGAGTGGTCCCTCCCCCCCCTCAGAGCCATTTGAGGTGGGGGAGCAATTGGGAGGCATAAGCTGGGGGAGGGGCCACTTGCATGCTATGCAAGCTCCCTATAAAACTGCAAGCTCCCTGCATGCTGTGTGATGCTCCCTGCAAAACTTAGCGCTTTGCACCCCCTCTAGCTATGCCACTGAGTGTGAGGGGGGCTGGTTGGTTGATATGACTGCAAATAGCTATGAGATGAGGGTGGAGACTGGCATAATGGCTACCAACATCACAAAGACACAAACGTCTCCATTCTGTGATAAGAAGCAATGCTATTCCTGGGATGACAGAGTGTCCCTGACTCCCTTTCTTTCCCCATCTGTTCTTCATAAGGAAAACCTCAGAGTAAGGCAGACTAAGAGAGTCTGCAGAGCCTGGTGTGTTGCTTGCCTCCTTCACCTGGTATCACATCCCCTGGCTCCATGTCCCACAAGCCAGACTCCTGGCCAGCCTACAAAGTTCCCCGTCACAGGTCAATGGATGGAACATTCTTCTTCAGGAGAGCTCTTGCCCTTGACAATGTTTCCTGGGTGACAGTCTGTTCCAGGAGCATCAGTGTGGAAAGGCTGCCTTCCCCAGGCCAGGAGGAAGGGATTTTGTTCCCTCGATCAATATTTCAAGGAGGGTTTCAGTTACTGAAAAGACTTCACTCGCCGGAAAGGCGACCCATCCTCCTAGGCTTCACTGCCCCCCACCCCTGGCTCTCCAGTGCCAGCCTGGAATTGAAGATGGAGTGACCAGGGTGTGCTGGCACCTCTGCAGTAAGGATGTTCAGTACACTCTGAGGTCAAATGCAACTGAGCCCCAGAGTGATGCTAGGGTTGGAGTGTTGTGGTTGGCCAAGGAAAGCTGGAGTCTCCCATTCAGCCATACTTAAGTCTGGCTCGGGGACCCTCTCTCAGCCTTATCCTTCCTCACAGGGTCGTTCTAAGGCAAAAAAAGTTATCAACTTCCAGGACATCACTATGAGTTCCTTAGAGGGAGGCTGAAGCACAAATAAAATAACCTACACACCTTTGAATTACATTTGCTAATCCCTGTTAAATGGATAAGTGGCACTTTTTCAAGTGGGTGCTCCTCTTTTTAGCAAGGGGAGAGTAACTGGCCCTCCTCACCCCAGCAGTGTCTTTTCTAGTGGCTGCCTGCTGGTGTTCTTTTGCATCTTTTTAGATTGTGAGCCCTTTTGGGACAGGGAGCCATTCATTGTTTGATTTTTCTCTGTAAACCACTTTGTGAACTTTTGGTGAATATAAATGTTGTTGTTGTTGTTGTTGTTGTTGTTGTTGTTGTTGTTGTTGTTGTTGTTGATAATAATAATAATAATAATAATAATAATAATAATAATAATAATAATAATAATAATAATAATTTGAATCCCATCCTTCCTCCAAGAGACTCAACACACATGGCTATTTTCCTCAGAACAACCCTGTGAGGTAGGACAAGTTGAGAGGATGTCACATAGACATTGGTGGAATCAGAGATGCCAGAGACAAACCAGGAAAGATCTGTGGGGTGATGGTGGAAAGCTTGATGGAAACGTTGACCCAGGGGGCAGCAGTGTACTGAAGACAAATAATGTCAGAACTTGGCCCTATACAAGACAATGGTGCAGCCATGGCATTTGGATCCCTGTGTACGTTTCTGATCACCACACCTCAAGCTGGACACTACAGAGCCCAAAGAAAGGTGCAGGAGAGGGCAACGAACATGCCCAGAGGTCTGGAGCACCATCCTTATGAGGAAAGGCTACAATGTTTGCGGCTTTTCAGCTTGGAAAAAGGGTGATTAAGGATGCATGATTGAGACATGAAATAACAGATGGTGTTGAGAGGGGAAAAAAATTTCTCCCTCTCTCGCAAACTGGGGGTTGTTCATTGAAACCATTTGGCAGGAGGTTTAGGATGGACAAGGGAGGCTCTTCTTATTCTTGAAGCAGGTGAAATTTGTGGGTGGGTTCATCTGTGGGTGGAATGTGTTGCATCCAGATGTGGCAATGATGGCCTCTAGGCTTGGGTGGCTTCAGAAGGGGCTGGGTGAGCTCTTGCAGGAGGGTCACATCTCGCCACGGCTCCTGGTCCCAACAGCTCTGCTGTGCCTCCAAGCTCAATAGCATCGTGTCTCTGCATCCCGGCTGCAGGGGAGCAGTGGCTGGGGAGAAGGAGGCCTCCTCTCCTGTTTGTGCATTTGGCTTCCCAGAGGCAGCTGCTGGGCCACCGTGGGAAGCAGAGGGCTGGAAAAGGTGGGCTCTCTTGGGCCTGATCCAGCAGTCAGGCTCTTCTGACTCTGGTGCTTGACTGACCACGGTCGCCCAGGGAGTTTTGTTTCTGAGAGTGGGCTTGAGCCTCTGTCTTCCAGAGCCTGCTGTGGTGTCCAAATCACAGGATCACATCAGCTCTTTTTGTCCACAGGGTCATTTCTCTTCAGAGCACAGCATTCAACGGCTTCAAACAGAAATGCCCCCCCCCCCAATAATTCACTGTCTTTTGCAAATGTTTTTGGCAGCAGCAAAACAAACACAAAACTTTTTGCTTTAGATTTTTTTCATGCTCCACCAGGCAAAAAGGTTTTCCTGCTCCTGAGTGCGGTCCCCACCCCCAGTTCCTCCCATCCTCAGACTGCCTCATTGCATAGTTGGGTGCCGTCCACCACACAGCACACTATATGACCCATCACTACCGAACTCCTCCCTGATTGGCTGGGATCTTGCATGTGACTCATTCTGGAGGGGAAAAAACCACACCAAAGCAAGATCAGGACTGAGTCTGCAGTCACACCCCAGCCTTGTATTTGGATGGTCTCATTCAATGCCTGGCTATTTCCAGCCTGAAATGTGAGAAGAATCTGTGCCGCCTGAATGACAAACCTTATACATTTCCAGCCTAGATGTGTTGACAAGCACTTTCTAACCATGACCCACAAAGCTGGGAGCCAAGGAGATGACCTCAGGTTTTCCCCATTTTGATCCTCCCGCCTTCCCTCCAGAAGTATTTTGTTCCTGGCTTGGCAAATTACAAATTGTGCTTCCACAGTGCTGAGATGCTGCTGCTGATCAGGTCTCTGCTGCAGACACCAAAACCCGCATTGACACAAGAAATAATGAACTTTTCTGGCTAATGGCTTCTGCGTTTTGCCTGTGGCCTGACTTGCAATGGAACACTGCCCACTGAACGCTGAAAACCATATGCATGAGTGGCCCAGTCCCGTCCCCCCCACAGCTGTCAAGTTGAACAGGGAGCAGCCAGAACAGGCACAGGGCTTTAGAGGAGGCTGAGCACATCCTGGGGTGGCTTCCGGCCTCCGATTCAGGCACCTGCTGGCTGAGCTGTTCTGTGTTTGAGGTTCCTGGGCCCTCTGCTGAGTGGCTCCCCTTGACGTGGTCTCATTCCTTGCAAGGTGTCCTGTGTGTCTGTTTCTGGTCCATGTGTTCCTTGCACAAATAGGCTCAGGGGCCTCACCTTCCTCTCAGCTGCCGTCTTTGAGAATCATCAAGTCTGAGCCCAGCCTTCTTCTGCCCCACCCCTGAATCTCTGCTTGCTATGCTACACTTGGACTTGTGCCTGCCATGATCCTGCTGTCTCTACCTACCTGCTCCAGAACCTGACCAGAGCCCCCAGGGTGTAAATCTGGCTGAGGATCAGTCTGCCTCTTGAAAAACCTGCCCTCTGGGCTTCAGCACCAGCTCAGGACCATGACTTTCACAGGCGAAGCCTGGATTCCTGCTTGTGCAACCACCTCCTGCCCTTCCACATGGCTTGCTTTCCTCTCTCATGTTTTGTGCCTATTGGGTGCATTGCTTCAAGGCTCTTTGCACACCTGGGATTATAGTAGTGCGCTCTCTGTGGGGCTGCCCTTGAAGACAGCACCAAGCCTTATTGGGTGCACAGTGAGGTTTAACTCACAAATGGGTACCTTGAGGTTTAACTGGGACCAGAAGCGGAGCTGGGGGCAGGACGTTAAGTACATCACGCTCCGCAACAGGCCGTGTAAGTGGCCCCTCCCCCTCAGCATCGGAGCCGTTCAGGGCAGAGGGTGAGGAGCCACTTACACAGCCCATTGCAGAGTGTGCCATATTTACCGTGCCACCCCCCTCTAGCTCCACTTTTGACCAGGGCAACTTGCAGTGAGTGTATGACACATCTGCTTCATTGCTTCGTTGGCACTGCGCATTTCTGGTTTCAATTCAAAGTGCTGTTTGGGACCTTTAAATCCTGAAGCAGTTTGGAACCTGGGTGCTTGAAGGACTACCTGCCCCATACACTCAGATTGTCATCAGAGACCCTGCCTCTGGTGCCCAGTCTCTCCAAAGTGTAATGGGCATCTACAAGCGGCAGGACCTTTATGGTGCAGTGCCAGCCCTTTGGTATACCCTCTCCTAGGAAGCTCAGCAGACACCCATTCTGCAAGGCTTTAAAGTGACTGGTCAACACCTGGCTGTTCAGGAAAACATTTGATGATACTGGGTTGCAAGCCAATTTCAGGTGGGTCCCCATTCATTTCAATTTTATTTTTAGTATATTAGACTTGATGCTATTGCGGTTCCCCTGAGGGCTGGGGATAAGAATAGGCCCTCAGTTTGGCTGTACTTGTTGTAAGAGGCGACTAAACAGCCACCGGGTAGATGGGACTCGTCAGCCTGGGAAGGCAGCTCATCTGAGAGAAGGAAAACTCTGATCCCAAACCTCCACTGCCTTGTGGCTGCATCCAGTTGTGGAAAAGGCTTCAGGAGTCAACCTCGAGGCAAAATCCAGAGCCGGAGTCCCTGAGGCAGTTCATGGCTGAACACAGTCACATTCTGGCAACTCCTGCGACGCCGCTGGAACCAACCGTATTGGCCTCTGCCTTCCATTGGACCATTTCAGCGACGTGGAGAGGGGGGATTTGCTGCATGGGTAACAGTCTATCCTCCATATCTACTTGACCCAGGCTTCGTGCACTGGAGAGGACGCTCTGTTCCAGAACACTATTCAGAGTGCGATACCATAGTCTTCCAAGACTGAAGGATGCCAACAAGGATTGCGGTATGTGATGGCATTTGGGGAAGTGTGACACATCTGTCCTTTTAAAACTATGTATATGCTTTTAACAATGAAAGTAAATGGAACTTACTCTTGGCTAAGTGTGGGTAGCATTAAAGCCGCAGATTGTTAAAATTTTTTCCTGATTTATGATGTCACTTCTGGTCATGACATCACTTCCGGCAGATCCTGACAAATTCTTATTCTAAAAAGTGGGTTGCAGTGTTAAAAGTTTGAGAACCAATTTCATTCTCTTGCTGCACAATCCTACATAAGTCTATGCAGAAGTATGTTCAATTGAGTTCCATGGGACTTACTCTCAGGTAAGTGTGCATAGGACTGCAGCCTTAGTTAAGCAGGGCTAGTTGCTGCTGTTGACTTAGTTGATTGTTACTGATGGTTGTCCCTTTTTATTTTGTATACTGCCCTTCACAGGCCCTTCTAGAAGAACAACAATGTGGAAACTTTTTAAACTAAGCCAACACACCCTAGTATGATGTTTTGCTTTATGAATGCCCACAAATTCCATGCAATATGGAGCAAGGGGGCAGTTTCAGCAGGGGGTCCTTGTGTGGCTGGGATGGACTGAGGACAGTCAGGCTGGCGCCCAGGATCTCAGGGGGGTTGATCTGGAGGCAGGGGGGTTAACATAAGAACAGCCCTACTGGATCAGGCCATAGGCCCATCTAGTCTAGCTTCCTGCACCTCACAGCGGAATGCATAAGATGTTCCTTCCTACAATTTTTGAGGAGTCTCCAAATCTTTACACCACTAGTAAGTCCAGTGCAATCCTTCAAAAGACCTTGTGGGTTTCCACATTAGAATTAACTAGCTGGGAGGAGCACTTAGAAGCCATTTGATTCATTTTTTGCCCTGTTCAGATATTTTTAATTGGCTTGATCGTCTTTTCTCAGTTCCCCTTTGTTGCATTTGGCCTCTTCCCACCCCACACACCCCCAGCATCAAAATGGATTCAAATGCCCACAAACATCAGAAATGGTTCTTGGGAGGTACACAAATAGGTCTTTCCTCCCATCAGCTGCTCTCCTTTTCTGGCTCTTCATTCTTCCCTCTCATCACAAGTCCTCAAAGGAGACAAAAAATGCTTCCAACAGATTAAAGTATTTGGTTTTTCCAGGATTATGTTCTTCACCCTCTGTAAATATGAACCATTTTGCATTTCAAAAAATCCTTCAGCAAACAGGGCGGTTTGTCTTTTGTGTTTGCTAATTTAAAAACAAATATTTGCCTGCCAAGCAATACGCTCTCTTAGGATGAGCTATTAATAGGATAATTAGGCAGCCAGTAATGAAAAGGATTGCTGGTAATTATGGCAAGATTTGTTTTGGCATTTGAAGACAGAAAAGGGAGGCTTGAGTGCAAAAATCTACCTTGGAGTTAATTAGCACAATTAGAAGATACCTGAAAGAAAAATAGGCCAACTGCTGCAGTCCTTCCTGTTTTGCTCTTAAAGAGACAGAGCAGGTGTTCACAGAAGAAAAGGTGAGATCTTGGTCTGCAAAGGCACAGGCAGCTTGTGGGGTCACAAGGTGGGCTGTTCCTGAAGCTCAAAGTCCAGCCCTGTGCCTGTTGGCTGGAAAGTGTTTCCATCAACTCCTTGCCTCCCCAAGCATTCCAGAGCACCCTCATGCATCATGAACATGCCCCCACCCCAAGGCAGAGCAGGCTGCAGCCCTCCCTCTTGATGCAGCCAACCCTCTCAGGTCAATTTCTGAACAGCCACACCTAGAACATAAGACAAACAGTTGCTAACCATGTGTTCTCCCCTGACTGGTCATGCTGACACCCCAATTTTGAACTCAGGCAGGAGCCACAGCTCAATGGAATGCAGAGCTTCATCGAGGAGCAGGTCTGGGTTCAATCTCTGCTGGCGTCTGAGATTGCAAGGCTGGGAAAGAAGCCCTGGCGAGATGCTGCTACTCCGAGAAGTTAACCTGCAGCTAGATGGGCCCAGGGTCTGGCTCGGGCAAAGGCAGCTCTGCATGACTGGAGCTGGCAAGGAAAGGGTCCATCCCCAGCAGCAAGGTGGAACCTGACTTGCTCTACGGAACTACTTCTGAGCAAGCCCCAGCCACAGTAGTGTCGCTAGGGGGTGTGGGCCACACCGGGTGACACGCATTGGGGGGGTGACACGCATTGGGGGGTGACGCGCACTGGGGGGGTGATATGCTAAAATCACGGTGGTTATGAGTAACCCCATCATATTATATACCGTTGGATGTGGAATTTTGAGCAGAAGGCAATGCAAAAACCCAGAGTGAAATATCTCCTTTCTATCAAAAGTTATGGCCAAAAAACCAGAGAACAAAAAATGCATGGAGCCCTATAGAAAGTGAGCCATATTGCGTATTTACTCGCGAGTAGGCAAACTTGCCTTAGTTCATTGGAAAGGGCAGGCTGAGAGGAATCCAACCACACCATAATGGTCCTGATCCAATGAATGCAGCCCCCAAAAACACCTGAGAAGGAAGTCCCTCCCTCCAAGCAGATGAATGTATTAAGCCCTATGGAAAGCAAAACTAAGCCTCATGGTCTTGTTTACCCATGAGTAAGCAAACATGCCTTGGAAGATCAGGTGAAGGAGAGTGCAAGGCTACCAGAATGGTCCTGATCCTATGCACCTGGAGCTAAAAAGTGCTCCAGAAGGCAGCCTCCCCCCCCCCCCCCCACTAAAAAGGATCAAAACAGAGGCTTCAGCTTATAAGATGAACTTTTTTGAGACTTGCAAAGCCAGGTGGATCCTGACAGTGATCTGGTTTAAACAGAAGCTCTTAAATTGAACTGGGCACTGGGTAGGGCTGAAAACCTTACTAGTTTTGGAGGGGGGGGTGTTATTGCAGGCAGGCTACAGAGGAAATTCACTTGGTGGAACAGGGCTGGCTTCTGCTTATTTAATTATTTGTTTTACTTTAATGATTTATACTTATTTATTTTAATTTGCCTGATGATGTCACTTCCACCATGACATCACTTCTGGTGGGTCATGGACAGATTATCATTCTAAAAAGTGGTCCCAGTGCTAAAAGTTTGAGAACTGCTGCAATAAGGTGTTAGTAAGTTGACACCCTTGGGGGGGGGGTGTGACACCACTAGTGACTAAAATCACAGTTTGGAGGAATAATTTCATCATGTTATATATCAATCCATGCGTAATTTCATGCAGCATGTGTTCTTTGTTCTATCAAAAGGTACATCCAAAAAACCAGTGGGGGCGGAGTGATGGTACATCACCACACCCACCACCTGGGGTGTTGCCCCGCCCACTGCATGGGGGGGGTGACGTGCTGGCATCCCGCACTGGGTGACGCTGAACCCTAATGACGCCACTGCCCAGCCAAGAACATCAAGCTTTGCCCCTGTCTTGCAAGTTAGTGTCTCTTGGGGCTCCAGGAAGCCCTGGGCATGGAGAACTCAGCCTGGGTGGTCCAGGCAGTAAGAGCTGGTCCTGCAGGTTTTCACAGGCCTGCATCTGAGTCTGCCTGGAAGTTCCTTGCCTGCTCTACAAATACCTGCAACCATCTCCCTGGGAAAATGGCTCAGGGACCTCTCCAAGAGTCGTCGTCCCGTCCCCCCCCCCCCCCCCCGGAAGTGAGCTGAGGTCATACTAAAGCTGCGGTGGTGGGGCAGCTCCACACTCAGATCTCTGCCCAGGATGAGTTAATGCCTTATCTTTAGCTACATTTGCCTTGCTCCAGAAATGCAGTGGCTGGATCTGAAAATGATTAATTAGAAAATTACATTTATATAACCCTTTAATCTGCATTTATGGGTTGCCAAGGGCAGAAGGTGAGGTAGGGGAATTACATCCAGATTAGCTTTGATCCCAAAGAAGCCAAGATCTGAGATTGTCTTCTTTGAAAACAGAAATTGTTGGAATGTGCAGATTCAGGGGAGGGGAGACCAAAAGAAGTTTTTCTTCTCTTGTGTCCAGAGGAGGGGGGGGAAGCACCCTGGATTGCAGAAAGTGACTGGGGGAGGGGGAGGCAGGAGGCGTGGATTCCTCTCGCTGAACAGGACCTTCCGTTTCCTAAACAAAATTGCTTTTTATTCTGCTCAACATGTGTTCGAAAAGATTAAAGAGCTGTAAGCCGGCAGGGCTTAGCAAGAGTGTGCATTAGAAGCGAGGCCCAGAATGGCAGAGTCCACTGCCGTTTGCTGAGGATTTCAAAATCGTGTTTATTGAATTATAAAGAACCTTAAAGGATAAAGGATATTGAAGTAGGGATTTTTAATACTTTCTGCCATTTGATCACAACAATCATTT
The DNA here is from genome assembly GCF_035046505.1 of Tiliqua scincoides. NCBI lineage: Eukaryota > Metazoa > Chordata > Lepidosauria > Squamata > Scincidae > Tiliqua > Tiliqua scincoides. The sequence goes on from NC_089828.1 coordinate 8,703,176, forward strand.
AGAAAGTGTGTTGCTTGCTTGCTTGCTTGTGTTTTCTTACCCCTTTCCATAAAAGCCAATGGACAATTACCAATTAAGGGAGGGTCCAGGGAAGATCCTCTGTCTGGGTGACACAGACATGAGTCTGGAGGCTGACTCTGGAAAGGGACAGCATCCCTCTATAACCATGTGGAGATACTTTGCACAGAACTTCAGAGCTTTGGTTCCTGCGGCTCCATCTGCACTAGGCCAGCTACTTCTGCAAGAATCTTTGTTGAACCCAGGAAGCCAGCCTGGAGAAACCCTGGAGGCAGGGATGGGATTGGGCAAGAGAGGGAGGCAACCCAGTCATCAGACTTCCCTGATGAAGCGTTCCTGGGCGTAGCCAACAGCACTAAGGACCTTTCACTTGCACCACCAGAGAACACCCTGGCACTGCCACCAACCCCAGAAGGGTGGTTCAGGGCAGGTTTATTCTGAAGTCAGCCAGATGAGCTCTGGGGGAATTTACTCCCACAGTCAGGGCAGTAAAGTGGGTAATTGTATGCAGGCCCAGGGTCAAAAAGGAGGCCCAGGAGCCAAAGAAGGGAGCCCACAAATGTCCTGAGATCTTATATTTTCCTATCGCACCTGAACTTGCTGCCTGCGTGGGATGCTGGGTGCACTGCTGCTGTTGCCGCAAGCTGTATCTGCTGAGCTGAGGAATGCATACGTGGCACTCCTTAGCGCAGTGTCAGATCTGGAAGGAAACTAGCCTGCTACTGTAGCTCAGGGATGTGGCTCCACTGGCCAGGAAGAGTGTATAGGAGCTCAGGGACACAGCTGCAGGATTGCAGCTGCTGCAGAAGGAAGTTTTGGTGCAAAAGCTTTCCATTCTAGTGTGAGCCTAAATACAATGATACTAATTTTCTGCAACGTTTTTCTATATTTCAAAAGATTTTAGAGAGACTTGGGAACACGTTTGTTTTTTCATGTTACTGTATTGAGCTGTCTGTGCTGCATGGGCAGATAGACCTGGGCTCCAAAGACTTTTCTGGCTGTCACCACCCTCTCCCTGTCGTTTTGCCTCCTGTCACCCTTGTCACCATCCTCCTTGCTGTGTTTCATCCTCTCCCCCTTTAGGAACAGGCCCAAAAGAAACCTTGTATCCCCTGATAAAATTCATCCTCATGTCACCCAAAGCGACACGACCCCCTCCTCGCCCCAAACAGCTTGCTTCAGACTGAATGTTCTCAGTGGCCAAAAAATGTTCAGGTAGCAGTGTGTGTGGTGGGGGGATGACAACAGAACATGGAAGAGGCCAGGGTTCTGGTTGTCCGAGCCTCCAACACCTCGAAGAGAACCATTCAAGATTGGGGAGATGCTGCCTTTTGTTGCAGAATTCCCCTTGCTACTCTGACAGCTGGGAAGGGAGAGGAATCTGGCCATGCCCACACTAGGTTGCCATGAGAGGGTTCTGTAAAGAGTTAATAAGTGTTTGGCCTGGATGGACTGGGAGGTGGATTTGCAGCTCCTAAACAGCCACATTCCCTGTGATAACTTATGCTGTTCTGCTCCATAAGAGGATTGTGCAGATTAAATGAAATCATGAGACATGCTATGCAAATTACAATCCAAATCAGATTTTCCATCCCAGATCAGGGGCACAGGGGGCAGAAACTGGGCACAGCCCCCTGCATTTCCTCTTCCTCTTCATGTTCTGAAGGGTGCACTTTCCAGCTGAAGCCCAGGCTGCAGTCTCATCTCTGCCTTCCTGTCCTCTCGTTTGAACATGTGCTGATCTTCTCTGGTTTCTGACCAAACTGGCTGCTGCCAGGCAAATCTGCTGGAGGAAGCGGTTGTCAGCAACGGCGGGAAGCCAGCGGGTGCCTATTTGGGCTCCGTGCTATGCAAGCCAGTGCTCAAAAATGTTAATTACATCTGGGCTCTGGCCCAGCACAGGGGCCTTGCTTTTAACAGATTAGTGCCTTTCTTGACTGTCTGCTTCACACATCTGGTGCCAAAATGCAGGGAGAGAATCGGAGGGAGAGAAAGTGGGAGGGTGGCACGAAATCTGCAAGTCTCACCTGCAATCCAGCAGCCTCACCTGCAAGTCCAGGGGCCCCGAGGCCTCCAGCCCATTGCCAACTCTACATTCCTTGAAGAACGAGCAAAGGGCAACAGCAATGGGGCCGAGACCCCATTTTGAGGTGTTCAGCACCTTCCTGTAACAATTAACTAGGGTTACATTCCTGTGATTTTATGTTCTTGCTCTGAACACACTTAAAAGAATTGCCCCCCCCCCCAAAAAAAAAGAACCAACAACATTACAGTTGTTTCTCCTTGAGAGCTTTTCATTCTTGCAGCACATAAAAGGAAGTGGTGGAACTTTAACCCTGTGGGCGCAATGCAGTGAGGTAAAGGCAATGCAGCTCCAAGGTAAGGGAATCAACATTTCCTTATCTCGAGGAGGCCTTTGTGCCTGCCACCCAACTGCAGGATGCAGCGCATGCCCCATTGGCCTTGGGCCTGTGCCACTCAGGGATGGCAACAAAAACCACAAAAAAAGTGGTAAAGTCACTACTGCAGAGCTGGGCGGAGCGACCACAGACTTGGTTTTGTTCCAGATGAGCTGCCCCTGTCTGTTTATTTAATCTTCTCTGACTTCTTCTCCATCCCTTGCCCCAAAGTGGGTTCCAAAATATGGCTGCCAGATCTTTCAGCTTGAGACTTGGCTCTCTCAGTTTCTCCAGTTGGGTTTTAGAGGGTCAGAGACTTGTCAAGAACGCCACCCCCCCATTCCCCTTCCCTGCAAAATCCAGCTTGCACTGCTTGTGTGCCACCTGCCACCTCTTCCCCCCCACTGACCTGGCTGCAGGCATTAGCAGCACTATAACTGACTGCAACAAGATTCTTTTGAAGCCCTCCTTTGAGCAGCAACTCCCCAGGGTCTTAGGAAGAGAAGAGTGACCCTTCCCAGCAGCTCCTGCCTGAAACAGCTGAGCCAGCAATGCCAATAACAGCAATGCCAGCCCAGGCCATTTTCTCATCTTGTGGAAAGAAAGGCACAAAAGTTGTTTGCATCATTTTAGCGTGGACAGTTAAATCACATTCCTTATTTGTGGGCATTTTCACATTCCATTGATGTCTGGAGGTCTGTCTTGGTGTTGCCCTGCAGCTCCCAGGGACAGACAGTGGGATCTTTCCCATCAAGTCATCACAAGGCTTTTCTTACGCTGGGCTTTCAACTGAGCCCTTCCAGGACACAGAAAGCTTCACAAGAGAACATGCATTTTGGACATCCTGCCCTTCCAGTGAGCACCACTGAGGGTGGCTTGCACCTAGCACCTAATCCCACGGCCATGATGAAGCCAAGGAGCCGTGGGTGGGTCTGACCAAGGCCTGTGTAAGGAAGCAATTGCAGGTCAGTGGTGCAGCGCAGCATTCAACAGGAAGAGAAGCCGACTGGGAGTCAGCCAGCAGCAAGGGGAACCCAGCGCTCTCCAGCCAGCATCTTCTCTGCTATCTGGCCCTGGGAAATGGGGGGGGGGGGCTGCCAGCAAGAATTGCTTCGCTGGCCCCAAGAATGGCCTGAAAACTGCCTTTGCCCATGAGAGGATAGGAGGGGGCAAGTTTTGATCCTCAGAAATGTTTTGCATGCAAGTCAGATCCCCCCCCCCCCGGTTGAGAATGGTTTTCAGGTTCAGAGAGCAACACAAAATCTCTCTCCTCTTTATCATGGCAGGAAACTTTGGCCTGGTTGATCGTTAAGAGGATGGGGAGGGAGAGAGAGAGAGCTCTCCCACCACCCACCAGAGTTCTTGCGTGTCTGCAGTTTTATGGTTGCTCCAGAGCTGCCTAGGGTTTATAAGTGACATTTAAATTACTCTGCAAACAACGAATCAATGTTTATGGATTACTGGGCCAATATGTTGGCCAAATGAGTTGTTCTGGGATTCTGCCTCCCAGCTAACAGGCCAGGCAGGGTGAAGGTCAAGGCTTTGGCTAATGAGGAACAGAGACACCATCAGCCAACGGCCTGCGCTCCCATCAGTCAGCGCTTGGTTTGCCTTTGCTCTTATCATTTTCCCACCGATAGCTGCTTGCAAGAGATACTCGGCCGACTTTCCCCAACCACAGTTGCACACCACAAAACCACTCGCCTCTGCAAAGGAGGCAAGGGGCAGAACTCTTGGTTTCCTCATTTTTATTTTCAACAGCTGAGAGGATTGAGGGTGTCACCGGCACAATGGAAGGTCCAGCAAACAAGCAACCTGTCCCTGAGCACAACTGTGTGACAAAATGGACCAGAGTGACCACAAGGGGAACTGTGGCCATCAGAGGCTCTTCCTCCTTCTGGGCCTCTGACTTGTCCCACCACAGCAGAGGCCTCGTTTTTGAAGCAGTTCCAAGCTGACCTTTCTCAGCATCACTTTAGCTCCCCCCCCCTTTCCTGGGCATTAAGAGCACGTGTGCCACAGAGCCCCTACAGGTTGCATCCTGGGCTACTTAAACTGCAATTCTGAGCTTGCCCTCTTGAGCCCCTCTTCTGACACCCCCTCTCCTGCAGGGAGTTGCCTTCTGTCCGGCTCCCCAGTTTTTGCCCTCCTGACGCCTCCCCCCCCCCCCAGAGTGCCAGACACACTCATGGCCCAGAGCCTGATCAGCCGCAGGCTTCTCTGCCTTGTGCAGACGTCTCTTTCTCCTGATTTTGCACTGCCTGCTGTCCATGCCCCGTTTTCTGCTTTGACTTGCCCAGCTTTGATCACTAGCCTTCTTTGAACCCCCTTTTTTAAAGAAAGGAGTGGTGTCTCAAATTCTTCATCCTACCAGAGACCTCAGTGAGAGTTAAGTCAGCACTTCCCCTATAATCTGGAGGCTGTAAATAATCCCAGCACAGCACAATCCAGCTGGCTGAGCCAGTGAGGATGACAGTAACCCAGAGACCTGCTTTTACAGTGCACGGACTGGCAGACATGGGCTGCAAGTGGATTTTGCAAGCAGCTCGTTTCTGGTTCGAGCACTCAGAACAGCCCAGGCCACCGATGCTGCAGCAGAGTTTTAAGAACTACTAAGGAGTAAACACTTGGTTGAACCTTAAACCTTCCACCAGTTCCTGCTGCCTTCAAAAAGAAAAAGCCTGACTATGCTTATTATATATTCATGTTTGCATGTTCTCAGTTGCCCGGAAAGGCAAGTTGTTCGACCAGGGGTTTTCAAACTGGGGCGTCACGACACCCCAACCTGAGGGCCCTGCCCTCTGCCCCATTAAGAGGCAGGGGCAGCAAGGAAGCAGGGAGGAGGCAGCAATGCGATCCCCAGGATCACATCGCTCACGGGGCTGCAGCAGCTTGGCTGGACTTACCACAGCCTCCTGCAGCCTCTTGGGGGTGCGGGGAGCCCTGTGCTACCTTCTTCAGGGCTCCCTGAAGCTGAAGCAAAAGTGGAGCAATCGCGTTCCACTTCCGGTTTTGCGGAGGAAGAGCGTGATTGCTCCACTTTCACTTTGGAAGCTGTGGGGAGCCCTGCAGACAGTTGCACAGGGCTCCCTGCACCTCCAGGAGGCTGCAGGAGGCTCCGGTAAGTCATCAAGCCCCTGCAGCCCTCTGAGTGACGCGATCCTGGGGATCGCGTCGCTGCCTCTCCCCACCCCCGCTGCCCGCCCCCCAAGGACTTAGAGCAGTTTTCAAACTCCCTGAGAGTTTGAAATCTGCTGTGTTAGACAGAAAGGTGGGCTCGGACCATTTTAAATTTAATATATAATTTCAGTTTGCCTCCACTTCATTCTGACTTCTTGGCCCTTGAAGGAAACGCCACAGGAGCCGAGAGGCATCCGGTTCAGGACTCCTCAGCCCTATGGAATGAGGATGGGGAAGTTAGAGAACAACAAAGTAGTGACAGAACAGGAATTGGGAGTTGAAGCATGATGGGAAGGGTCCACCCGAATGAGAGGCTGAAGGGATAAAGAGCAAATATGCAGCCATCTTGGGGGACTCCATATACAAGTGCTTTTATGCAAATACCTGAAGTCTCCACACGAAGGTGGGAGAACTGGAATGTTTGGGGCCCAGGGAAAACACTGATAGAGTGGGCATTACAGAAACCGGGTGGAATGTGGAGAAACAGTGGGCTACCACAATCCCAGGCTATAAACTCTATAGGAGGGACAGGGTGGGGTGTGTTGGAGGCAGGGTAGCCATCTATGTTAAAGAAGGAGTAGCATCCAGCAAAATAAGAGATTGAAGGCAGATCTGACTCCACCATAGAATTGCTGTGGGTTAAATTACAGGCTCAAGGAGCAATGTAATACTGGGGGCGTACTATCGTCCTCCAGACCAAAAACCTGAAGGGAACCTTGAAATTAGCAAACGGAGCAAGGAAGTATCAAGGAGAGACAGCGCTGTAATCATGGAGAACTTCAATTATCCTTATATCAAGTGGGTCAATTCGTGTCCTGGTCAGAGATGAAAGAGATTGGATTTCTTGACGTGCTAAATGACTGTGCCTTAGAGCAGCTAGTCATGGAGCCCACTAGAGGACAGGTGACTCTGGATTTAATATTGTGTGGTACTCAGGACCTGGTTAGAGATGTCGATGTTAACCATTGGGGAAAAGTGACCATGCTACCGTCTGTTTTGCCATGCGTGTAGGAGGAAGAGTGCCAAGCAAATCTGACACCAAAACCCTCGACTTTGGAAGGGCAGACTTACCTCAAATGAGGAAGCTAGTTAGAAGGAAGTTGAAAGGTAAAGAAGAGTCCACTCTCTCCAGCATGCGTTTAAAACAACAGTAGTGGAAGGCCAGCAGAAGTGTATACCACAAAGGAAGAAGGGCTTGGCTAAGTTCAGGAGGGTGCCAGCATGGCTAATGAGCAAAGTCAGAGAGATCCTTGCGGCTTTTACGAGAACAGGGTGAATTGGAAGAGCTGATATATAACCAGGCTGACTTACAATTCATCAACAGGTTCTCAAAAATTGCACCATCCACTTGGTGATTGGGCCCCTGGGAACTCACGTGCCAAGGGAAGCCTCATTGGTTACTGGTTCGGGCCCTGCTTGCTGTTCCAAACAGCAGCCACCAGGGCCAGCCATTTGCAACAGTGGACTCCAGTGCTTGGAGCAGGAGAGGTTAGGAGACACTTTTTTGAAAAAGCTGCAAAATCTTCTTGCTTCTCCAGACCTTCGGGGATGCGATAAGAAACCCCCTTTTCTGCACAGGTCCTTGCAGAGGCTACCTCTGAAAGAAGTCTGCGCTAGGCAGGCAGCCATTCTGAACCAGAAGAAGGCAGCCTCATAAATATTCTTTTTGAAGCCAGTAAGACCCAAGAAAGGAATACCAGACCCATTTTGTGTTGAAATATTTAAAGGCTTTGCTCAGATTCAGGGAAGCAAATAAAATATTTTTGCTTTTTCTAAAATGGAAGTCCTTTGAAGAAAATAGACCAGCACTCCTTCCTCAACACTGCTTGAAATTTCAAAAGGCCAAAAGAGGCACAAAGGGCCCTGGCTGATTTTAGTCACCCCCCCCCCCTCCAAACCCCACAGTCAAGTGCAGGCTGCTCTTCCTTGTCCGCCTCAGAGAAATGTGCAGCGTGATCCCTGCTGGCCGAAGAGTGCTCAGTCTTGATAAGTGCTGAGACCGCCCTGCTTGCCCTCAATGGTGGGAAGGAAGCCAGACCCACAGGCCAAAAGGGACACCTGAAGAGACAAAGCTGCCCCCTAGGCAGTGGGGAAACCCCCTTTGATTATTTTAAAGCACGTCCTCTCAAATAGGCTCCGTGAAATCCCTGGTCCCCCCCATAGGTTATCATAAGCACATTAGCTCAGGCCCCCCTGGCAGAAGCAGCTGATGACTCTCAAGGGGTCATCTACTCACTTGCCTGATGGAGCGGGAGTAGGAGAGAGTGCTGTCACTAACCCCTAGACATTCTGCCCATTCCGCCCACCATTTTCCCTTATTATGTGGGCAAGTAGAAGATTTATTGAGATCCGCTGCTTGACTACCGAACAGCTTGCTGAGCTAACAACAGCCAGCACAACTGCAAGCAACAAAAACATCCTCTGCCCTGACCAGCCTCCTGGGACTCCTTCCTCTCTCAGCCGCCCTTTAATCACCTGTGACATAAACACAAGGAGCCACCTTTGAGGAGGTTGACTTTCGGCAACTCTGCTCAGCAGTTCTGCAGTCTCCTGCTCTCAAGGCTCTGGGCTGCAGTTAACACGGAAGCAGACACACCCTGGGACAGGCAGGTTATTCCTGCCTATGGCTGATAGGAGGCAATAGGAAACTGACTGTGCCACAGAGCCACTGTGTTGGGTATGGCTCCACTGACCCCAAACCAGTAATTGGCACGTGGTTCCACATGATGGATGAAGAGTCCAACAAGAATAAAATTGACCCTGCAAGTCCATATCAGCTCTCTAAGGACGCAAACAAGTACAAACTGGCAGCGACGATGACAGCTGTCTGTCCCCCCAACACCCATATCTTTTCTTGCATGCCACTTTGTATATCTGCAGAATGAGGGGGGCCACTTCAGGCTGCTGGGCAAAGGGTGGTGCATGTTTTATTCCCACAGGGAGCATTCAAAGTCTGTGCCCACAAAGGAAAAACATGCCAAGAGGAAGCAATCTTAAAAACACAATACATACAAGCAACCCTTCCTCTTATCACTCTGAACCTGAAGTGGCACACTCCAGGCAAGCTGTGCCACTTTGGGTCTGCAGCATGAATGAATTAGTCCAGCTGTTCCCAAATTCTTCAGAGGTTCCCAAACTTTTTAGCAAGAGGACCCACTTTTTAAAATGACATTCTGGCAGGCCCCACCTAGGTTTACCAGAATTTTTTAAGAAGGAGATATAGAAAGAAATAATATTTATTTACAAGTAATAACCAGAAAAAAAGACACTCAGACATTTATCTCCCTATACTTACATATGCTTGCAAACTGCAGGAGCTCAGCTCTCTGTAGGGTAATTAGCAGCTATCTGATTTTTAATAGCTTCAAGGCTTGAGGCAATTAGTTATCTGATCATTCCACCACCCTTACACAATGCACCAAAAATCAGGTTGTGACCCACTAGTGGGCCCTAACCCACCGTTTGGGAACCACTGCCTGTTTTATAAATGCCAAGAGGTATGGCCATAACAGATATTGCTCCCCCCCCCCCGGTAGCAGCTTGATGCACATACCCTGCCCTGTCAGTTTCACAAACCACCAAAAATTGTATCATGACCCACTGTTTGGGAACCGTTGGATTAGTCTTTTGTTGGTACAGCATCCTGTCCTGAAATCTTTCCTTCCTATGGCTGTCACAGAGTGACAAAGGATCCAGGCAGGTGGATTACATGGACTGTTTCTGGGATTCAAGAATATAAAGTTCAAAAAATAATGCTGTAACTGCACATGGGACAAGTCAGAGAACATTTACTCCTAAGCAGGGTGTCAAATCCTGCTTGGGCTGGTGGTGGAAGGACCCTCACACTTCCGCATGGGCTAAAAACCGAGTAAAGGTTATCCATTTAAGATTGTGCTGAATTACCCCCCATGTCCAAGGGGGCTTCAGCAAATGCAGCTCCCAGCCTCCAGATAGGGACAGGCACCTTGCTCAGCCCGAGTGCCCAGAGAAGCACTGTTTTAGCCCTGCCACTGCAAAGTCTTGCCAGTCTTCAGCCCAAGAGTTTGCAAGAAGGAGCATGTCAGGCAGGGAGTATTTCTGTGTGTGGCTGCAGACAATGGCAGCGCACAATCGTTCATTATAACTCAATTACAGTAATTAAAACTGGTGGGCTACAGCAGCAGAACAGATGAAGGGATGGAGGGGAGGCAGGCCAACACAATTTTACACTCAGCAAGAGCTAGCGGCAGCTGAAGGCTCTCTCCAGGCCGCCTCCTGCCATCTGTTCGGGGAGCTGCAGCGAAGCAGGAGGCATGAAGGTGCCACTGAGCGTATGGTAGGTAAAAGGGGGTGCACAGAACTTCTCCATCCCTGCAGGCAGCAAGCAGAGATCTGCATGGCCTGTAGAGATGAAGACTTGGCTGCATTACATTCAAAGGCTCCTGCACCCAGAAAGGCAGAAAGGTGGGAGCTGTGAATTGCATCGCTCAGCATGGCGAGACTCCCTGCCTTCTTCCCTCACCCCCTCCAAAAAGTAAGGTGGCTCCTGCAGATTGGAAAGAATGCAGAAAGCCAGTGACAGAAGGCCACTGTCACCTCCAGTGGCCCAGGCAAGGAGCATTTCTGGGCTGGGTTGCGCATGCCTTCTCCCACCGGTTTAACCCTTCAACTTTTGGGTCCCTCTCTGACGCCCTCTGGCCCTATGCCTTTTTGCCATGGAAGGGCTAATGCAGGATGCCAAAACTTCCTGCCCTCCATCTCCTGCAGCTGGAGGCTCCTACTGACAGGAGTGGGGGCCAGTGCACTCTCACAGAGCAGTTCTAAATACATGGCCTTCTGTCTGTCCTCAGTTGAAACTCTGTTCCCAGATGCTGCATTTTGGCAATGAGCAATTATTGACAGGAGCAGAGCTTTTTCGTGCCAACCCTTAAAAGGAGGAGGGAAGGGATGCTGGGTCCTGCTGCCCCAACACCAGGCCTGCTGGTTTTGGCAGTCCCAAGGAGGTGTGAAACGGGAGATACATTCAGAGGCTGGTGGGCTATGAGGCAGGGCTAGTAGGTGATAGTTGGCTTGGCAAATGGGCCACAAGTCAGAGCTCTTTCCCACTGTCAAAGCTGCAGCTGGTACATGGTAACAACCCACCCAGCAAGGGGTCACGAGACCCTTGGCAGAACTGGAGCAGCAATGAGTGGCGCACCGCTAATAAGAGCATGTGTGGCGTATTTCAGAGCTTTGCATCTCTTGGTTGGCTTGCTGTTAGCCAACAGCCCAAGATTTGACAGATTCTGGAATGTGGATTGGATTCCTTTCCTTTTAACAAGAGGTACCAGGGATTGCTTCTGGGACAGTCTGCCTCTGGGTGTGCACTAAATCAATTCCCGCCCCCATCAGCTTTTTGGAATCAAATACTAGGCTTGAATGACGCATATGAGAGCTCTGCCTTTCCCGGTTCAACTTCTTGTCATTTTTAAGATGAGCAGAAAGCAATCAAGGAGGGAGCGGGCTCACAGTGCTGCTCATATACCTTGGAACCTGCAAGCAAATCCACCAAATCACAAGCTATCCAGTACAAATAGATGTTTTGCACCCTTACTTCAGAGTTGCATTAACCCACCCCCTTCTTCCCAAAATAGCTAAGCTGAAAGCATCTTTTAAGGGTTCTTAATACACAATGAAAAAGGATTAGTGCAGTCTGAGTTTTCAAAAGCTGCAATAAGGCACAGAGGAGCCTTTGAAAGGGCAGTAAACGGAACACGGCCTTAGATCATCCATACAAATGCGCCACTCTGCCTGGTCAGCACCTCTTAGAAAGGTTATAGCCAAGATTAATCAACCCCAAAACAGGAAAGGCTTGCAGAGCCCTGGCAGAAGGAGCCACACACCACACAGCAAATCCATTTTCATCGCTTGGTGTTTAGACTCTGGGGTTTTCTGACCAGAGTCTCTAACTTGCAGGGGTTGCCTGGATCCACATCTTGTTCGGGTCTACTTCAAATCAGGTCCAAAATGGGCACGTTACCATTTACTGCAGCAAACAGTTATTGGAAAAGTGGTCCACTGCAGTTTCTGTCACATACATCACATCACCTGTCTCTAGGAGTCTATGCATGTCCATAGCTCAAGGAAAGCGCTCAACAGCTGCCAGGGGGCCTCCACCTCAAGATCAGAGAACATCTGACAAGAAGATGAAGCCATTTTCACTGCAGTTTCATTACATTTTTCTTATTTTGCATGGTCTCTCTCTCTCTCTCTCACTCACACACACACACACACACACACACACACACACACACACACACACACAGAGCTATTTAACAGCTGTACACGTTTTGCTAGAGACTTTTGACCATAAGTGAAAGATGGTAACAACCCTTGAACATGCAGGAAAAGCACCAGAGACCACTCAGCACATCCTGGATGAGGATGAGGTCAGGATGAGGGCTACAAGACAGCTCCTCATCTAGTTACCTGTCCCCCTGCCTCTTCTCTTCTCCCCCGCTACAGTATTGTTTAAGAAGGGGGGGCTACTAGGGGTGGCAACTGAATTATGACCCAAGTCCAATACGCAGATGAATTGTCCTGCTAGATCAGGCCCAGGGTCCATCTAGTTCAGCTTCCTGTATCTCACTGCGGCCCACCAGATGCCTCAGGAAGCACTCAAGACCCCAAGAAACCTGCATCCTGTTAGCCAGTCTCTTGCACCCGGCATTCAGGGACAGGCTACCTCTAATACCCAGAGACTGCATACAGTCATGCAACCTCATGTGATGGGCTTTTCCTCCATATTTCTGTCCAATCCTCTTTTCAAAGGATCTAGGCCTTCAGGTGCCATCACAACATCCTGTGGCAAGGGGTTCCACAAATTACATGCTGGGTAGAGAAATGTCTCCTTTTATTTGTGCTAATTTTCCTGCCAGGCAACTTTATGAATGCCTCCTGGTCATGGTCTTGCGCGAGAGGGAAAAGAACTTCCCTCTATCCACTCTGCCCACCCCATGCATGATTTTATATGTCTCAGGACCTAATCCTGAGTTTGGGCCCTGAGACATTTAGGCTCAGCTCATAAATGCGGCAGCTTTGGGATCCAGAATTTCATACCACTTTTCTGGATTTCCCTCCACCTTGAGAAAAAAAAAACACAACCTTTCTGCAGGGCAATGCGTGAGAAAATGTCAACTCCGCTCAAGGCAATATGCCAGAAAACCACCAAGGTGAGGCGCTCAAGGCGAACGGAGCCTCCACAACCGAAGCCCGTGTCAGCAACCACATATCTGCAGGGTTGGGATAATGAATTTTTTAAAAAAGGAAGATGGTCCACCCCTCCTGCCCCAACTCCTTCGCCGACAGCAATGCTGCAGGGGTCACACAGGCTGAAGCAACGATAAAGCTGGCAGCACAACACTTCCAAGGAACAAACTCCTCCCCACGTGGCATCCCTCCACTCAGGACACTGCGTTGCAACAAGAGTGTAACACCTCGCTGCCCCACCCAAGGTCTCATGCAACCTCCAGGAGCACTTCTGGCTGCCCATTCACTTCAAACGGGACGGGGAGAACCACCCTCCCTCCTGGATGCAAGCGTGATGGCAAACCCTCATATGTTCCAGGATATGCTTATCCTACACAAAATCCAGCCCGGCTTTCTCAGTTCACACATAATGGCAAACCATGGTGAGGGTGCAAATCTGCAGTTTGCAAACCACGCTTTGTCAGCAGAGCTAGGTCCAGGCACAACAAATCCTGGTGCATGGACGCAGCCAACTGTTGCCATGTGGCGAGGGGAGCCACGTAAATGCACACTTTGAACCAACCCGGCATAAGAGATGGCTGCTCTTTAAATAGCAAGCACATGGCACGGATCTCTGCAGTAACCTCAGGAAGTTCTCTCTTTTGACCTGTCGTCTCAACCCCCACCTGGAAACAACAACCCCTCAAAACTTGGAACGGCGAATCTAGCAAGAGAAAAGGTCTGAACTCTTGTCTTCCTTTATGCACCAACGTGGCCTTTAATAAAAACAGCTAAGTTTTATTTTCCACTGTTAAGCCATAGGCTTTTTTTTACCAGATCAAAATCAAAAAAATTAAAAAATAATTCATAAAAATGTGGTATAAAAATTCTCTTCCATATGCTACATCACAGGGCGAGACCTTCTGCTACACAAATACGTAGATTTCCCGGGTTTTGTTTACTCCTTTAGTACAAAAAGGACAGAGGATGTGGTCTCTCTCCCTCCCCGCCTGCCCACCCCACAGGCTGAAAGAAAGAAGAGTGTCAAAGCAACATCCACCTGTCCAAACGCCACCCGCCCCCGTCAGACAGAAACCATATTTGTTAGTAAACTTAAAAACCAACAACCTGTATTTAAATGTTATCTCTATTACTTTACTTTCATTGGAGTAAAAAACAAAAAACCAAAGAAAATTCTCACACAAGTTATTATCTTCTTCTTGGCTCCCTGAGCGTATTGGTTAAACTTTGCTTTCCTGATGTCCTTCCTCGGTGTTCAGGCCTGGAGGTTGCGATGGAGGGTGTGGTCAAAGGTCCACCATGTGGACTCCACTTGCTTCAAATGCACCAATTTTTACAAAAAAAAGTCTATAGAAGAACACAATTGTTGTGTCGACGTTGCCATCAGGCAGCTGAAGATCCAAAGATCCAGTCCACTCAGTGTTCAAGAACACCACCGTGGAGGATTCACATGAACGACAGTAGAACAGCTCACTGGAGGACGGCTTCGCCTCAGCTGGGCTCCCGCTGCTGGAAAGCAGCACATTCCCCAAAAATGAACACTTGGGGGTGGGGGGGGGAGGAAGGATGGCCACCACCACAAATGTAAAACCCCGGTGGAATACAGTTACAGCAGACAAAAGAAAAAGAAAAAATACACCCTAGTAAACTCATCCACTATATACACATTTCCCACAAGTCTTTTGGAAAGCGCAACAAGAACCGCCAGGGGTCTCTTCTGAAAGTATGTCCTTGATGGTTGCTTCACAGGCATGAGAACCAAGAAGTGAGAAACCAGAAAAAACTCAAACCAGTGTAGGGCTGAGAAGACCTTTGGAAAATCCCTTGCAGCTGGACCAAGCTCCGAGGTCTCAATCCTCAGAATTGCTCCAAGAACACAACAGAAGATTCTCAGAGGCCGCCTCACTCCACCCAGAGGAATCTGGGAAGACTCTCCGCACTTTGTTTCCACCCACTGCAGTCCTGCCTTGTCAGACCACAAGGGCTCATTTGAATGCAACCACCGGGCAGCTGGTTCAGTAGATTACCTCGTAGACAGTGGCTTTCTTGTCCCCAGAGCCTGTGACGATGTATTTGTTGTCAGCCGAAATGTCACAACTTAAGACGGAGGATGATTCTTTTGACTGAAGCAACAACAACAACCAGACAAGAAAAGTTCAATTTATTTCAGCAGCATTTGAATTTTTGGTCCTCTCTTCCTACAGACAGACCAGCATCAAGAGAGGAGGCTGGCTGCCGTTGGCTCATTCATCCCCAGCTACCTGTAAGGATCACCAGGAAATTGAGGGCCCCCAGGAGGAAGCATCTTCTGGTCACTTGTACAACCACCAAAAGAGGGGAGGGGGATCCCTCTTCTGCCAGCCCTCTTTCCCCAGCCCCCTTTTCCTTCTCAGGTCTGTGTGGAGTGTCATCCAGTACTCAGTGGAAGAGAAAGCCTCCTCACTCACACTCGGGGGAGGGGCATCATGCCATGCTTTCCAGACACCTCCATTTCAGCCCTGAGTCCTACTCCAAAATCAAGCATCATTCAGGCAGTTTGTGAGGGGTCACAATGAGCTTCCTCTTATCAGCGAGTCCACCACAGTTGTGCAAACAGACTCACAACCCTTCCAGGGAGAGAACCGTAGAACCCTCCCCCCCCCCACCCAGGACCTCCCGGTTTCAATTCAGATGGTGCGCCTTACCTGAAATATGCTTGCTCCATATGGGGTCCTCCAGGCATTGAGGAGGTTGTCCTTCCCAGTGCTTACAAACCACTTCCCTAAAAGCCACAAATAATCAGTGGGCCGGTTTCCCCAGAAGAGCCAAAATTGAGACAAGATCCAAAATTGAGACAAGCGCTGACCCAAAGGAACTTTTTCTAATCCTGACCGGAAAACCCAACCCGAAATCACCACCTAGTCTTTGCAAGCACGAGAACTACAGTGGAGGGGGCAGCTGCTGCCCCTTCAAATGCCCAAAAAGCCACAGAAACTCTGGAAGTCAGGGGCCTGTTGGATCCCAACCCTCAGCTAGGATTCCCCCTAGAGAAGGCCCAGGAGCAAACTAGGCATTCACTTTTCCCACCCTGGACACCCTCCACAGGGCCAACCAGCCACCTTTCCCACTTAGTGTGGAGTAGGTTTGCCACCTGCCTAGAGAGACTGAGGTCCACCTGCTCTGACCAGCAGCCCTTCCCCAGGTTTCTAGGAGGAGCCCTTCCCAATCTTCAGGCCCTTCACCCCACGGCTACCAGAGTCCAAGCCCAGCCCCTCCAGCACACAAGGCACATGCTCCAACACTGACCCCCTTTCCCAGAGCCTCCCACCTGGCCGGCTGGCCTCCACTCACCACAGTAGGCAAACTTCAGCGACAGTACGCAGCTCTCGTGCAGGTGTAGCTGGTACTTGTCGGGTTTGGTGTGGTGCAGCACCTCCACGTTGCTGCTCTCCATGCCCACGGCAAGCCACTCCCCCGTGGGGCAGTACCCCAGCGAGAAGATCTGCGGGGAGAAAGGAAGCTCCACCTCTGAACAAACCCAACCAGTCCCTGGAGCCCCAAGCCAAGTACTGGGGGTGGGGAAGGCAGCTGATGCCCCTTAAAAGGCCCAAAAGCCTGCTTGGAGCCTCTTCCAGGCACAGAGCGTCCAGCCAAGCCTCCGTGCGCAGCAGCAGCTTTTGAAGCACTGCGCGTGCCCCCAGCAGCCCACTCCCACCGGGCACCACTTGCTTTCTGCAGAATGTGCAGGAAGTGGCCCGACACAACATGGGTCAAGTCCAAAGGGGGAAAGGCTTCCAGCTGGCAGGAGCAGCCCCCAGGAAGGAGGTCAGCACTTCAGTTGCTCCAACGCTGCCACTGCCAGCAGAGGCGTGACAAAGAGACCGCAGAAAGAGGGTGGGTTCTAAAGCAGAGCCAGGACTGCCATGACCAGTGGAGGTGCCAGGAGAAGGCAGTGAAAGGCAGCACCACCACCCTTGATATGGGGTGTGTGAAGGACAGTGCCTGTAGTGGATCCACAAGGCTGCCCCAAAGAACGAGAGAGTGCTGCCAGACTGCCTGGGTCGTGGCCCACAAGCCTCCTCATTCTCTCCGCTCCCAGATACTTTTCAATGTCAGGTAAGGTTGGGGGGGGGGGAGTGAGTCTCCAAGGGAGAGCCCCAAGGCTTACCTGGGAGGTGAAGTCATGCTGCTGAAGCTGCCTGCCTTCCCGGAGGTCCCAGGACCGGACAGTGTTGTCCAGGCCACCTGTCCACAGTTTAGTGCCATCGTGGGATATATCTATGCAGCTGGCGCCATCCGTGTGACCTTGGAACTGCCTGAAAGCAACACTTCAAGGCTTCAGTTCTTGATGCAAAGGACACAAGAATTCAATCCCCTTCTGCTTGCACGTGGAGGACCCTTTTCTCTTTGCTGCCCCACCAGCACCTCCATCATCAAGACCACTGAGGGTGAGGAACTCTGACCCAAACATATGGGAGAAAAACTGCACCTGGCAGCCATGAACTGCCACAAGCAGGTCTACAATCAAAGGCTTGTGCTCGCTCCCACTTCTCTTGGGCCGGAGAACAGTACATGCAAAGAGCATTCCTCAAGCTTTGGCTCACTATGACATTCCAAGAGGTTATCTGATGCACCTTCTCCTCCCCCTCAAATTTGGCTGGCGCTTCTTGCACCATCCTAGTGGGCCAGCAGACAGTCAGTAAAACCTTTCCCAACACACACACCCCACTGCAACTTTAGAGTAGCTCACCTGACCAGCGTCTGGTTATGGAGATCCCAGACGGCAATGTTGCCGTCGCTGCAACAAGAGAAGCAGACCTTGGCGTCTGGGCTGATGGCCAGGGCGTAGCAGGCAGGGGCAGAGGAGGTCAGCTCCGCCTTGATCCGTGGGGTGGGGGAGGCCAGGTCCCAGATGGTGAGCGTGCTGGCTTCTCCGCCCACAATTAAAGTGCGCCCGTCTGGGAGGAGCTTGCAGGAGCGGATGTAGTTATCCCTGTTCTGGAGGCAGGAAGGCACAAGTGTCAGCCACTCGCCCACCAGTGAAGGTCTTGGCATCCAGCCCCGCAGCACCTGAATGGCTTACAATTCCAGACATATGGATTATTCTCTTGGCCAAAGAAGTGGGGGGGAGGGGAAAATGAAGCGAGGGCTCTGGTTGCTCAGACACACAGCTGGCTTGTCCCAAAACACACTTGGGGGTGGCAGAGCACAGACTGACCTATAGAGAACAGGAGGAGCTTCTTTATAGGTAACTTAACATCCGAGGGCCTTGTGGTCAGGTTCTATAAGAAAGCAGGGGCAACAGGTTGGTTGGGAGGCAGGCACTTCCCCCTCCCCTGTCCAAATCTTTGCTCTACCAGGATGTGGTTTTGCCTACTCTGAAGGGTTGTTTTTAGGATGGGATAATAATGTGCCTTTGGGAGGACACTTCCAGCTGAGCGCAAGGGGGTGAGGCTACGTTTTCAGTGGCGGCTGTTCTCCTGAACATGGCCTAGAGGCCAGCAGGTCTGAACAGACCCCTGGCAAGAGTCATCCATTAACCCGTGTCTGGCTTCTAGGCAGTTAGGAACCATGGAAGCAGACCACCAGTGGTCGCCTTGGGTCAGAAGTGGGCTGAGGCGGCCACCGTCACACTTACCAGGCAATCTAGCTGCGAGATGGGACTCTTCGTTCCTGGCTGGCTGATGTCCCAGATCTTTACGCATCCCTTCCCCCCGGTGTACACATGTCTGGTGGGGTCGCTAATAGTCACTGCGCACACCACTTCGCCGTGGCTCAGTGTGTTGATCTGGCGGGCGTGCCGGGGGATGCCTGGGCCAGCAAGAGCGTCATGAGGAAACGGGACGGGCTGCATCTGCCCGTCAGCGCTCACGTGAAAGGAGTATGCACTGCAGAGAGGGCAACAAGGAGGTCACCATCCCTGGCGGGTGAAGGACGCAAGGACAAGACCCAGTGCGCTCTCAGGCCTCCCTCACATGCTATGGGGAGAACTTCCCAGGTCTTGCCAGAGGTAGCAGGAGTGCCATGCGTTCAGTGCGCACAATCCATAAAGGCCACCCCTTCGGAGCACCCTCACCACAGTCCCATTGTGGATATATCTCTTGTTATTCTGGGAAGCAACATTGATCCTGACTTTGGAAGCCATGCAATGCTCCTCTGCAGTTGGGAAGATCTGCTGCATGGGGGCACGGGACGGCCAAGGCAGCACACACGGTTCCACGGCTACCACTGACATTATCAGAGGTGGGGAGATCCCCCCTGCCCAAAGAATGAGCAGTACGTTTTGGGAGAAGAAGGTACAAAGAGAGCGACTTACGGTTTGCCACCAGGAATGGACGCCAAGCTGGTGGGGAGGACTGGGGCCCTCATTGGCGGGTGGGGATCAAAACCAACCTGGAAACAGAGGAAAGACCTCAGCAGCCCCCCTCAGATGTTTCACAGACTCCAGCAAAGCCAATGCAAAGCGTGGTGAGTCCTGGGCAGGTCTGGCCCGGGCAGGCACTCCCAGCTTGCAGCGCTCCCCCTTTCCACGCCCCTGCCCCCACTCCTGTCTCAGGGCACTGCAGGAGCCTCGGGATCTGCTGCCACCATGTCTCCTCTGGGTGCTGGGAGCCGCGTTCCGCATACGGTGCGGACAGGTTTGAAGGAGGTCTGCCCCCACCAGCCCTACAATGCAGTGGGCCTAACGTGGGTCTGGAGGATCTGGCTGGCTCCAAAGACCACTCCAGAACAGACAGGGTGCAAACCCTGAACTTGCCAGGACTAGAGAAGGAACACATAATTGGGGCTTCGGGGCAGTTCTCCCACCGCTTGCAGACCTTCCAGCACTATCTGCTGTGAAGCCTAGAGGTGGCTGTTGCCAGCAGAACGAGGAGCTTGTGCTGCTCCCTCCCTCCCCAAGTTAAAAAGAGGAGCTAAAAAGGGCTACGTACAGCTCCAAAGCTCACCATTGGAGACCGGCCATATGCAGCGGCGGCTGCAGCAGCTGCAGCTGTCATCTGTGGAGGAATGCTGTGGAGACCCGCGTAGGCCCCAGGGCTGGTGAGGGAGCCATTCATTTCATGGTGCCCCATCATGGCAAAGGGGGTGGCATAAGAGCCAGCGATGGAGATGGGAGTCCTCAGTGCAGATGCTGGGAAGAGAAGGACCATCAGAGGGCCAGA
The DNA here is from genome assembly GCF_035046505.1 of Tiliqua scincoides. Classification (NCBI taxonomy): domain Eukaryota; kingdom Metazoa; phylum Chordata; class Lepidosauria; order Squamata; family Scincidae; genus Tiliqua; species Tiliqua scincoides. The sequence goes on from NC_089828.1 coordinate 8,723,142, forward strand.
CCCTACAAGTTCTTAGAGGCAAAAGGTGTGCGACAGAAGAGACAGGGAGGTGCTGCATTCACTTCTGACGGGGTTCCTCGAGGCACCCTTGTCACCCCACAGGGGGATGATCTCTCCCTATGCTGGGCTTTGGATCGAGCAAACCAAGACAGCAGTGACCCTCAGCCCAAACTGTGTGTGCCAAGCATCTCTTCAACGGGAGCTACATACCCATGGGGTCCATGCCAGGCGGCTTGCCTGGCATCGGTCGCAGCCCTGGGGTCGTGCTGGTCCCAGGAGTGGGTGCATCGTTCCTTGGTGTGGGGGTGTTGGACTTCAGCCCTGGGGTGGAAGATTTATCGTTCTAGTGCAAAAAAATTGGGGAGATCAGAATTACGGAATTCTCAAGCAAAGTTCCTTGGGGGGTTTATCAGGAACGACACAAACTGGGGCCTTCCCTCTTGGGAGTCAAATTCTGAGATTTGCCTTCTCTAGGACGATGCTCATTTCAGAAAATTAAGTTTAAAAAAGCAGCGTTGGGATTTTTATGTCACTTCATTTTTTTGAATAAAAGTGTTGCCGTGAAGGATGGCCAAGGAAGCCGGTGCTTGTTCCACATTATTTAGCACTGTGGAAATTCACAAAACCAAAAGAAAAAAAAAAATGAAGTGTACGTATGTCACAAATACCAAACCAGTCACGCTTAAAATGGGATCGAGGAACACTCAACTAATGTCAAAGCACGATGGGAGGCTTCAAATTCTAGCATCAACTGTGTATCATTTTTCATGAGCACAGAATATCAACATCCATTTTGATTTGTGTATGAAGGACGCTCTTCCTGGATGCCAAGGAGTCAACCAGCACTTGCTCTAAGTAGCCTGCCAGACACTTCTCAGTGGGGACACAGTGTCCAGCTGCTCCGGCTAGGCGGTGGAAAACCAACGATCCAGAACAGCAGTGCCACACCAGGACCAGTGATCCTATCAGGGTGAACAGTCACCCCCTTCACCACAGGCCTCTTTCTGGGTGACACACTTTTTGTGCTTTCCCAAACTAAGCTCCAAAGTCTGCCACTGGTAAGCACCCTGAAGGCAGCAGCAGCTGTTTGCCTCCCCAGAGCCTAGGCCTGCTGTCACTTACGTGGCCGAGCTCTTTCGTCTTGGACGAGGGGGTGCTGCTGGATGAGGCGACAGAGGCAGGGCTGTTGGGGGCATCCTTCTTCAGTCCCCGGGCTTTGTCTAGTCCGTTTTCAGGAGGGGATTGGGCAGGGCTCACCCGAGGCGTAGCAGGATCCTGGGAAACAGATGGGAGCTGTGAGCAGGATGGGGTGAGCTCAAGGGATACACTGCCTTTGTGGAGGGACACACGCACACAAGCGTTAGCTCTTTGGCAAACCCGCAGAACAATGTTTCTCAACCTGTGGTATGGGTACCACCAGTAACGCCTGAGGCAGTGTCTGGTGGCACTTGCAGGACCCTTGGACACCTGCCGCCGGGCACCAAGACCAGAAGTGCGACAGAGCAAGCTGTGGTAGGAGGCTCAGCTTGGCAGGCAGAGCTATAAGCATGCTTTTCTGTGCTTGAAAAAGCCCTCTTATCCACCCTGAGCTTCTTACTGGTGTTTGTTCCATCACAGCTGGCCTCCAAACCCAGAAGTAACTGGTGATGATGTCATCACCAGTTACTTCCGGAGGTACTTCAAATAGGTGAGCCATGTGAAGTGGTACAGTGGAGGACAAACATGGAGAAACACGGCCTTAGAAGGTTCTGGTCCCATCTCTGGGACTGCACAGAGACCACAAGGAAGCAGCTCAGATGTTGTAGATCATGCAACCAAAAGAAATCAGACACACTTGCTTCCTTTCCACGTGCTGTAACTGTCTTCGTTTCTCAAATGTGGGACTTTTCTGGAATTTTGTGCCATGGCCAGGAGCGAGTGGGGAGTGGAGAGTGGAGAGACACAGCAACAGCCAGCCTACCTCATTAGAGACGTCCACCACCAGATCATCGCTCTTGTCGCCGTCACTGTCCTGAAAAGAGAAGCCCCCGTGACTCTGCTGGAATCGATGGCAAGGCACATACATGCCCCAGCAAAGGGCCTTCCTGCCCTGGGTCAACAGCACCCTGAAGGAGATTCCCCTCCTCTCCCCACAGCATACACAACATTTGGAACTGCAGGTGAAATTCCATGGCCCCAGTGACAAACCGCCATGTCTGGACAGGAGGTTTCCAGGTTCAAAATTTGGCAAGAGCACTTTTGTCCAGAATCTCTCTTCGCCTTTGCTCCAAGGCTGGAGCTGCAGTTGGAACTCCAGTTCTGCAGCCGGACATTAAAACTCCAGGTTCAAACTCAGCACCTGACTGTGGCCTCCTCCATCTGTCCTCCACTTTGCTTCCAAGCACAAGCTCCTCCCCCCCCGCCTTGCACTGGGTCAGGGGCTGGCCATGAACTCACATATCGGCTCAGGCCATCTTTCTCTTCCGCTTTCCGCTTCTTGGAGTCAATGCTGTAGTCGGTGGAGCTTCTGTGCTTCTCACTGGCTCTTAGGCTCTCCGGCGGGGAGATGGAATTATTCTGGGATGGCAAAAAGAAAGGGAAGTTGGGCGTGCCCCAGTTGCAGAAGGCCTACATAACAGCAACCAATGGGCAGGGCATGGTAGAAGTTTGAGGATGGGCTTTCGTCAGGTTCCTATTCCACTCAGCCCTGAGGGATCTCGGGTACATTTCCTCTTCAAAATGGGAACAGGAACTGCCTCTTGCACAAGAACCATGTCCTGCACTTCACATTTCCCACTGAATAAAACGCAGCAACAGTGAAAGACACCCTGAAACAATCAAACAGGCATCCGTCAGAGTGCTGGAAAGCTATACACATAGTGCCCAGGCGGGACTCTTCCTCCCTGCATGTCTACAGCCTACAATTCTAGCAGGAGGTAACAGAACTGAATGGACAACCACCACCCCAGGAAAAAAAAATGGCATTTAGCGTAACAGGGCAAAAATTGTAAGGTACCAACTACTGCATCATCAGAAGAGACCTCCTGAAAGGACTCTCCATAGAGCCAAGGACCAGTTTCAGGGACAAATCAATAAGCTAGACTGAAAACTGAATTGACTATTAATAATAAGAATATAATCAATTTTTGCCAACACAAACAGCTTCCGACTCAACCCAGGGAAGATTCTCCAAAGCTTCCTGGCAGCGAGAGACCAAATGGGATTTCATCTGATGTCTGAATGCATCACCTTCTGGCCATGAGTCCAAGGACAAGCAGCCATTTCCTGGGCAGTGGGTCTGTTCCCAAGGCTGTTCTGGGCCAGCACCAAAGAGGACCACCTCTGGGATTGACCCCTGGTGTGTCAGAGTTTTTGTGGCACTGCAAGGGGGGTCCTCAGGGGAGCCCACTGAGCCAGTGTGAGGTTTTTGAGACATCTCAGACAGTAATGGGAGGGGGGAACTGGCACTGGGGCTTCGTCTGATGGAATGTTCATGGTTTCACAAACACTTTATTTTTGCTGTTCAAAACAAATCATTATGAATGATCAACAGTAACAAGATGTTCACGGCTTTGGCTTCCCAGGAAAAGAGAGCGAGGCATGCTCAGACCAAGGAACCAGGAAAGATCTGTGCTCCTTTAGCCTTAATTCTTAAAAGGGGAAGGTAGAAAGATTACAAGAGGGCAACCTCCGTACAAGAGGGCCATCGTGTGAGGGGAGGGGGCTGAATGATTCTCAAGCCTGGAGGTCCAAGGCCAGAGGTAGGGACTTGCTGGGCCTACCAAGGCCAAGGAAACACTCCAGGCTCCTTCCAGTCTTCCTCAATTACTGTCTTGCCCAGAGAGAGGCTCTCATGCAGCTGCCAGCCTGTTGGCTTCGACCAGCTCCAGAAGAAATTACTGCTGGTTTGTTTCGCCACAGAAGATGAGAAACCTCATCTCTCTTCCCCCCACTGCCTCCCAAATCCCTCTGCAAAGGAAAAGCTCTCCTAAGCCTCCCTTTCTTCCTCGGCTGAATAGAAGTCAAGCAGTGCGTGTTTCCCTGCCCTCCAAACGAGCCCCAATGGCCACCACCAGCCCTTCCTTTCTGCTCTGCCAGCTGCACTGAAAGGGGGCTTGGAGCTCCTGGAGAATCACACTCAGCCTTCGGGGGCATCAATTCTAACTGGTCTCCAAATAAACTCCTCTGCTGGGCTTTTCAAATATTGCTGCTGCTGCAGCTCAGCTGGGAAACAGGAAAGCATCCAGAAGGCAGCTGCTGCCACCGCCGCCGCTCTGGCCAAATGCAAAGCGTTCTCCAAAACTTGGCGTTTCTTGTTTTGCCCTCAGCCCCCCTGGCTGGGGCTCTCAATGAAAGGGCCAGTAGCTGTCCTGGAGCAGGTGCACACGCCAGTCTCTCCCCCCCCCCCCACCAAGACAGCCTTCTCCTCCCATTTGCATCTAACTCTCAAAAGGCCATTTGCTGGTCTTTGTGCCACACAGAGAAGAGAGCCAATGATTTGGCACCCAGAGCCTCCCTTCAAGCAGATGCCGCTCCAAAGCAAGCCGCCATGATGGGAGGGGGGACAGGCTGCTGTTCACGCCCAGAGCCAGGTGGAACTCTGCCCACTGAAGAACCAGCAGTGCTCATCAAGGATCAGGCAGAGGTGGGGGAGGAGAGCCAGACCACCATCCTCACAATGGTTAATTAACTGCCCGAAGGGAGAGTTTTCCTAATCATTGCTGATGAGCTTCTCCCACCTCCACATCCCCATCCACCACTCAGGCACAGCTTGAGCTACCAAGGCTGAACACCAGGAAAAGCCAAATGGCAAGGAAGAGCAACGGGTGCCCCAAACGCAGCTAAATCCAAAACAACATGAACTGAACAAAGGGTCTGCCTTAGGACAATTTTGACCAAACTGGGCCCTGCACCTGGAGGGACGGTGAGTAGCTGACACTCCTGCACAGAATCTTCCTTGCCAAGGAGAGTGGAGCATTGCTGCTGGACGGGGCTCCCGCCCAGCTGCCCCCAGGGTCTGACTGGCCTGAAATTGCCCCCCTGGAAACAATTGGTCATGACGCCACTGCTGGTGCCTTGCTGCTGATCCTGGTTAGTAGCTCCCCTCCCCCGAAAAAGGTTTTGCATTGGGCCCCACAGCTCCTAATGCCGGCCCTGTCAGAATGCAACACCCGGAACTACTTTGGAGTTTTTAGGACTTCCTTTGTCCAATGCAGGAGAATCAAGTGCCAGCTTTGATAAAACACAAAACAAATGCGGTGAAACCAAAAGAGGACAAGCCCGGGACTTACTGTGCTGGAGTCACGATCTTTCCAGACAAAGCCCAAGTCACAGGGATGGTGGCAGCCAAGTTCCAGGGAACACAAAAAGGAAATTGGAGGTTGGGCAGGGTGCGGGGGGGGGGAGGGAGGAGGGAGAGAAAAAGAGTCTTAAAATAGAACATCAGTCTAGCAGTTTTCTACACACAGGGACTTCTGGTTTGGCTCGATGAAAGCCCTGCTGCCCTTTTTATTTTTGTTCTCTTGGCCCAGATAACAGCTCACTTTCTTTGCCAACAATTACATGACAAAACAAGTTGCTGCAAGGAAAAAATGCACTGGAACATGGGAGGGACAAAGGCAAACCCACACTCCCAGGATGCACACTGTTTACGCTCTGCTGCCCAAGCCTAGAAACAGACTTTCTCTCCCTGCTGGCTTCAGGCAGGGTCTTCTTGGAAGACGCTCAGGAATGGTTTGGGAGTCAGCAGCAGGTGGTCAGAAAGGCCACCTCTCCCCACAAGAGTTGCTTTCTAGCCGAGGCCTTCCTGTCCAGACCATCTTTGTGACAAGTGTGGACAGTGATGGCCAGTAGTGGGTCTTTGAACTGAAGCAAGCAGAGCTCCTGCTTTAGGAAGAGGAGAGAAGCCTTTTCAACCCAGGTTCTCATTTCACAAGCAGCATAAGAACATAGTGTCTCAAAAAAAAAATGCACATTTTGTTGAGCTTTATCACACACACACCACTGCAGAAAACCTGCAACTCTCAAACTTCTAAGGAAAGCAGTTTAAGAGACATGTGGAGCCATCCCAGCACACACACACACACACACACACACAAACACGGTGATGGACAACTACAAGACCCTTCATCAACTATGCCAGTGATGCATAAATGCCAACAGGAACCATTTCCAGCACTTGGCCTGATTCACTAACAATTAAGTGGGTCAAGCAACTGCTTCCGCATGCAGCATGTACAGTTGGACCTCAGTATCCACTGGCAATCCATTCCCAGATATCTCACAGATACTGAAACCCAAAGATAAATAAATCTGTGGACCTGGTCCATAGAACTTTCGGATGTGACCAGATATTGCATTCAGAGGTGTTCTGAGGCCCAGGTTCGTAAAAACCGGAAGTAACATTCCAGCACCTCCGGAGGCCTTTCAGAGGCCCATAGAGGCTGATGTGGCCTCTCCAGGCCTCAGAAAGCCTCCCAAATGCTACCAAAGAACACCACTGGTCACGTCCAGGACCTCAGGTTCAGCCCTCCACCATGGGTTCAGAACCTGCAATGACTTAAATCTGTGGATACAGAGGACAGAACTGTACTGCATGTGTGCAAATTCTAACATAATAAATTTGACACTATAAAGTATATGTGCATTATCTTGCAACACCCTGTGTTTATAGTAATTAAAGTAGTAAAATAGTGGAAATTCCATTTTACAGGTAGCAGAGGATCCCACCACACTTTGGAGAGATGAAGACAAATAAAAATGCCCCCCCCCATACACACACTGCTGTGCTAATACCGCCCCTTCAGGCACTTTCAGGGACCATCTTAAACTTTAGGAGGATCTCGCTCACTCAGAAGGCGGCGCTGAGGTGCCCCCGGCTCGGCCACTTCCTCACCTCGATGATCCAGGTCGTGGTGGTTCTTTTCATCCTTCACAGTCAAGTGGGCCTGGCTGCTGAGAGCTCCAAGTGCCAACAGCCCTGAGCTGGTCCCTGTGACTGGCGGGATCCCAGGCGGCTGCAGTCCTGATGGGTGAGGAGGCAGCTGCACGGGGGGCCCATGAGCAGTGTGAGAAAGATGCTGGGCCTGGAGCTGCTGCAAAAAAGCCAGTGGTAAGAAAGCGCAGGCAGATCCAACACACCAAGCACAATCCCACTGCTTACTCTTAACAGTTTGACTCTTAACAGCAGCAAGGGACCCCCCCCCCCCAGCACTCATGGGCACCAGGAAGCATCACTCAGCTACGACTGGGGGGCCTCACACCCGGTGACTCCTTCTGATGAAGAGGTGAAAGGCAGCAAACCATCACAGGCACCTAGTCAAGATAGCATCAGGTCACCTGTTCACACCACCCCTGCTGCCTCAATCAGGGTGCTGAAAACAGAGTTCTCCTCTTCCAGTGTCTGTTGAGCAGAATGACTGCCACGGGGGGGGGGGGGGAAAGAGTGTAAATCCACTTCAATGCGCAGTAAGTCCAGTTGGACACAGTAAGTCAAGTCCAGTCTGTCCACGTCTCCCTGCCCCCCCGTTAAACATGGTACATAGAGGACATGAACTATGCCCACTGACCAACATGGGACAGTTGCCCATTTTGGGCGTGTGCCCCTAAAGGCACACTGCACAGGAGGGACACACGCACATGTTCAAAGCAAGGAACAAGCAGGTGCCGGCAGCATGATGGCAGCCTGAAACGGAGAACACTGGTATCCCTTCCTCCCCTCCCCCCATCCTCTCATCGGATTATACAAGATCACTTAACTGGGATCAGTTGCCTTGCATAGCACACCGTAGGATCATGGTCAGGGCAGGGGGAGGGGTAAAGAGCACACAGCCCAGTTAGTGTCTGCACCGCACCCAAAGGACAACCACAACAAACCAGCCCCCAGTTCCACTGGGAGCTATTGTGACCCCCACACGATCCACCAAGAAATCCTTGTTCAAATCTGTGGGGGGGGGGGGCACTAGGCAAGTGACTCCTTCAACCTCAGGCCCTCACTGAAATGTGAGGGTTAGTCTGGGGGGTCTGGGGTGGGGGCCCTGAGCACTTTCACCTCAAAACAAACGAGAAGCAGCCTGGATCATTATTCAAAGACTGGAACTCCTGACTTGCTTCTCCAAAGAGCAGCTGTGGAAAGGAGGGTGTGGGGAGGGAGCTGCCATTGGCTGTGGAGCGCAGGATTGGAAGCTTCCTTCTCTAAAACTTGGGGTGGGGTGGGGTGAGGAATTAACACAGGAGAAAGGGGTCAGCTCTCCTGGACTCAATCCAAATCAGGATTGAGCAGCTACTCTTAAGGAAGAGAGACACATCCAATTTCCACTCAGCGAGTTTGCCCTCCGGCAGAAAACCAGTCGCTACGGCACATTTGCACTGAATTAAGAAAGCTCCGTTCTGGCTGATGAAGGATAACCTCCAACACAGAGAAAGCCTGACTGGCTATGCCCCACCGCCTCCATCTGGCAGAGACCCATCAGCCTCTAGACTCAAGGCCAGTCGTTCAGAGCCAGGCGGGGCATCGAGGCAAGGAGAGGAAAGAGCCAGCAGGGGCAGCCAGGCATCAGCCAGGGAGGGGGGGTTCCAGCAGCATCCAGTCACCCAGGCAGCCTGGCAGAGACATCTCTCGGTGCGTCAAGAGGTTCTAATTGGATTACGTACATCCTGCTTCACGGCTTTGTTAACCGATTTAATGGTTCACCACTTAGGAGTTTGCCACTTGCATTAAATTTAGTCAGGTCTCATAATCAGTTCCAGAGCTGCAAACAGGATCCAGGGCTCAGTTTCACAGAAGCCTGAAGCAAGAGAGAGTGGGGGGGGGGGGGGAGAAGAGAAGGAGGCATGGCATGTTCCTGCCATGGCCTAGAGAACTGGCTGGGGGAGCAGCCCTGATCAACCGGTCCATGACTCCAGCGTCTTGCCTTGCAGCCTTGGCGATGCTAGGTGCCTGGTCACAGGTAGATACACTTCAGCTACAGATCCCCAAACACCATAGCAGGTAAGAAGGACTGCAGAAGGGACATACAGAGGACTGAAGCACAGTGGTAGAGGCTGCTTTGCATGCAGATGTTCAATTCCTCCAGCTAGGGCCAGAAGAGACCCCTCTGAAAGTCTAGGAAGTCACCCGAAGATCTGCCGGTAGATCCCACCCTAGTTTCTGCCTGCCTCCACTGTAAGAATTGACTTTTATTCCCAAATGTGGTCAACCAGTTTCAAACTGTGGTCCTTTTTTCCTGGCTATTTCCCTTTCAAGGAGGCGCAAGGGTCTCTCTCTTTCCCCCCTCCCCCACCACTGCCCTGCCCCCTTTACAATGCATACGTTCTCAAAAATGCAAGGTGGAGAAGGCATTGCATGGGACCTATTTGCCCATTTTAAGTAGGGCACATGGAGGGGAGATGGGGACAGACACCCTGCAGAAACCTCTGCAGCCTGGCCTTGAAGTCGGCCCCATCTCTTTCAACAGCTCCCGAAATCAAGCTCAGCAGGGTCAAACTATTAAGTCAGTTCTCCAAGGGAAAGGCAACATCCAGGTCAACTTCCAGTCCCACTCTTGCACAAAGCAGGGGCAGATTCAGACCCCTAGGTAGGGGTAGGGGAGACAACCATGGGCATGCAAGTCAGCACTACTGTAATTTATTTGTGGGGGGGAAAGAAGGGAGACAATGAAGCTGCAAATCAAGCAAACATGTCACAGGATTCTAAGAGCTCCAGAGTGGGAGGCAAGAATTCCACCACTTATTTCAGACAAGGGCTCAGTAAACTGCCAGTACCCCAAGAAAAAAACATGGCAACAGAAAAAAAAACTAGTACCCAGATCATGATTTCCCCCAACACCACCCAGAGGGGTCCAACTAGCCTAAAGGAGAGCTTTGTGGAAGGCAGGTTCAATCACTTCTCCCAGAGAAGCCCCAGTCTTTGGACAGAAGTTCAGGTGCCTCAGTCAAGGCAAGCCAGTAGCCAAAACCCCACCAGAGATTGACCGGGGTCGACAAACCACTGCCATGCTGCGGCCCCCTCCCCCCCCAGTCTGAATATTGCATTGCAGAGGGGGCAAGGCAGGGCAGCAGCCAAGAAGCTGTCCACACAAGGAATGCCACCAGCCCAAGGGCAAAGGCATCAAACCCAGGATCACAACACAGAAACAGCAGTCTGTGATCAGCACAAACCGCCTTCCCATCCTCTCCAGTGACATTGTATTCAGGATCGGGATCCAACATCCTTGGAAAATCACCCTCAATTTCCTTTTTGTTAATGAAGCAGGTGAGCAGCCCTGGTGAGTGCAAAGATGGGTCTGGCAATTTTCTGGCAGCACTCAGTCGAAAGGCTCTGCATAGATGGAGGGACTACAATGGCTTCATTCAGCACAGGCTCTCTACATGACTGCCCCCTGCCATAGGGATGCCATTCAGTGCAAGGGCTGCCCCCCCCCACTGCATGCAGGTTCAGTCCCCGGCAGCCTCTCAAGACAGGGTTGGGAACAGCCCCATCAGAAGCCCTGAAGACCCACTGTCAGACAGCGCAAACACCCATGAGCCAGGCAGCAGTTCAAGATATTGACACGTTTATTTTTATTGATCACATGAGGGGACCCCTTTGCAGGTTGACAAAGGACGTGGAACAAGGCCTCGGAACTCCCTGCCTCAGGAAATTCACAAGGTGCCTTTCCTGAAGACACTTGGGGTGGCATACTGAAGACCTGGCAAGCCTTTGGGCTGGCTGCACAGTACGCGTTGTCTTGTGCCCACATTCCATTTTGCTTGCCAGCCATCGTCATCTGCTTGATTTTATGCTTTTCTATTTTAAAATGTTTCAAACAGTGTTTTCATGCTTGGGTGCCTCTAAATGGAGGCAGAAATGTAAGGTGGGCTAATGATTTTCAGAGGATCAATAAAATCTGGGAAAAAGTAGTGGGATTATCCAAGATTCTGTCCAGATTGCCTGCCACCCCCTAGACAGTTTTGGGTCACTTCCTTTATTTACCTGCCGTGGATTTCATAAGAACATAAGAACAGCCCCACTGGATCAGGCCATAGGCCCATCTAGTCCGCTTCCTGTATCTCACAGCGGCCCACCAAATGCCCCAGGGAGCGCACCAGATAACAAGAGACCTCATCCTGGTGCCCTCCCTTGCATCTGGCATTCTGACATAGCCCATTTCTAAAATCAGGAGGTTGCACATACACATCATGGCTTGTAACCCGTAATGGATTTTTCCTCCAGAAACTTGTCCAATCTCCTTTTGAAGGCGTCCAGGCCATATGCCATCACCATATCCTGTGGCATGGAGTTCCACAGACCAACCACACACTGAGTAAAGAAATATTTTCTTTTGTCTGTTCTAACTCTCCCAACACTCCATTTTAGTGGATGTCCCCTGGTTCTGGTGTTATGTGAGAGTGTAAAGAGCATCTCTCTATCCACTCTGTCCATCCCCTGCATAATTTTGCATGTTTCAATCATGTCCCTCTTCAGGCGCCTCTTTTCTAGGCTGAAGAGGCCCAAACGCGGTAGCCTTTCCTCATAAGGAAGGTGCCCCAGCCCAGGGAAGTAATTTCCTTTCATTCCACGCAGACCAGCTGCGAAGCTCAGCACACACACACCCAGAACATGAAAAGATCCATGTGAGTCCTTTCAAACCCGCTTTGCAAGAGTCTTTCTGCAGGCTCTGGAGACCCCTGGCTGGCTCTGTGCTGGAAGAGGGTCACACTCCATCTCATCGAGGAAGCAATTACCTTGAAGATGAGGTCGCAGGCCTCACTCATTCACCTTAATTGAATTCCAATATCTGCCTCTGGCAGCTCTGAGCTGCCTGGTAGCTTCCCAAATGCAACTGAAAGAGAAACCATCAAGCCAATCACCATCTTCCTTTCTGCAGGTCAGACATGGTCCAGCCAGCCACAAAAGGTCATGTGACAAAGTCTTCCCACCAAGACAGTTTGAGAGCAGAAGTCAGTGCCTAGACTAGAAGAAACCAGTTACTTGCCAGGTGCTTAGAGGGTGGCCCAGACTGCTCCAATATTGCCTGCCAATGCACAGGTCATGGAACGACCACATGGCCAGCTTGCACAGAATGCTTGCATCACACAGCCGACTTCTTGCAATAAGCTTGATGATGTCCTATGGAAAAACGGGTATCCCAGGCTCCAAGGTGAATCTGGAAGGCAGTTCTGCTCTCTGGGTCCCCAGGCCCAAAGCAGCCCCTTTGTTTTCAATTCCAAGGGACTGGTGGTGACCCATGCTCAAGAAAAGGATGTTGTAGGGTGCCCTCTTGCTGTACCGCCAAATCAAATGGAAGATGAAAGGGAGGATTGTCTGGTGACTCTTTCCTAAGGTTTGCAGTTCTGGACTCTGCTTCGCTGGGAGGAAATCATGTCCTCTGCAGCTGAGACGGACAGCTTGGAAAGAGGGCTCGACTCTGGCAGTCTTCCCATAGTCCAGAAGCAGGGGTGAGGACAAGGAGCCTGGACTCTCCAGGAGGACATACAAAGCCTGTGCTAAGCCAAAGGACCCCTCTGCATGAACAAGGAGCTGCAGGCTGCGTTAATTGCGAGGGCATGTGGAAGTTGAAGAGCGGACCCAGCCGAAGGAACAAGGCGCATTCCTGCATCCTGCAAAGTGTTCCCAGATGGAGTTGCATTCCTTTGTCTGCACAAATGGCAAGGCACACAAGCAACGCTTTGATCTGCACAGTAACATGACCCCGACTCAAAAGCCATTCACAGAGAGTCATCTGAAGAGCTACATTTCATGTCGCAGTGGCAATTTTCATGGTTTGATTCCCTCATTGGGGGGGGGAGACAGATAGAGAACATGCAAGAGGGGGTGCAAGTTCTTAAAGAGGCACCTGTCTCTTGTTCAATGAGGCAAGGGGGGGTCCAAAAAGAGGGTGCTGCAGCAAAGGTGATGATTTAGAGTCTGTCATCATGTGGAAACTATCCAAGCTCATTTTCTAAGTACCACAATCACAAGTAGGAAAGGCATATATTGGACTTTTGGAAACACAAAATCCTCCTAAATAAAATTCTGAAGCAGAAGACTAAGGAAACTGTTCGAGAAAGGTTACTGGATCCGTTCATTCTTGCAACATCAACAGAAAGTGAGAACAAGTCAAAAAAACATCCATGATTAACACAGTGATCCAGACTAAGGCATGCACAGTTAGAATGGATAAGCAGGCATCCTGCGACGCAAAGAGAGTGCTATTTCACTCCCTCTTGCATAGCAGGGCCTGTGCTGACCCCTGTCCTCCACACAGAGAAATCTGCAAAATGTTCATCAGATGGTCAAAGACAATAATGGCCTTGCCCAAAGGGTTGCTAGATATGGTAATTTTCTGGATATTCAAGTCCCTCTAGTGCAAAGGTGTCACTATCACCTCCTCCTTGCTTGCAGTTGAGTGAGCAGAAGAAGTGGGGAGGACCAAAGACCGGTCCTTCCTCACCCCTCCCTGTTCACTCAGTTGCAGCAATGGCAGCACCCTCAGCACCACTCCCCCCCCTTCTCCCTCCAGCACCACTTGTTTCCAGCCAGGAGCACTTTCTGCCTGCTCAGAGCAGCAGGTGGACTGAACTGGGCTGGTGGATCTGAGGCACCTCGAGAGAGCAAAGAGATCCAACGTCAACTTGTTAAACAACCCCAATTCTGTGATACGTTTCAATTCAACAAGAAAACAGAGACAGGCTTGACTTCAGCAAGGCCAGAAGGGCTGGCAATTCTTTCTCAGCGTTTTAGTGCTTGGGGGGAGGGGACCCAGAGATTCCAGAATTCTGGAGAATTTTAAGCAAAACTTCCCCAAGTTCCCTGAAACTGCTGCAATGCTGCCGGCTGAATTTAGGCAGGTGAACAACTCTTGGCCACTGGAGGAACTCTGGCCCTTATTCGGCCAAGCATCTTTTCTGGTGGCTCGTCTGTGCAACTCTGAAGGCTGCCAGCCCTCTGGAGCCAAGAAAGCACGGTTTGGTTTATTTTGCAAGCCAAGTCCCTTTTTGCTGAAAAGCACGGCATCGCTACCCACCCCCAGGTGAGGGGAAAACCCCGGGGTCTGTCAGCTAGCATGTGTCTGCAAGAGCTGCCCTTCTCAGAAGCCCTTGCAGGGCAGGTCTGTCTCTGCTTATGGTAAATGGTAGGAATAAAGGGGTACACACGGTGAGAGGCAGATTGGGAACTCCACGTACCCCGATGATGGCGTTCAGCTCCGTCATTGTGACCTGCTTGGCTCGCTCAACAGCCTGAGCCACTTGCTGCTGGTGCTGTGAAGACACACAGAAGAGGGGACGGGTTCAGATCCCTTCCTTAACAAAACCACCCCAGCAATACAAATGTGGGCCAGTTTGGCCAGCACAGTTTCTGTCCAAGGCATTCTGGAAACTGCAACCTTGTGGGGCATCTCGGGTATTCTAGAGAACATTTCCCAGCAAGCTCACAAAGCCACAATTCCCAGAGGTCCTTGCAGGGAAGACATGTTAATGAAACCAGTCTGAAACCAGTTTAAGTTTGTGCCCCTGAAGGCACATCAAAGCCAAAAGAAATGTGGACACTCAGTAGTTCAACACCTCGCTTATACATCACATTTCTTATCTCTTGGTAACTGCCCCAAGGAACTTCTCTTCTGGGATTTCTCCGGGGGGGGGCACAATAATGCATCTTTTCTTTGGCCTCTAGGAGGAATATCTACTGTGCCCTTCACTGATGCCATCCCAACGCGACCCATAAATCTCTTCTTCTGCCCCCTCAAACTGCAACAGGTTCTGAGACCAACCCTCCCCTGGGACCAAGTCGTTAAAAATGACAGATGCATCTGAAGGAAGGAAGGAGAGACAGTGATCCACAAACTTCCAGGAGGAATAGTCAGGGGGGCTAAAACCTACAGGTCCTTCGGGGGAGGCAGCAGCAGCAGAAGACACCACATGGGGGAAAAATAGCAAACACTCCTCTAGCACACTGCAGGACTTCAAGGAGATAAGTTCGAACCCGTAGGGCAGGGGTGCTCACAGTTTTATGGCTCGAGAGCTACTTTGAAACCCAGCAAGGCCCGGAGATCTACCAGAGTTTTTTTACAATGTTCGCGCCATCATAACATATAACATTTATGTGTACAATGTATGTTGGTATACCTTGCATAACCGCATGAGCCAATATTGCACCACACAACATAATTAACTATAAACATTTTTTGTAATTACTTGAGTTTACTTTGATGACTTGCACTGAAGTGAATCAGCCAAGGATGCATAGCCCGGACAGTAGCTGCTGACAGCCAGCTTCAAGCACACTTCCAAATGTTCATCAGTCATGGTGGAACAGTACTTGGACTTAAAGATCTTCATGTAGGAAAAAGCTGACTCACATAAATAAGTGGAGCCCTTCCTGCCTCAGGTGCTCTTATATCCCTGAGGGCCCTATTGCCTTCAAGTGGCTGCAGCTGTGCAGCACACTCTGCTGGATGCCCAGGCCTTACCCTTAAAGGGGCCACTGCTGACACCACATCTACCTCCTCACCAGATCTTCCTCGATTCCAATACAAGTGGGGGGGGGAGAGCAGATCTCCATACATACCAGTGCAAAAGCAGGGGAAAGGTGTGGGGGAGGGAAGATCTCTGTATAGACATCACAGCAAGACCAGTGCAAAACTGCTTGCACACAGAACCAACAAATGGAAGTTGGGGGGGGGGAGATCTCCATACATTCCAGTGCAAAAACAGGGGAAAGGTAAGTCATCCCCGGGAGAGTCAACGGGGCTCACTCCCAGGGATGCGTGGACAGGAGTTCACTCCCAGGGCGGGGCTCACTCCCAGGAATGCTTGGACTGGAGAGAAGTCTGCGATCGACTCATTTTGCCTGGCGATCGACTGGTAGATCGGGATCGACTTATTGAGCACCCCTGCCGTAGGGCTTTAAACCCCCCCCAAGACATTCCTTTGAGGCTGGATGTCTGCTAAGCCGAGATGCCACCTGAATCAGAAGATTCAACACAACCATTCAGTGTCTGGCTGGTTTTTCTTCTACTGAAACAGTCACGCAGCATTCAAACAGTTTCTTACCTCTTGTGACAGGAAAGGCATGATCTGCGCTAGAATCGTGTTCAGCCTTTTAGCAATCTCTGTCTAAAAGGGAGAGAAGGACATTTCAGTTACTGTTGGGCAGAAAACTCAAACACCACTTCAAAAACAGGAATTCTTGGGCACAGCTCACAATTGCTTCAGTGACACACAACACAGTTCACATCAGCCCAAAGCGGAGGCAAGGAAAGTACCCTCATGCCCAGCTGCCTGCCCCGGAGCCCAGAAGCTCAACACACACCACATTCTGTGTGGGCTCCCCATGTGCATTCTGGGACTGTCTCTGCACACAGCATAGCCTTTAGCACCCACACCCACAGAGCTGCACAACAACTCCGACAAGCAGGCAGCCAAGCATGGCTGCCCTCTGGAAAGTGCAGGGCCTTCCGCAGGCTCCAGCTGTCACCCCCAACTGCCCCGCCGTCAGAGGCACAGCCCACTTCCACAAGGTAACGGAGCCTTCCGAGCAAAGGCCTGCTGGGCCCCAACCCTGCAATCCGTCAGAAGACATGCTAAGAATGCCTGGCTTCTCTGTCCAGCTTCCAGAAGGCAGCGATGCCTGGTAGTGGGTCAGCTTTATTCAGCTACGGCACAGCTGCAGCTGATGCTGCCTTTTAATTAGTAGTCCTGTCCGCTTGCTTTCTGCTGTGCCTTATTGTGAGCTGCTTTGCCAAGCAGACCAAAAATTTTTAAATAAAAATCCAGAGAGAAAGAATGGGATGAAATAGGGCTGTGTCCATCCCAGACAAGTCCATACAATTTGGGGCAAATGGGAAGCTCTTGACAAAATATTCTTGGTAAAGACTCGCAGCAGAACAATACAGCACAACACCCACCCCACCCCACCCCACAGAATCCTGCCAGATGGGCCCTCAATTCCGGTCATGACATCACTTCTGGTGGGTCCTGACAGATTCTCATTCTAAAAGTGAGTGCTAAATGCTTGACAACCACTGCCTCAGGAACTCTCATACACAGCCCTGCCTTCAGGTTTGTCTCCAGCACCTGGTACCAGAGGGATTTTTCCCTCTGAATATCCATGGAAGGCACATTGCAAGCATCTAACCCAGCGGTGTCCAAACATTTTAGCAGGAGGGCCACATCATCTCTCTGACACTGTGTCGGGGGCCAGGAAAAAAGAATTAAATGAATACATTAGAGATGGAATTTATATGAATGAATGAAGGTCTTGCAATCGCTCATGGCCTATAAGAGGCCTTGCACAAAGCAAGGCCAGCCTTTCCTTTGCTGCCACTGCTGCATCACAGACATGAAACAGCAAGCAGTGGAGGGAGCCCTTGTCCCACAGCTCACACGAGAGGTCGAACAGTTGGCTGTCATGCTAAGAGCAGTTGCATCACTGCCACTGTGGGCTCCAGCAAGTCTCCAGAGGGCCAGAGCTCATTGGACACTGGGGGCTCTCAGTGGGCCGCACTGAGAGTCCTCGAGGGCCACAAGTGGCCCCAGAGCCGGGGTTCGGGCACCCCTGATCTAACCTACATGTGCCGAAAGCACGCATCCCACGCTTGTGTGTGTGTTCACACCAAGCCTTTGTGCTCTCTACAGAATTCAGAATCCTGGAAGTCTGCATGTTACTGGCAGAGACCACCCAGTGTCCGTCTGACCCAAAAGGATCAGATCACTTAGGGAAACGAGTGGGGCAACACTGGAGAGAGAGTGAAGGGAGTCGGGATTCCAGAACTGGGGGCACAAGAGACCTCTCCCATGGTGGTGTTCCGTTCAAAACACAGAACACAAGAGCACATGGGGCCCCTGCTTTCAGAAGACTTCGCAGACAGTCTCTCTAAGAGCAGGGCAGCTGTTAAAACAGTTTGTGTTCCAACTTAAACAAGGTTAGACCATCATTCCAGAAACGCGACGAACAATGGAGGCTGGTCAAAAGCACACACTAGAGGAGGATCAAACGCTGCAGGACTCCTCGCAACGTCCAGATAATTCAGAGCAGCTCGTTTTCAGTAACTCAAACCAAGTCAAAGCCATTTCACAGGTCAAAATGCATTCCTCCCCACAGACAGGTGCACTCACTTTTGTAAGCTCAAGCTATTCCAGTGGTGATACACCCACTCCAACCATGCTCCCTCCTCTCCTCTGGGCAGGAAAGAGCAGAAGCCATGCACTGAAGACCACAGTCCTGACCTCCCTGGCAAGAGAACACTACAACCACCACAGCCCCATAACTGCAATATGCAGATCAATGCCCCTCTGTCACACAAACACTCTTAAGAACAGCAGCAATTAAAGACAGAAACCTAGACAAGGGGAGCCAAAGGAGGGTCTTCACCTGGCATCAAAAAAACAAACTTGGCCTCTGGTGAGCTTCTTTATGGGTGGTGTGACAAAGCCAGGGCACTGCCCACTGAAGCACGGAGGGCGAGATCTGGAGGAGGATCTCCGTCTAGGATCTTCATGTTCTGACAGCCCTGTTGGGGCTGGCAGACACAACAAAAGACCTTTCATGAGGTCCTGAACTCTGAAACATCCACTTATTTTTGGCAAGGATTTTGGAAGCAAACCTTCATGCCAAGTTTAAAAACATAACAGACTGCAACATGGTCTGTCAAAAAAAGGAAAAAAAAAGACCACAGAAAAAGAAACAAGAGGACAGTTTGTTTCCTGAAACATCACACAAGGCCCAAGTTGCACTTCCTGTTTGACATGCAATGCGCTACCCCCCTTAAAAATATTTGGCAAAGGAAACATTCGGAGCCCTGACGAAGGTTTAACAAACACCTGAGTGCCTGGACGGAACAGTGAATGGAGGTCAGAGGTAGGAGACCCACCCATCACGGCAGCAGCACCCCGCACCACGCTCCCCCCAGCTCTCACCCTGACAGCCACTAGCCAACCTCAATTCATCACCCTTCAGTTTCCATGGCAACCCCAACCACCTAATCCCCATTAGAACACTATGCAAATTGCTCCTTTGCCTGACCACAACTGGCTGTAAAATCTTATTACCCATGCCAAGGCCAGTCATTCTGCTGACTTCCGGGGCCGCCAACCAGCTCTGCGCTGCAAATTAACACTGGATCAAAACCACATGAGAAGAGGACCAAGAAGAGACCATGAGCATCACCTGGGGAGGAAAGCGTCCAGGCTGACCTTAACGGCAAGGCTGCAGCACCTGTTTGCATCTGCAAGGCCCAGAGTTCAGACCCCCACAGCAGACTAGGGAAGAGGAAAGACTTCCCCTGCCTGAGGCTCCGAGAGCTGCTGCCAGACTGAGACATCGGCCTATGAAGGTCTACAGCAGCCGAACAGGCCTGCGAGAGGCACAATGGAACGCATGCCTCCCCTCGCTCCTTCGGAAATGGCATCTCTTTGGAGACTTGCATAATGTTGCTGGATTTCTTCATACAAGCAAGAACAGGAGGCTGCTGCTACTGCCTCACTACCTTCCTCCTCCCGCTCCCCAACAAGTCTTCCAGGGCCAGGAGAGGGAGGAATAAGGCCACCTCCCCAAGTGTTTCAGCATTTGTTGAAAGCAGAATATTGTCTCTCTGAGCAGATGAAAATAAGGTCCTTGAGCATCGTGGTTCTCACTCGGGAAACAATCAGGGGCACTTCCAGCTGTCTAGCACTTGCTCAAGTGCTCTCTTCAGCCAGACTCTCAACGGCGCGTTGAAAGCTATTTGTGGCTGCAAATCACGATTAGCAAGCAGGGAGAGTGCAACTGATGAGAATTAAATTCAATTTAATTCGGGGAGGGCTATGTGTGTGCGTGCACAAAACTGGTTATTAAGGATTTACCAACAGCACAAGGCAAATGTGCTGAGCTGCAAGCGACAAAGGAGATCCCCAAGCTGGGACAGTCCACAGATGTGGGATGGGGGGAGGCTTGTGAATGGGCCAAGCGCCTGGAGGCACCTTGAGTACTTGGAAGGTTTCTTAAGAGTGCCTGGAAGCACACCCAGCCTCACACCAGCAGAGCTGACTCCAAATCCTAGAGCCAAGCATAGCTGCTTGCTAAGAAAGTTCTGACCACTAACTCCCAGCTCTCCAGGCCTCACAACTCTCCAAGCAAGTGCAGAGCACTTACTTCCTTGGTCACTCTTCCACACAATCCCTGGGTACCTTTGGTCAAGGCAGACCACCCCAAGTGGCCGTGTTTGGCTGGGCAGTGGAAGCTACAACGAACTGCATTGGAACCCAGTGCTCCAGCTGCTGGAGGAGCAGAATCCCCAAGCCTCACCAGGAGCTTCCGTGAAGGAGGGTCCCCCTCTCAGTGAACCACACCAAGCCCAATCACCAGGACTGGAAACTGATTTTTTTTTTTAAGCGTGCGCTATAATGAGATATGCCTCAACGTTTCGGCAGTCCAGACGTACAAGAGCATGGGGTCCCTCCTCCTGAGTTCTGTATTGCTTGCACTAGCTCACAGTGACTCTCTAATGGGGGTCTTCCCCACCCATACCTGGAGGGGCTGCTAGGGACTGAACTACACATGGGGGGGGGGACTGGTTCTCCTGTTATCCAACAAGCAACATCAATCTGCCCATGAAAGCCAAAAGACAATACCCTCTCTCCCCCAGCCCTTCCAAGACACCTGCCTACCCCCTTCCTTAGTCCACTCCAAGACAAACCCCCACCCACAAAGGCTCACTCACAAGCAAGGCCAGATTGATGCTTCCTTCAATGTTCTTACACTGCAGCTTCAGGAAGGAGTTGCTCCCCTCTAGCAGTGAAGTAAAACAGCACCTCTCTCTCTCTTTCTCAGATTCACAAGCAGGATAACACCCACCAACACACACTGCAACAGGGCAATTAAAACACAAAAGTCTCACTGTTTTTCCCACTTGAACCCTGGCATCTGATCAATAAGAACATAAGAACAGCCCCACTGGAACAGGCCACAGGCCCATCTAGTCCAGCTTCCTGTATCTCACAGCGGCCCCACCAAATGCCCAAGGGAGCACACCAGGTAACAAGAGACCTCATCCTGGTGCCCTCCCTTGCATCTGACACAGCCCATTTCTAAAATCAGGAGGTTGCACAAACACATCATGGCTTGTAACCCGTAATGGATTTTTCCTCCAGAAACTTGTCCAATCCCCTTTTAAAGGTATCCAGGTCAGATGCCATCACCACATCCTGTGGCAAGGAGTTCCACAGACCGACCACACCCTGAGTAAAGGCTGAAGAGGCCCAAACGCCGTAGCCTTTCCTCATAAGGAAGGTGCCCCAGCCCTGTAATCATTTTAGTCGCTCTCTTTTGCACCTTTTCAGTTTCCACTATGTTCTTTTTGAGATGTGGTGACCAGAACTGGACACAATACTCCAGGTGTGGCCTTACCATCGATTTGTACAATGGCATTATAATATTAGCCGTTTTGTTCTCAATACCTTTTCTAATGATCCCAAGCATAGAATTGGCCTTCTTTACAGCTGCCGCACATTGGGTTGACACTTTCATCGACCTGTCCACCACCACCCCAAGATCTCTCTCCTGATCTGTCACAGACAGCTCAGAACCCATCAGCCTCTATGTGAAGTTTTGATTTTTTGCCCCAATGTGCATGACTTTACACTTACTTACATTGAAACGCATCTGCCATTTTGCTGCCCATTCTGCCAGTTTGAAGAGATCCTTCTGGAGCTCCTCACAATCACTTCTGGTCTTCACCACTCAGAAAAGTTTGGTGTCATCTGCAAACTTAGCCACCTCGCTGCTCACCCCTGTCTCCAGGTCATTTATGAAGAGGCTGAAGAGCACCGGTCCCAGGACAGATCCTTAGGGCACACCACTTTTCACCTCTCTCCATTGTGAAAATTGCCCACTGACACCCACTCTCTGCTTCCTGGTCTTCAACCAGTTTCCAAACCAGGAGAGGACCTGCCCTCTAATTTCCTGACTGTGGAGTTTTTCAGTAGCCTTTGTTGAGGGACCGTGTTGAACGCCTTCTGAAAGTCCAGATATATAATGTCCACGGGTTCTCCTGCATCCACATGCCTGTTGACCTTTACAAAAAATTCTAAAAGGCTTGTGAGGCAAGATTTACCCTTACAGAAGCCATGCTGATTCTCCCTCAGCAAGGCCTGTTCGTCTATGTGCTTTGAGATTCTATCTTTGATGAAGCGTTCCACCATCTTACCTGGTATAGATGTTAGGCTGACTGGCCTATAGTTTCCCGGGTCCCCCCTCTTTCCCTTTTTAAAGATCGGCATGACATTAGCTATCCTCCAGTCCTCTGGCACTGTGGCCGTTTTGAGGGACAAGTTGCATATTTTAGTCAAGAGATCAGCAACTCCATTCTTCAATTCCTTAATAACTCTTGGGTGGATGCCATCAGGGCCAGGTGACTTATTGATCTTTAATTTATCAATGAGGTCTGAAACATCTTCACTTTTAACCTCTATCTGACTTAATTCCTTGGTCAGGAGGGGCCGTTCGGGCAGCAGTATCTGCCCGAGGTCATCTGCCATGCAGACAGTGCAAAGAAGTCATTCAATTTCTCTGCCATCTTGAAGTCTCCTTTTATTTCCCCTTTCCCTCCCTCACCATCCAGAGGGCCAACTGCTTCTCTGGCAGGTTTCCTGGTTCTAACATATTTGAAGAATATGATCAAGAGAACACTCAAGCCAGTTCAGACATTACACTCCCGGCACAGAGAGCGGGAGCAAGCCACAGCTAACCGACAAGCAATGCTATACAACACACATTTTCTGCACACTTTAGGGCTGCACACTTAAAGGGACGCAGCCCTTCTGCAACGTCCGTCCGGACTCTTAATTATCTTCATATGACAATATTCAGCCTCAGAGGGGAAAGAAGGAGAGATTCTGGTCAATCAACAGTGAATGCTGAAAGCAACAAACACCCACCTGCACTGAGCCAAGCCAACAGGCCTCGGCTCTGTCTGTTGGCCCTAACAGCTCCCCAAAGCACCAAGTTGCACCACATAATTTAAACTCTCTCCAAGGGCAAATGAACCCAGGGCATTAAAGCAAGTCACAGACCCCGTTCTGAAAGCCCCGTTTTGTTCCGAAAGAGGAAGGTCCCCCTAGAGCAGAAGCAGGAAAGAGCAGGGCCTTTTTCATGACCAAGAGACCCCATGCTTGGGTACTGTGTACCTGCTTAGAAAGCTACTTACAAGGAGCAGCCACAAGAACCACAGTCTCAATGCTGCTTCGCCAACGCCCCAACAGCGCCCTCCTCCCTTGGGCCATGTTCACAGGCTTCCCTCTTTAGCCAGGCTTGCTTAAGAGGGGGGAGGAGAGCCAGGGAGCCCCCTCTGCAGGCAGCACAGCCATCCCCATTCCAGAGCCAGACCTAGCTAGCAGGCCATGCAGAGAATGGCTCAGAGGGGGTGAAGCCAGCCAGGAAGATGCAGCACAACCACTCAGCAGGTCTGATCTCAACAACATCTTCATTCCTTGACGCTTCGCGGCTCTCACATGCCCCAGCTGGAGCTGCCTCCTCCCTTCATTGGAAGCTCATCATGGAGAAAAGAGCTCAGCTTGTCTTGCCCCTGGGGCGAGGTAGTCATTAGGGAAGGCAGAAGGTGCCTCTTCACCAGACAAACAGGTGGAGCTGCAACTGTAACCAGATCCTCTCCCCAGGCAGGCTGCCACATCCCAAGGGTTAACTCCTTGCAAGCCTTTCTTGGAAAGGGCCAAGGCAGAGGGCCTTGTAGGGCCAGAAAGGGCCAAGTAGCTCAGTACCACGGCCTGGGAACAGGCAGGAGAGGCCCAAATCTGGCAGAAGGGGACAAAATTCACCTCACTGCACACAGGAGAGTGAAAAAGCCCTGCAAACTTCCAACAGGACAAGGCACCTGTTACCTCCCCCACAGAACTGCCCGTCCTTGGAGCCTTCTCTACACACCCAAACAATGCCCTGTGGGGCAGCATCCCCAGATCAAAAAGCCTGCCAGATTTGGGACGACCAACTCAACACTCACAAGTCACCTGCTGGAAGTAGCACTGCAGGCTGCACAGTACAAAATGGCTCGGCCTGGTTGGAGAAGCAGAGGATGATTTGGCCTTGTCCATGCAAGACGTGGAAGGATGGTGGTGGCACCCAAGTGGCAGCGGCCAGCACCATGCAGCGGAAGAGGAGGCTGCCGCCAAACACAAGTATCCACAAAAGCCACAAGTGCCACGTGTCAATGCCCAGAGCCCTCAAATGCCATCACACGCCAAGAATCAAGTGTTGGGGGCCTCTTTGGCTGATCCTGCGATTCTGTTTCATTACAACTCAAGATACTTTGGTTTTTCTTTGGGAAGAAAAGCAAGGCACAAACTTTTAAAAGAAAAAAGGGCTGTCAGAATCAACCAGAAGACTGAAGCTGCTGACAGTTCCAGCTCCGTGGTCCCAGGCAGGCACACACATCGTGGGACAGTGAGTCCAGTCCAAGCAGGCAGCGCTGCCAACACGGCCCCAGTTTGTGGGCAATACTCTCCTGAAGCAGGTTCTCACCATTCACCCAAGCAAGTGCAGGGTAAGTGCTCCTTCCTCAAGGAAGAAAAGGAGGCGGACACACAAGCACTTGGACGATGCCGCTTTGCTCAGGTCACTCACCTGTTTGTGCATTTCTATGTTCAACCCATAAGACATTTCGTAGTACTGAAAGACAAAAATGGGGAAAGCTCTTCAGTAATTGCACAAGAAACACCTGGCAGTTCCCATCCACGACGCAGGCCTGACTTCCAGGGGGATCAACACTCCACTTGTGAAGGCTCCGCAGCAGCTGAGGCATCCTTGAGCTGCTTGACAGATTTTCCACAGGACAGTCACGCTTCCACAATCCCACCTTCTCTTTGAAAGCATTCTAGGTGAGAGCTGGTCGTGACCTATCCGTGCCACGTCTCCTGGACACGCAATGGCCCAGACAGGTGCTTCAACTGCCACTGCATGGTGCTCAACACCAGGCCTGAGAGATGCGGCATTGGCCTCTCCTTTAACAGGCACGCAAGAGACCTCCCACTTTCACAAATAGACAAATACATGCAATACTTTCCGCCAGATCCAAACCCTGGGGTCCTCGAGTTCCTCACTGACTGGACCTGTCCCAGCCCAGCCTGGAGATACTGACGGGGCTGAATCTGGGACACCACAGGGCCTCTGCCACTGAGCAATGGCTCCATCCTCTGTCTCACACCATTGGGGCCCTGCATGACACCCTCCGACTGGCAGCTGCTCCGCAGGGTCTCAAGCAGAGAGCACTGCCCGGAGATGGGGGGAGACTGAGCACAGAACAATCTGCATGCAAGGCAGGTGCTCCCCTCCCCACACACTTATGGTCCTTCCCTGCCAGCAATTCTGAGTAACAGGACTGGAGTGCCCGGGACCCTGGAGACCCGGCTCAAGACCTACTGACAGCAGGTACTGGGTGAACAAGCCATCTTCTAAAAGGTGGGCTCAAACGCTGCTGGCAGGCTTGTCAGGTTCTGACAAGAATCATTAGGCCTTCAAATACTCAGAAAAAGTGCCACGTTTGCCATTGCTGCACATGTGTCTGCAGGGACAGGCATTGCACAGATCACAGGTGGCTGGCATGGCTGCAGCTTTCCCACACAACACACAGAGCACCCCATGCACTCTGACCTGAGAATAAGCCCCGGTTCACATAGCAGGACTTCTGCCTGAGTACACAAGCATGATTTGCTAGAGTTCATCCAATCTATCCATGCCAATCAATCAATCAACAGTATTTATATACCGCTTTTCAACTAAAAGTTCACAAAGCGGTTTACAGAGAAAAATCAAATAACTAAATGGCTCCCTGTCCCAAAAGGGCTCACAATCTAAAAAGATGCAAATGAATGCCAGCAGACAGCCACTAGAACAGACAGTGCTGGGGTGAGGTGGGCCAGTTACTCTCCCCCTGCTAAAAAGAGGAGCACCCACTTGAAAAAGTGCCTCTTACCCAATTAGCAGGGGTTGCCAGAGTTGACAGAAGCATACTGTGAGGCTTTCTTCTCACTGAAGGGTGTCAAACTTAGGGATCTGTCTTGAGCTAAAAAAGACCTGCTCCTTTCATTGACAGCAAGCCAGCAGGGTCCGTGAGGAGCATCACACCTTCAACACCACAAGTCCTCAACTGCCCAAACTCCACCGGGCACAATGATGTGAGGTTTCCTATCTGGAGCCCAAAGGCCAGGGGGCTGATGCTACTCATGTGTAGCTGCCAGGGAGAGCAGAGGCAGTGCCTCTGTTGGCAGAAGGAGCATGCAGCCCCCCTTAAGCCAGGGGTGTCAAACTCATTTCACACAAAGGGCTGAATAGCATTCATGTTGCCTGCTAAGGGCCGGAAGTGATGTCATTAGTCAAGAAGCAATGTCTTTAAACAGGTCATAACCAAAAATAAACACTTTTTTTTTTTTTACTTAGGAACTCATTAGCTGCAAATAACAAAAGAGAAAATACTCAAACCTTGACAAAATATTCAAAATATGGGAGAGACCAATTTTCATGTGGGCTACTCTTTCAGCAGTAACATCTCAGCACTGCTCAGTGCCTGAGGGCTGGAAAAGAAGCTTCCACGGGCCACATCCGGCCCCTGGGCCTTATGTTTGACACCCCTGCCTTAAGCTGTCCACACCTGCCCATCCTCAGCGAGCGCCTCTCACAGCCAGTAAACACCAGATAGCTATAAGTTTGGCCCAGAACATTTACAGAACTGCCACAACCACCGCAGTGATGGCTGTGGTGATGGAGGAAGGAAGGCCTGCCCTGAGCAAGGGTGCAACCACAGCCCGCTGGGAGTGAGCACTTGCACAACACCAGGCCTCCGTGCCACTCCACTGAGCCGGATGAGCGGCTGTGTGAGGGCTCCACCAGGCAGGCCTCCGCCAAAGCCAGCCTCTCACATGCTGCACTTTTGCTGAGAGTTTCCCCAGTGCGAAAAGTACAACGCAAGTGCTTTGTGCAGGAAAAAGTGTTCTCCGGGCTGATAAACACAGCCGCGCTTTGCGATGTCAACATAGAACCTTTTCTAGATGCAGAAGTAATGGCAGTCTGTACGGAGGGAACAAAACTTCTCTGGCCCGACGGCAGAAAAGCCTGAGGGCAGAGTGGGGGGGGGGCAGTGGCAGGAGGGTGGACGGACAGAGAGACAGCTAGTGGCCAGGGATGGAAGCCTCAAACCCACTCTTTTTTCCAAAGGGCGGAGGCAGTACAGCCAGCCGCTGCCAGGTGGGCCCACGTCTATGTAAATTGGGCTCAGCTCTAAGCTCCAGATCTCCAAAGGAGCCAAGCAAGTTCACAAGCGATAAGCAAACAGTGCCTGCCCTCCTGTAATTCACATCGTGGCCACCACCCTCCATTCCGGCCCCTTTGAAGCTCGACTCTACCCAAAGGCACCTGCAAGCATCACCCATAAGAGTCGCTTACCATCACGTAATGGCGCTGCATCTCGGTCTTTTCACTAGCAAGCTTGTCGTACTCCACTTTGAGACTGAAAGAGAAAAGCGGAGGGGAGACTGTGAGAAGACAGGCAGGCCACCCATCACAGCCCCACCAGCTCTCAAGGTGCTAATTAGCCATTTTCAAAGATGGCAAGAGAGGGAGAGGGAGGTCAAGTGTGCCGACATCTGAACAAGAAGCCTGCCTTTCCTTCCCTTCCTCCCTCCCTGCCCTCTCATTCCACATACACATGGTTAGACAAGCTTAATGGAAAACAGAAGGCATTCAGATCATGCTCAGAAGCACTCTGTCTACACAGTTTTCCAAGATGAGCTCCAACATTCAAAACAAGCACAGAGGCTGAACACAGCTCAAATTATGCCCTCGTTAGAAGAGACGGGGGCACTGGAGAGAATTTCAAATATCTGCAATGTCTCGTCCCAAATTCTGAGGATTTCAAGCCACGCAATGTGCAGGGGTTAGAACTGCTGGCACTTGTCCATTTACCATTTAGAAAACTCTAACCTATTCTGAGGGAAAGGTGGCTCTTGGATTCAGGAAAGCTTTTTAACATTTTACCAAGTAACAAAGATATTTTCTTGAGTTTATTTGGGATTTATACACACAAACATGAAGTTGGTGGGTTCCATGAAAGAACTTCATCAATGCTGGACCCATTCTGGGATTCTAACTTTTAGGGCCCAATCCTATCCAATTTTCCAGTGCAGATGTACCAATGGGGTGTACACTGCATCCTTTGGTGGGGAGGCAGTCACAGAGACTGCTTCAAGGTAAGAAAACATTTGTTCCCTTACCCCGGGGCTGCATTGCAGCTGCATCGGTGCTGGAAAGTTGGATAGGAATGGGCCCTCAGTGTGTCAAAATCAAGGTGGTTAATTGCAGTGGGGGGGAAAGAATGAGCTGCTTTGTCTGTCTACTGCACCTGCCCCACTGTAATGACTAGAAAGTATGCATCTGAGCATACACAGAGTACCAAGGCAGCAAGTGAAAGACTAAACGATGTGCAACCAGTACTGGCATCAAGCATAAAGTGCCTGGTTCATCTAGCAAGGCTGCAAATCACAACGGCTTACCTGGAAGTAAACCCCACTGATGCACTCCAGGGGGTTATGCCCAAGATCACATCCAACTCCTCTATGAGGGCCAATTAAAGCATCACAAAATAAAGACATTTCCACCACTCTTAACAAAGGCATTGGTGAAAGCCTATGGTGACTTTCAGATTCCCCACCCCTAAATGGGCCAGCCCCATTACCAACAATTTTGTTTATTTTCCCAAGAAAACATGGGTAGGGTTAAGCTATTAGACCCCCTCAAGATATTGGACAGCCCCATTAACACCCCTCCCCAGGATCTGACGGCAAACAGCTTGGAAGGGGGGGGGGGAAAGGAGAGCTACATTTCCTGTAAACTGAAAAGCTGTAGACAGGAGATGGTTGGCAGGAAACTAACAAGAGACGGAAGGGGGGGCGTGTGGCCCACACTCCTCTCTGGCCTGGCCAAGGCATCTTCCTCTCTTAAAGGAACCAGAGGAGGAGGAGGAGGAGTCACCAGACGCTGCTGGGAAGGGCTGCCCCCCCTCGCTCACCTGGGCTGGATCAGGAGGAGCTGCTGGGGGCTTACCTGTGGTACTGAGCCTGCAGAAACTGGAACTCGTCTTTAATCCGGTCGCAGGACTCCGCAACGGTGAACTTGAAGCCTGGCTGGCCAGGCTGGTGGGGCGCCTGGAGGGGAGACAGCCGTGAGGGGGAGCCTCAAGCTCCAGGCCAGCTCCCCCTCCTCAGCAGGCACTGGGAAACGCCCCACCAGAAGGAGGGGAGCCCCCAAACCCCGCCCGCCCCCAAGTCTCCAGAGGGAACACAAAAACACGCGGACGCCCTCGGTCCAGCCCAGCTCCACACAGACGGCAATGGACGCCCCTCCCTCTCCCCAGAGACCGCCCCTCGGCACTGATTAAACAGCCCCCCGCAAGTTTCTGCAGGGAACCAGCTCCGTTGGGAAGCCAGAAAACAAACAGGTGCGGGGGGCCGGCGGAACTCCTGGCCACTGTTTCTTCTCCGCCGCCCCCGATACCCCCAGTACAGCGAGTGGCTGGAAGGGGCAGTGGGGGGGGGGTCTTCGGAGCGGGGGTCAGCCCCCCCCGGGTACTTCCAGCGATGAAACTCCGGGAGGCAGAAGGGGAAGGGGTTCCTGGTTTCGAGCCCGAAGTGCTCCGCCGCCCCTTCCGAGCTCCGCTCGAAGCCGCCGCAACTCACCGGGTGCCGCCCTTGGGGATACATGGCCGGGCCGGCCGGCCGAGGGGAGCCGCGGAGTCCTCCGGCGCCGGGACAAAGGAAGCTTCAGCGGCAGCAGCGACAGTGGCCGCCGCCGGCAGCGGCAGCAACCTGGCGCGCCTCCCCCGCTCCCTCCTCCTCCGGGCGCAGCGGCAGCGGGAGCGGCGACGGCCGGGCTTCTCCCGGGCGGGCGGCGGGCAGGCTGAAGCCGCCCCTCCCGGGCATCCTACCCCCGCAGGCCGCGAGGAGGGCTGCGCCGCTCAGCACGAGCCCCGAGAGGCGCCTCCGGCTCCGCGGCGGGCGAGCAGCTTCGCGGGCCAAGCGGGTGACCCGGCGGCCCCGACGGTCCTCCGCGGGCGCCCAGCCAGCCAGGCGACGGTCGAGCCTCCACCGAGGCGGGGAGCCTTCCCAGGCCGGCACCAAGGGGCGAGCCAGGCGGGTCGCGGCGGAGCGGAGGCGGCGAGCCTGGAGCGGGCGGCGCTTCAAAGGCGATCCTCGAAGGCGCAGGGGACCCGAGCGGGGCGCGCTCCCTGCCCGACGGGCTCCGCGCCGTCGCCGGAGAGTGCCTGGGCCGCGTCGAGCGCTCCACGCCGGGGAGGCCGCCGAGTGAGTGGAGCCGAACCGGAGGGACCCAGCCGGGCGGGCAGGCGAGAAGCTGAATGGGGAGGGCGCTGCTGGCGGGCTCCGCACCAATCGCCGCGCGTTGCTCCCACGTGGGGGCCGAGCAGCTCGCGCGCCGATTGGTCCCGGCTGGGGCGGGAGGGCGTCGCGGCGCCCCCTGGCGGTCGTCACCGCCGTGGTCGGGGAAGGGGCCGCCTCCGACCGACACTCTGGACGCGGGGGGAGGGGCTGCCACCGCCTGCCCGGAAGCCTCTGCTCGTCTCCTCCGCCGCCTTGTATCGGCAAAGACGAGGCCGCCTCGGCCGTCGCTCCCGGGCTCCAGAGCGCCTCGTGCGCCCGTGATCGGTGGCGTAGCTAGAGGGACGAAGCTCCAGCTTGAGCCTCGCCCTCGGAGCCCTCCCGCGCGGGTGCGGGACGGAGCGCTGGGCAGTCAAGGCGGACCGCTTGAGCGCTGCGGCGAGGCTCCCTGCAGGCAGCGCTCTACACCCCTCTGGCTACGCCACTGCTTCAGGGAGCGACGCGCGAAAGTCGCTCTGGCCACCGCGCCTGCCATCCTGCAGACACGTGCTCGGCAGGAGGCACCGCTGCAGCCGCCGGGCCTGCTCGAGGGCGGGCGCTTTAGGTGGGCTCCGTGGCTCCAGCTGCACCCTAGGTGCCGGGCCGAAGCTAGACCCGCACCTCCGTGGCCGCCTCCAGCCCCGCTTGCCCGCAGCCCGTGGGAAGCTGGGCCGCAAGGCTGGCCCGCCAAGAAGCAACTTCCGCTGTGTTTGGTGGTTCACTTGCGCCTCGCAGCCTGCTTGGCAAGAAGAGTTTCGCAACAGCCAAGGCCCCCTGGGCCGCGGGTTGCAAGCTCCCGCCTGCGCCTCCCTTCGCCGGCGGGGCCCCCCCAGGGCCTGGCCGCCTCGACTGCGAAGTGCCCCGATGAGGCAAACGGAATCACTTTTTTGGCTCCGCAGAGGGAGGCCGCTCAAGTGCCGGGGCGCCGGTCCAGCCCCGGAGACAGGAAGGCGGAGGGTGGGGGGCAGGGCAGGCAGTGCACCCCGCAGGCAGAGCTTCTCCAGGACACCGGGAGGCACTGCCTCCCCGCCCCCACTCGCGTCCCTGCGCCTGTGCACGCTCACACGCGGAGCGGGGCTGATGGAGGGCGAGGGCGCCACGGTCGCTATAGCGGCCTGCGTTTGCCCCGCACGGGCGGGGTCCGGGCAGCCTCCTCTGCCGGGCGCGCGAGGGAAGGCCTCCCGGGTCCTGCCTGCTGCTCGACTTGCACGGGGCTGCTGCTGCACCGGCTGGGCGCGTTCACGCGCACGCCCCTCCCAGCAGCGCCTCTTGAGCGCAAAATGGCTTCTCTTGCGCTCGCCCCTCTGACGTCACACCCGCGACGCCCTTCCATTCTGCGCCCCACGTGGGACCCGTGAAGCGGCTCGGGAGGGGGAGGAGCAAAGCCGCGCGGCCGAGCGAGACGAAGGGCGGTTGGACCAATCCGAGGCGACGAGGCCTGCCGCGCTCCCCCATTGGCCGAGTGGGGCCGCGGCTGCCACTCCGGCCGGGCGGCTGTCCGTCAAAGCCACGCGGGGCTGCCGGCCGAGCGCTGACAAATAGGTTGCTTTTCTCAGGCTGGCGCTTGCAAATCCTGCTTGGAAGGGCCGCTTAATTAGCTCCGAATGGCTTCTCCCCGCAGCTCAAACAGTCTGTCAGTACCATGTGGTGGGAAGGAGCCTGCACTGGGAGGGGAGGAGGAGGAGGAAGGACGCGCCAGGGCTAAATATTCATTTGATTCCATCTGACGTCCAAGGGAACTCCCCTCCCCCGTCTCCCGCCCTCTCCTTGGGGGGGCAGAGCCGCCCAGGGAGTGAGAGGTGGGGGGAGCAGGACGCTTGCCCCTTCCCCCCTTTTCCCAACTGGAGGCTCCTGGGGGCAGAGACTCCCAAGTGAGGAACCTTACCTCGCAGGGTCCAGCCCTACCCAGTCCACTAAAACCGAGTGCTGGGAAACAAAAGGAAAATATTTCTTGACCCAGCCTGTAGTCTGTGGAACTCCTTGCCACAGAAAGGGGTGATGGCATCTTGCCTGGATGCCTTTAAGAGGAGACTGGACAAATTTCTGGAGGAAAAGTTCATCACGGGTTACAAGTCATGATAGGTCTGTGCAAGCTCCTGATTTTAGAGGCAGGCTGCCTCTGACTGCCAGATGCAGGGGAGGGCACCAGGATGCAGGTCTCTTATTATTTGGTGTGCTCCCTGGGGCATTTGGTGGTGGTGGCATTTGAGATACAGGAAGGTGGGCTAGATGGGCCTTTGGCCTGATCCAGCAGGGCTCTTCTTATGTTCTTATGTTCAATGCTGCAGTGCTGGTGCAGCCATGCCAACAGGGTGAACACTGCATCCTGCAGCAGGGGGGCAGTCATGGAGGCCTCCTCAAGATCAGGGAACGCTCTTTACCACACTGCAGCTGCACCTGCACTGGCAAGTGGGATAGGAGGGGATGCTCAGCCTGGCCTGCCCCTGCTGCAGCAGCGCACAGTCATTTGTTCTCCAGAAAGATGTGTGTTCCACCCACCCTCCTCCCCGTGAGAAGGACTCTGGCCAGCCAGGCCCAACCGAGAAGCAAGGAATACACCAGGCCAGGAACAGGAACAGTGGGGGGAGTGGGAGGAGCCTGAGCATTGGAGCATCACTCTGTCCTGCCTTCAAACTTCTGCCCAGGCAGCTCCTGCCATCTCCTTGGCCTCTCCAACAACCACCTTTGACCTTCCTAGAGTGACTCAGGCGGAGTTGGACACCAGGCTATGCAAGGGCATCCATGCAGGGGAATGAGGGTGCGCAGGTCTCAGTGCGCTTGTGCATCGACAAGGGTCCTTCCCCACTCTTACTCCTGCCAGCTTCAGGGCTGAATCCTGTCCATTTTTCCATGGCAATAGGGCATACATGGCATCCTGTGGTGGGGAGGCAGTCACAGGAGCTTCCTTGAGATAGGGGAAATTTGTTCCCTTACCTCGGGGCTGCATTGCGGCTGCACCAGTGCTGGAAAGTTGGATAGGTTTGGACCCTTACTCTGCTTTCCCAGCCCTTCTAACCAGTCTGAGGGTGCAGAAGCTCAAAGCTTCCCTCAGGGGCCACAGAGCCCCTCTCATAGACAGAGACCCCTCACCCAGAGGTCTTGCTCAAGAACCCTGCTGGTCTCTGGGCAATCCTCGCTCCTCTCCCCCATGTCTTCTCCTGGCTCTTCTGTCTGGAGCTGCCAACTGAGAGCTGGTGGTCCAAAGTCTCTGACTCTGAAGTGGGTCTCCTCAAGTCCAGCGGGGCTGCTCTCCAAGCACAGTTGTCATGCTTGGGACTGTAACCTGAACCCCTGGAATGGCCTCCTCCAGTTTCAGGCAAACCAGCTGTCCAGTAGAAGGACCCACCCAACTAGCTGCAGTGTCTGGGCAGAGGTTGCCATTCTTGCCACCTCTGGCAAATTCTCTGGCCAGCAGGACTCATTCATGCAACTTGCCCGCAGCACCAGCCACCTTCCTGTGTGGATGGTGTGTGTGAGAAGCAGCCCCCACAAAGGCCAAGTTTCTAGAGCAACTGTCTGTAGTAACAAGTCTGTCCCACTGAGCTGGCATGGGAAGAGGGACTGACAGTTACTGCAGGCAGCTGCCTTAGAAACAGAGCTACAGAACTTGGAGGAATCAACTGGAAGTGATATTACAAGAGGTGAAGACCAGAGGGAAGACCATAGAGGTCAATGTGCCATAATAAGTTGAAAATTGCTGCCTCCACTGGAGGTTCTTTTGAAGGTAGGTTAGGAACCTCTGAGCTAGACCACCACTGCCACCACCACCCTCCAGTCCACCTGGCTTATGGCAGACTGGCAGCCACTCTGGAGGGCTTCAGATGAAGATCTTCCTGCCTAAAGGATGAGTCTGCCTGAAGGATGAATCTGGGACTTCTGTATGCAAAGCATGTGCCCAACCTCTAAACCAGGGGTGCTCACAGTTTTTTGGCTCGAGAGCTACTTTGAAACCCAGCAAGGCCCGGAGATCTACCAGAGTTTTTTTTACAATGTTCGCGCCATCATAACATATAACATTTATGTGTACAATGTATGTTGGTGTACCTTGAGCCCCACTGAGTATAACAGGACTTACTCCTGAGTAGACATGTCTAGGATTAGGCTGTGAGGCTGCAATCCTAGCCACACTTACCTGGGAGTAAGCCCCATTGAGTACAATGGGCCTTACTCCCGGTGTTTCCTCCCAGAGGCACCTGAAGGGGGGGGTCGGCACTCCGCGATCTACTCATTTTGCCTCGCGAAATACCGGTAGATCGCAATCCACCTATTGAACACCCCTGCTCTAAACTCTCATTGATGTAGGAAGCCACCAGCTATGGAGTCTGAGCTACAGGAGCTACACTCTGGCCAGGGGCTCAAGTAGAGGACTTTCCAGGCCCTGCCTACCATTGCTGGCAGAGACTGAACCTGAGACATTCTGCATGCAAAATAAGTGGTCTTTCTTTGGTTGAGCAAAGAAACTGCCCCCCCCTGTTTGTCACATGACTTGTTTCACCCCATTCAGTGTTGGGGTGGATCCTGCCAATCTTTCTGCCACTCCCTGCTTAGTGAGAATGTAGTGGAGGGTGGCGTGAATCTCAGCACAGCCCTAAGTTCCAGGTTCGGAATCTAGAGAAGCTGGACTCCAGGCCACTGACTTCTGAAAAACCATATGGTATCTACGGAAACAATTTCAGGACAAAATACCTGGAGAATCAAAGCAAAACAGACACAAATAATAACCCTGAGTCACCAAAATTCAGTTCAATGAAATATATTTGTAATGAGAAGACTTGACTCTCTCTCTCTCTCTCTCTCTCTCTCTCTCCCCAGATGGGGAAAGAAGGGAAACCAGACAGGGTGTTGCCCACATTTTCAGGATTTCTCCTTTCATGAATCTGAAAAGCAAGTTTGGTCAGAATAATAATTTCCCGGTTCTGGTAAAAAGGTGAAGCTAAATGTGTGCATGTGCAGCTTCCAACCATGAGCTGCGAACCACACCCCTCTCCTTGCAAAGCTTGCAACGGGCTGGCTGGTTCCAGGAAGTGCAAACACAACAATATTTGACCTGGGACCAGATCCACGTTACAGGCAGGGCAGGTGCGGCTGACTGAGCACAGCCAAGCCAGAAATGCTCCCAACCAAGCCTGCAGAAAGACAGACTCAGGGCCCGAAAAACGCAACTGTCTTTCTTTTCTTATTCATAAGTGTTTGATTCCCTCCACTTTGCAAGGAGACCCAAGGAGGCTCACCATCCAAACCAAGCACCACCATGAAAGCAAAGCAAAACCCACCATGAAAACAAAACAAACATTTTGGGGGGCACCCAATCCGGGCCTCAGCCTCATGGAGGAAGGAGCAATCACAAGGCCAGCCCAGGGTGTTCTGTGCTGAAGTACCAGGGAGTGCTGTGGCCAGAACCAACAAGGTTCACGAAATTCCATGTGGTCACTTCTTTTGCAACCTCTGTTCTGTTCTCGAATGAAAGAGGAAGTGAAGGCAGCTCTGCAGGCTGTTGCAACCTGACAGCCACAACCAGCACTGCCAATCCTTCAGGACTGGCCTGAAGTCTCTAGGAATTGATATCAGCCTCCAGGTGACTCCTGAAAGCAACCCTGGAGTTTTCCGCAGGGCCTCCAAGAATTTTCTGCATTATGTCACTCTGGAAAGAAATCTCCAGGAATGGCTTTGGTCAGAACTGGCAGCCTGCATCTGCCACTGGAGACTCTCCAGTCTGCTGGATTACAAGGAAGGAAAGTGGTTGAGATTCTGTGGGTGCTGCAGGCAGAGAGTGTGCAATGAAGGCTGGGTTGACCAATAAGGTCAGCCACTGATGGAGGATCCTCCCACCTGCTGCCCATGGACCATCAGCAGCAGTGCCTAATACCCCATGAAGGGTTAGTCATGGTAGGCTGTCCCCCAGGTCCCCAGCACTGAGAACTGAGCCAAGTGCCAGCACTGAACTGAGGAAGCATGAAAAGGCCAGGTGGAGCCTTTGAGGTCAACACTGCTGTTCCTCCCGAGGACTTAGGGTTACGCCAGGAAGTACCAGCTCTCTCAAGGACCCCACCCCTTCAGGGACTTCTTCCAAGGAAGTCATCACTATTTGCTGCCCTTGAAGACAGTGGATAGTCACTGCCCGATACTTGGGTCCCATCCAGTGCCGCTATTACTGTATGCGGATGATGCGGCTCTTATTTCTCGAACAAGAATTGGCTTAAAACGTCTACTTAATCAATCTATAGAGTATTTTACATCCAACAAGTTACAGATTAACTACTCTAAATCTAAAATCATGGTGTTTGCCAACAATTGGAAACCATTTAAATGCTCATTTATGGGCAACAAAATGGAACAGGTAAAGACATTCAGATATTTAGGCATTAATTTCCACTATAAGCATGCGTGGGTTTCTCATCATAATGCATTTCTAAATGCATTAAAAATCTCATCCCTTGCAATTTCATGGTTTTTTTTTTAGCCAAGGTAACAGATATGTCCCGGCTGCTTTAGAGGTATTCAAGGCTAAGGTACTTTCGCAAGTTCTTTGTGGCTGTCCAATCTGGCATAAGGCCTTGAATCATTCAACTGAGAGCATACAGGCCTCCTTCCTGCGAAGGATCTTGTGTTTTCCCAGATGTGTTCCATACTCTGCTATGTGTCTTGAAGTGGGTTTTATTAGACTCAAAACATTGGCTTGGTTGAGATCAGTAAAATTTTGGCTTGCAATCCTCTTCAGTGCTGCCCCGTATGGGCTAATGTACCAGCTTCTGGCTGATCCAGTACTGCCTGTGGAGATTGCAGATTTACTCACCAAGCTTAAATCGATAGGACTAGACACAGTGAGCCTGGGTATGATTGGTTTAAGTGAAGCCTACAAGACTATCAAGGAAAGATTGCTTGATATTGAGCGTCAAGAGCTACTCTGTGCAGCTAACACCATTTGCTCCCCTCTCCATCTGCACATCCCAGTCAGCTTTGGGAAGCCGGCTTCTTTCCTTTATCATCTGCAGTGCCCACAGGCTCGCAGAGCATTCTCCCTTGCGAGATGCAATGCCTTTCCATCAGCTCTGCTAGTGGGCAGGTTTAGCGGCATTCCCTACTCAGAAAGAAGATGTACCTGTGACAGGAATTGTGTGGAGACATTACATCATATATTTTTTTACTGCCCACTCCATGATACCCTTCGTAAGATCTATCTGGCTCCACTGCTGAACAAAATGCAGGGCTGGGAGGATTCATTTAAATTACAAACTCTTCTTTCCATAGAGGAAACTCTCTCTCTTGACAAGGTTGCCAACTTTGTTTCTGGGATTCTGGCAGGACGGAATTCTGGGTCTTCAGCTGTATTATGGTGAATGGGGGGATGGGGTATTGGATGATTACGAGTGCTTTATTTTACTGTGTGTGTGTTCTGAATGTTTAATGTTTGGTTGCTGTTTCGTATTTCCATTATCTATGCCAATAAAGGTCTTATGTGTGTACTATTTGCTGCACAACAGCCTCACAAGGTCTGGACTGTGTGCTCTCTGGTTTCGTTGCCCGGTCAAGATGGTTACAATTAAGGGCCCAGTGGTAGGACGCAAGGCATGGCTGGTTTGCTGCACACAGCTTGGAGGGTCACAAATGGCCCAGGCAGGCTGCTTTACAGGAAAGGTGCTTTGCAGGCAGCCGCTGCCCGCTGGCAGCCAAATAGAAAATGACAGGCCATCACATTAATTGCAAAGCATGATAAACGACCCCCGAGATGATGAATGTTTCTATTTCTGCTCTGAGAGAGAACCACGATGCCGCCTCAGCTCCGGGATTATATGTGCAGGGAAAGTTCTTTGGTGGGATATTGCTCTGACTGAAACAACTCCATGACTCCACATCACTATACGGCAGCAGCTGGTGTCACCTGAAATGCCAAGGAAGGGGGGATGGAGATAGAGAGAGCACCATCTTGTTTGTCTCCCCCAAATATCATGCACTCAGTTGATCACAGAAGGTGGGAGGACCAGCCTGGACAGCCCTCAAATTCCTCCCTCTTCCTTTCTGCCACCCCCAGAATCACTCCAATTCAACTGGAATAAGCTGGGTTTCATGGTGGTTTTCATAACTGGTACACTAATGGCTGGATTGGACAAAGTTTGCAGGGATTCTTTGGGACTGGTGTTGTTGGATTCAGTCCAAAGACAGCTGTCTGATGGTCTGGAAAAGATGACCACACCTCCCAGCAACATGCAAGGCCAGCGCCGTCAGGAGGTCCTTGGGAGCCGGAGAGTAGGATGATGTCAGAACAGCAGCAGGAAGGCAATGGAAGGTTCCCCAGCAGAGAATGAATCCATAGCATGGGTGGCCAGGATCTTTCCTCCCCTCCACAGACAGCAGTCCACCATGCAAAATTGATCCTCAACGAAGAATTGATTGGATTGGCGAGGAGAGAGCAAGGCAACATGAAGTGCTTCAATCACTTATTGGAAAGCAGCTTCCCTTCTGGCAGGTGAGCCCGTCCAAGGGACCTGGTGTGCATTTTCTGTCTTGAGATTGTGTAAATTCCCTTTCAGGGTCCAAAGTAGCCACTGCTGTCAAAGCCAGGCACAGATTGCAGAGCTAATTGGCTGTCTGTGTGTGTGTTCAAAAGGAGAGCAAACATGTGTGGAGGAGGGAGGCCCAGCTCTGCTCTCCCATGCCTGCAAAGTGTGCCAAGGCTGGGAGCCGAGGTGGGCCCTGCATCTGTGGCTCCTTAGTGGAGCAGTGACGCGCGGCGCTCTTGACAAACACGTCTCTCCCTGTTGATGAAAGGAAAGATGTCAATACAAGTGTACCTGCAGCTTGTTAAAATAGTTTAAGGTCACAGCCTGTTTGCTTATGATTAAGCCTACAAAGGCAGGGCGAGCGCAGTTACCGCTCTAGGCCAGCAGCCTCCCAGGCCCGCTGGATCCGGGCTGTTGCTCACTTGTTCCTGAATGAGAGCTCTTCAGAGGCAGGAGGTGTGAGCAGCTGAGCAGAGAGACCCAGGGACTGTGTGAATATGCTGTCAATCTGGGCACCCGTGCTGCTTTGTGGTGCTAAACTTCCCAGGCACACCCCGTGCTGGAGGACTGCCACGCTAAGTGGTGTTCCATTTCCAGAGGTGTCAACCCCCCCCCCCATCAACCAAAGCTTGAAACCAGTCCAGCCAGTTCGAGTTTCTCTGAATCAGTGCCAGTCAATTAAGGTACTTTACGGCACAGGTATTAAAATAAACTAGTATTTGCAAATGACCAAATCCCTGTGTAAACTTGTCCTGACTGTCAGCTGTCTTGGGCCTCTTTGAAGGGGGAGAGAAACCTTCTTATAAACAAAAGCACAAACATGCTCCAACTCAAATCAAATTGCCCTGTGTTTATCGGGCATGATACTGGTCTTGTAGCAATAGCTCAACCTTTAAGGTTTTGGGAGGGGCAGACAAAAAGGGGGTGGGGAAGAGCTCCTGGACCTAGGTAGGCAAAGGGCAAAACTCTGCAACTGGAGAGTCTTCACAGATGCAGAAAAGTTTTGATACTGCTGTGTAATTTTGCTGGGGTGTGTCTTTCTGTTCTGCTTTTCATAGTGCTGATAGCAAAACCAGAACAAAAATAGTGATTGGGGCAAAGCTTAGAGATCTGTTATGGGGCATCATTCATAAATCCAACCAGCTCCATCCCTGCTGAGCATCCAGAGCCTCTTGAGAGGAAGAAGAGGGGTTTCTGTTAATCCAAATCTTCCTGACATGAGAGTGTTATTTTCTGTTTCCTTGCAAACTATACATACTCTCTCACCAGACAGACTCTCTCTCTCTCTCACACACACACACTTTTGCTTCTTTTGCTAGGCATTGCGCCACAGTAAAAATCTTCAAGATTTACGTGGTGCTTTTGAAACTGTTTTACCATACCTTTCAATAGTTAATAAAACCCAAAGGCTGCTTTGTGTAATGATGACTAGATTACAACCCAGGGCGCTTTACTGGGGCTTGCTGTAGTCACCCAACACCTCATTCGTTAGGAAATGAAATCCACAAGAAACACTTGGTGGTGATTAAAACCAGTCTGCCTCAGATCTGTCCCACCAGACTCCTGGAGTGTTCTAGAATCACACACTCTGGATCAAATAGATCCAGAAGCCATGGAAAGACTCCTCCCCCTTCCCACCTCAGAGCGCGCCTTCCTAACTCTGCGTTTACACAGTGGCCCTGATCCAGCAAGGCCGGTCTGTGCACTAGCTGCAGTTCCATTGCCAGGGCTGAGCTGCTGCCCTGGAACTGAGAAGCAGGAGCTGTAATTGGGGGGGGGGGGGTTGGAAGACAAGCTGAGATCCCGAGCTGGAGGCTAAGAGTTAAGAGCAAAAGAGAAACACACCGGAGCCTGGAGCTGCTGTTGTCCTGCCAAAGTTCCAGCCAGCTCCTACTTTGCTGCCCACAGAGAGCTCCAGTCTGCAGTCTTGGTGGCTGATCACAAAGAGTGGAGGGATCCTGCTGCTGGCCCCAGTGGAGCGGATCACTCGAGTGCCCCAGAGGCAAAACAGCCTGAATCATCCAGCACACGGTGGCCTGGCCGTATTGTCTCAGGGCTAAAAGAGGGCCCAGGCCCTCACAGCATGTGGTCCACCTTGTGGGACAACTCAGTGTTGGGGCTGGCCTTGTGAGAAACACCAACAAGGGGGAAGGATTTCTCCACTGGGCAGAGTGCAGGTTAGAAAGCTGGGCTAAGAAGCCACCCCAAAACTTTCAAGAAACAGCACTTCAGTGTGCAAACCAAGAGTTTTGATGAACAGCTGCACAGACTCCATGGCAAACATTCAGGGTTGCTCCTGCTGACCTCTGACTGTTTCAGCACCAGGACCGACCCGAGGGGTGCAGTGCCCTTTGTGGAGAGGAGGAATGGCCCGAGCTGGAGCTGCTCCCCAAGTACTTGTGTGTCTTAATGACCAGACGCATGTCCTGCACTATGACAGAAGTGAGTCCCTGGCAGGAACCAGCCAGGACCTGACACCCACCCTGGTGAGGGCTGCAGCCAGTGCTTGGAGGGCAGAGCAGCGTCTCTGCTGTCAGCGTCCTCTACCAGCTGAGCCGAGTCCAGGGTCATGATTTCTGTGCATTCTGGCAGTAGCTCTAATAATTTTTTTCTGGGATTGTCAGCCAGTTTGAACACATGTTGGAAAAGCAGGATAGAAATCTTTTACTGAATGAATGAGCCTCTTTGTACCTCCGCACTCACATGGTTCTAGTTCTCATTGTTTCCGGTTCTGCTAAAGTCTCTGTTGTTCAGTGAAGCAGAGGCTTCGGAGAGACATTCTCTCCCTGGAGAACAGAAAGAGAGATATAAGCAGCCAGATATCCTATGGTGCTCAGCCAGATGCTCTGGGGTCACACCCTACAATCTCTCACACCCTTTTGTTGATTACTAAAAGAGCACACAGTGCAGCACCTGAGATTGCTCCTTGGCTCAAAAGTACTGGGGGCGGTTGAGGCCCTCTCGTCAGAAGATTTTCAGAAAATCCAAAGATTTACACAGGACAGATTCACAAGCACCACTTCCTACATCTCAAAATCCACACCAGCTGAGGCGCACAGTGGTTCTGGCATGTGAAAGTAGTCTTAGAACTAGTTCCACACCTGTCCAGAATTCATCTTGTTCAGGTGAGTTGCAAGTTGCACTGACCACCATGCAGACAGAAATGACTGTGTTCATGAGCCCTACAAAGCAATTCTGGGTCTATGACACAACCTTCCCTTGTTGAACCACTTGTGTTTGGCTGACCTGAGTGTTGTTTGCGGTTTAGCCAATGGGTCTTTGGAGGCAGGAAAAGTATTGGTGAGAGATCTTTATTCTGCTGACCCTGATTCTGAATCAGAGTGGGTAGGAGCAGGACACGGACGCCTGCCTTTCAATCTGCAGCACCCATGAAACAAGCAGAGTGTTTGCACACCTGTGTCAGGAGGGTGTGGATTAAAGGAGTAATGAGCTGATGCTGGCAAAGGCCTGGTCAGTGCCAGGTATTGTTGTGCAATGCTGTGCTTTGGCTCATGCAGTTGTTGTAACTCGTGACTGATGTCTTCATTGACTGCTGTTGTTGATTCTGTGGAATGCCTGGCGAAGCCAAGAGTTCCTCATCGTGATTTCTAGATCACGATAGGTTGGGGTCCATCAGAGAGAGAAGCTGGAGGTTGATGGGTTGCCTGGGTCCCGGTCCAATGAAAGTGTTTGTCTTTCAAATGCTACAAGATTCACTCTTGGTTTTGGTGGATGGATGTATCCAAAAGAAATGGGGTGATCTGGAAGCACCCCAGCACGAGGGGAGGCTGCCAGGAAGTGCTGGCCGACTCTATACATGGACAGTTTTCTGAGCTGGCCTCGTGATATGAGCTCATCGCCACAACTTGTGGCAGGGAATCCCACAAGTTGATTCTGTGCTGTGTGAACAGGCGTTTCCTTTTGTCTCTCTTGAACAGCCAGCTTCATTGGATGATCCTGAGCGCGCACACACCCTGACACACAATTCATCATTTTGGAAGCATTCTGGGTGGAAAAATCATTCAATGGAACACTCACAATGAGTGGAGGGCGACCATGGGGAAAGAAAAGCTTTTGGAGGTGGTCAGTCAGTGGAATCCGTGAGCCTAGAGTGGCAGGACCTCAGACAGCTCCACGCATATAAGGTGCTCCCAGGAGCTCTGCAGCCTGCTGTGCCTGGAGGCATTTCCTGAGTGCCCC
Source organism: Tiliqua scincoides (assembly GCF_035046505.1). NCBI lineage: Eukaryota > Metazoa > Chordata > Lepidosauria > Squamata > Scincidae > Tiliqua > Tiliqua scincoides. The sequence goes on from NC_089828.1 coordinate 8,766,209, forward strand.
TCCCAGGTTTAGCCCCTTGCTGGGAAGTAAAGAACCTTAAGGGGGCAGCCCTCTGGCTGGTGGCCCGGCCCTCTGCTGCATCTCCACCATGTCTTGGCAGCTGTGTTGGTGAGGAGGCTGTCTGGAGCGTGTGGCTCTTGGGGGGGGGGGGCAAAGGTTCCTGGCCAGATCCTGGGTGGAACCAGCTTAAGGTTAAGGTTTCCAGCTTAAGGTTTCCAATGGGGGGGTCAGTGTCAGGACCCAGGCCTTGTGCCCCTGCAGTCTATGGCCCTGCCCCTTCTCATGGGGTTGCCTCCAGTGTCAGGGGCCAAGTTCTGCTTGGAGTTGGGGTCATGAGGTCCAAGGCCTTTGACTTCCTACTCCTCTTAAAGTGTTGGGGCCTCTTCAAGTTTGAAAACTTACGTAAATCTCGTATCAGCTATCTGAGCATGCCCCCTGCATGCAACCCAGGCAGTCTCCTTGGCTGCCAGAGCCACCTGTCAGGCTCACCTGCGGGTGATAATCAGGAACATTGTTCTTCTCTCCCCACCTCCTCCCCCTTTCCCAAAGGAAAGATTCCAGGGTGCCTTTCCTCTCCTGAACATTATCAGAGCAGCTAAACAGTGTCACAGTTGTCAGAACCAGGCACTGATTCCAATGGAAAATTCTTCCCCCCCCCCAGCCCCCACTGCCGGCACACTGAAAGTTAATGAGATCATTAAGGGGTCTCCCATCAGGCTGATGTGGAGACAGCTGAGCTTGCATTGTGGCAGCATTGCTGGTTTTGCAAAGAGAAGTGGCACATCCTTTCCACCCATGTGGAAAAGGTCGCTCCCCAAGTTGCCCAGAACAGAGGAAGCTGCCGGACTCCATATGAGGCCATTTGGCTCAGTATTCCTTAGGAAGCTGTCCAGGACCTCAGCTGAAGAAGGGCCCTTCCTGGCTCTCCTCCTTGGCACAGGACTTCTACCTGCCTCTGTCGCTTCTATCACTGCTGTGGAAACATCTGAAAATGCTGCTCCTGCCCTCCTGCTTCAAATCTGATTTGCAGTCTTGTGGCTGCCTGTTCCAGAGGCATTCAGTCACCCACAAAGCAACTGCACAGCCAATCAGATTTTGTGTGCATGCCTGAAATCAGGCAGGTATTTCATCAAGGAAAATTTGTTCCCTTCCATTGTGCTCACAAGGTGTGAAAAATGCCTTTGAAAATACTGCCAGTAATTGGAAAGCATTTAAGCCACATCATATCATGCCCGGCTCGGCCTGAAGGGGCCTGCATGCCTGCCGGCCTGTGGTGAGCTGATTCAGCAACTTGGAAGGCGGCAAATAGGGTTTCCTGGCCTGCCTATGAAGCACACATTTGCAGTCTTGGCCTCCTTCTCACCTTCTCAGCTTGCCAGCACTTGCATTCAGACTGCAGAAACATCCTTGGTGGTGGATTTTGGTCAGCTGGAGCAGGACTCTGCCCCCAAAGTCTGCCCATCCACAGCTGGCCTTGTGACACCTGGCTCTATGCCACCACTGCAAAAACGAATGTGCCACTCATTGTGGTGGACAGAAGGAGCCTCTGCTGCTGTGCTCTGCATCTGGGCAGTCGGGTATATCCTGAAGTGCAGGTGTTCGGAACAGAACCTATTTCCAGCTCTTGGGAGATGTGCAAAAAGTGCTCTTGTTTCTTCAGCCATTTCTGTTCCTCTTTCCCACCACTGAGGACTTCAAGGCAGCTCACAAATCTATGTGAAGAAGTTATTTTCAACTGCAGCTAAAATGTCAATGGCAGGGCTGCAGAAGGGGGAGAGAGGCCTGCCTTTATCCCCTGCTTACTCATGTCCCAGAGGCATTTGGAGAGGGTCCCTGTGGGAAACCAAATGCTGGATGGGAGGGAACCCATTGGGCCTGATCCAGTGGGGCTTCCACTGTGGGTTTCTGTGTGTAAAGACGTGCTGAGGTCCTGTGATCTGTGGCAAGCAGCCTTGGGTGGGGTGGTCAGGGATACTCACTTACAATACAGGATTCCAATATTTAACGATACAGGTGTGTGCCACTTAATGACGGGGACATATTCTCCAATCCCTGCTGTTATGCGATTAGGTCATTAAGTGAACATTCAGCCCAATCAGGTGCCTTTGTTTTGTAAACAGACACTCCCTGCCATACTAGCTCTCTGCACAGGCTACTAGAGATTGACTTCCTCTTCTTCGCAGAGCCTCTTTGTAGTGTAAACAGACACTCTGTTGCAGACTATGGGAGACATGACGGTCTCATTCACAGCCTCTTTGTTGTGCTTTGACCACCGTCATATATGCGATCCATCCTTAAGCAAAAGGTTGTTAAGCAGTGCACAGCTGTATTTGCAATTACAATATTAAATTGTAGATATTGTTCAGTGCATATTACAATGCACACAATTTACAATGTTACAATATTTACAATAAATATAAGTACTGACCATGCTTGCTTGATGGCAGGCAGCATTCTCACTCATGGAGGGTCTTGGAGTTGCCCCCCCCCCGCTAACCATGTTGAAGACAGTGGTGGCTGCCTTCTCTTCTCGGGCACCCAGGGAAGAACAATCCCCCTTCACCCAGCAGAGCAGCTTTTCCAAGGGCTGTTTGCTGGGGTCGCTTTTGCATCTTTTTATTGGCCTATGAGCCTCGCTGGGACCAGCTCCTTTCACTTATTTTGCTGAAGTCTTTGTGAAGTTGAAAAGCAGTATCTCAAGACTGGTTAGCAATAGGAAGGAGATCTGTGGCCCTTTGTTTTCTGACTTTCCAGGGGCGTCAAAGAGGAGTGGAGTCTCTTTCATCCTCTGTCGGGAAGTGGATTTCTTCCAGGGCAGCAGCAAGTCGACTGGTGTGCAGCCAGATACCTGGGAACACGTTTTTGACTCCAGCAAGCAATTGACTTTCAAAGTGAGTGATCCTTGTCAGCACATTTCCTTGGGCAAAGAAGAAGAACAATAAGGGAGAAAGGAAAGAACGAAGGAGGTACAGGGAGAGGAGAACAGATCATGACATCCCCCCAGAGGGGGAAAGAAAAATGAGAAAAACATCAAAGAGGCCAGGCCTGGGTGCCAGGAACTGGAAACTGCTGAACAAGACATGCCCTCGCTTCTCCTGGCTGTGAAGGAATGCACGAGTGGGCTGGAGCTCTGATGGCCAGCTGGAGGCACCCACTCAGCAGCCGTGGAACACTTCCAGGCCCAGAGCACTTGTGCCATTGCTGCAAAGTGGACATCTGTGGCCTGGAGACACAGACCCGTGAGTGATGGAGGACTCGGCTGTCCTTGGCCAGAGAAACCCAGAACCAAGAAGCATTTTTTGCCACCTGTGTCCTTGTGCTCCTGCCATGTGGAGTCTTCTTTCCTGCCTCTTTGCTGAAGGCTTCGATCCACCCCAAATCAGGCATTTCAAAAAGTAAGTAGCCTCTAAGGGCACAACCCCCCACCCCCCACTTTCCTGTTGGAAATACCTGTTAGTGATGAGGGTAAGCAGAGTCAAGTAGGCAGAGGACCCCTCCCCCTTTAATGTAACACTCAGGGAATCTTCCTCGCCCAGACTGACTGCTATGAGTAAAAGACTCACACAAGGCCAAGGCCTGGTAAGTTTACTCTCGGTTTCAATGGATGCATATTTATAGTGTCTGATTAAGATCAGAGGTTCTGCATCACTTAGTGAAGAGGAGGTCCTGGATACTGCCTCATCCTGCCTGAGGTATGCGTAAGATGGCACCAAGAGACTTGTGTTGCTTTGAGCACCACAAACCCCCCAAGCACACCCCAGTCCTACTGGGACAGGTTCTGTGACCCAGCGAGTGTCTTGGCACGGAGGCAGTGGAAACGACCTTGAAAGGAGGCTCCCAATAGACAGGCTCTTCAGGGAAGAAGGAGCAGCCCTGCCTGTTCTCTTTAATGAAGTCCCCTCTGTTTTCCTTCTCAGTGTTTCCACTCAGGGAAAGCAGTTTCCCCCTTCAGCCGTACAAAGGCTGCTGTCTTCTCCTTCCTCACAGGGATCCTGTGCTTTTACGCACTGGATGACGGGCAGAAATGCAACCGGTGTGGCGATGGGAGGTGGAGAATGGCCACCACGGGGCAACAGTGACCTCCCTGCTCAGCAGCTCCATAATCCTCACTCAAGTGGGCTCCAGAAGAGCTCATTATCCTCCTCGTTCTGCTGGTTTATTTCGTAGTCCGCAAACCAGCTGTTAATTATTGTGCTCATTTGCAGAATATAAAATGAGAACCTGAAGCAACTTGTGCCGCGAGCCTGAAAGGTGACAAGTCACCTTCTGGCTGGGGGCAGGCCCATTGCTCCATTGCTCATGGTTTCCATATGAGTTTTTCCCTACGGTTGTGCTGGGACAGAGTTCTCCCTGGGGAGGTAGCGCAGTGAAGCCACTGATGAAGCCACTGAACAAGTGAGCCACCCAGAGCTGTAAGCCAGGGCAGCAGGCATCCTGGGAAAAGAGAAGCCTCTGGCTCCAACCTTCAGTGACCTCTCATCATCACTGGGGGGTGAATTGTTGCCATTGCCAGTTACAGCCCCTCCCACTTATACGAGTGACCAATTGGCACCCTGTTTGTGACATGTCCTGAGGGATTCAGGATGAATCTGTGCTGCTATCCAGGACCCCCACCCACCCCAGACACATGCACACACGTCTCAGATAAGGTTGTCGGAGAAGGTGCCCTGCGGAAGCCAGGGAAACCTGCTGACAGTTTGCTCCTGACACCCCTGCAGTCACAGCTCAGCCCTTTGGAGACATCTGCAGAGGAGACAACAGATAGAGCAAGAGAAGGATTCACACACAGCCAGCCCGACAGCTGTCGCTTAAGGCTGCCGCATGTGCCAACTTTAAGGATGTGTGTCAGGCTCCATTCCTCACTCCCTCTGCACACGTCGGAGAGGAAGAGTCTTAAGCAACGGCAGCCTATACGGACTGTTCCCCAAGTTTGCACATTCTATGCATGTCACCGCTTGCAAAGTGGTTTGTTTGGAGGGAGGCAGCAGCAGCAGGAGATAAATGATTCAGACACAAGCCCCAATTTCCTCGCCAGCCCCAAATGTGCTCCTGTATTAATTAGAGGAGTGTTGATAGGCGGATGGATGGCTTGGCAGGAGCAAAGTTGTTCTGAAGTGCCTATTTATAGTGGCAGGAGGGGCCTGGGTGAACATTGGGGGGGGGGGGAATCTAGCAAAGGGAACATATGGGCGACTGACTGCTGTCTAAGGAGATCTGGGCATCTGACTCCGGGTGTCCTGATCCTGCCCTTGACTGCAATCAGTGGCGTAGGTCATTTGTCATAAATTTTTGACAGCCCCCCATTTAATTAATTTACATTTTTCACATTTTTATACCACCCTTCCTCTAAGGAGCTCAGGGTAGTGTGCATAGTTCCTTCCTTTCATTTGTCCTTACAACAATCCAGTGAGGTAGGTGAGACTGAGTGATAGTAATAGTCATGACATGAAGTGGATAATAATAAAGGCCAGAAAATAAATGAAGTTGATATTTCCCCACAAGCAATGGATGAGTGTCAGTGCCCTTCCCTGCTAGAGTGGAGTTTCAAAGAAGCGGTTTTTTTTAATTCACTTGAATGTAAAGGCTGCTTTTCCATCTAAATAGGGTGGTCATCATCACCTCTGAAAAGGTATGGGAGAGGATTGGCTGGACAGTGGAAGGAAGGAGCTTGAGAAGGCTCTGCAGCCCCACCAACTGTGTTTGTGGCTCTTGAACTCAGTTCAGTTGGCCAGCAAGAAGCACTTTCACAGGCTGTTCTGCTTGTCCAGGACCCTACCTGGTGGTAACCAGGCCATGGTGCCAGGCCCCTGAAGCTGCTTGGAAAGCTCCCCCCTTCCCACTCTCCCTGGCAAAGGGAGCGCCTGATTCTGCTCATTTCTTCCTCCCAGCCTGTGCTCCACTAAAGGCAGCATTGATTGTGCCATCTGTCCTCTGAGGCTTGAAAATGACCAGGCAGCTGAAAGCAGCTCTGTCGAGGTGGGCTGCTCGATAAATGTTATGAAGAAACTGAAAGGTAATTATGACCTCAATTACAGGGTGCGCATTTCACCAGGGCCTCTGCCTGAAGATGGAAGCACTCAGTCTTAATGGTTCGGGATGGTGCTGAGGCCAGGTCCAGCACATGTCTCCTTGCAGAGGGCAGGCACTCCATTTTATAGCCAAGTGCGTCTCTTAATGGCATGTTGATGGCCTTTCGCTGGCAGTGGGGATGGAGCCTCGTGCCGAATTGGAGAGTGATTAATGTGCAAGTGGACAAAGGTGGGGGGGGGTCTCCAGTGACAGACTGGACGGAATCCGCAGACCACTTCTTAACCCTCCCAGGGTCATGCCATCTGGCACGCACAACAGAGCTCTCAGGGGCAGGAAGGTCTCTGGGGCTCCAGAGTATATTTAGCATGACATGTGTGAGTTTCCCTGAGTGAATCCTCCAGCAGCCCTCAGTGCTCCCTTTAGATAGCCCTTTAGATAGCCCTACAAGACAGAGAACCTATTCAGAAGAATCCTGTGGCACTCACAGATCTCTCAAGTGGCAATAGGAAAGCCTGTTGGCTCGGTCATGTCATGAGAATGGATGATGGCTGGATCCCAAAGGATCTCCTCTATGGAGAACTCGTGCAAGGAAAGCACCCTACAAGTAGACCACAGCTGCAATACAAGGACATCTGCTAGAAGGTTCTGAAGGCCTTAGAAGCGGACCTCAACAGGTAGGAAACCCTGGCCTCTGAGCAGCCCGCTTGGAGGCAGGCTGTGCAGCATGGCCTTCTCAGTTGGAAGAGACACTTGGCCAACAGACTGAGGCAAAGAGGCAAAGAAGGAAGGCCCATAGCCAGGGAGACAGACCAGGGACAGACTGCACTTGCTCCCAGTGCAGAAGGGATTGTCACTCCCGAATCGGCCTTTTCAGCCACACCAGACGCTGTGCTAGAACCACCATCCAGAGTGCAATACCATAGTCTTCCGAGACTGAAGGTTGCCAACTGAGAGGAGCAGGAGAGGCAGGCGATGGGCTCCCCTTCCAGTCTAATCAACCCTGGTGCATTTCTCAGAGAGGCTCATGCTGGGTGGGAAAGGGGGAGCACTTGGAAGGAGAGCGAGCATGCCTTCTGCCCACCCAGGCAACCCTCAGGCCAGATCTCACCACCTCCCTTCCAGGTGGCAGCAGGGCTGGAAAAGGCTGTTCCATGCCGGAGATCTTGGAGAGCAACCGCTGGAACAAGCAGACCCAGTGAGAATAGCTGGTCTGACTGGGCATGTCAGGCCTCAGGAGCAGCCTGCCCCAGCCATTTTGTTCTAGACTTTTCCTTCCCACGGTTTGCTGGCAGGGGAATGTAAGTGTAGGTTCATGCCATCCTTTGTTCTTTAGCCATGCCCCCCCCCCGTGACTAAGATCCTTCTATAATGAGTATTCTCAAGTAACTCCCATGCAGCCAAAGTTCCTCCTTTCCAGTGTTAAAGAAAAGTTTCATTTGTTTTGCAGACAAAAAAGGAAAAAAAGAAAAACCTGAGAGGAGACCCTTCATGAACTCATACCGCACAGGGATAGGAACTGGCATTCGGGTGATTCAAGGAGACTGTTCTTCAAGGGGCCGTTCAGAGGCCATTCATCACCAATTTCTCAACTTCACTATGCCGGAACAGCTGGGATCTACCGACGGGAACTGTGAAGGCACTGCAGGTGTCCTGAGGAGCCCCACTAATGTCTTGCTCGTCCACATACAGGATGAATGGGTGCTGCACTCCCATTCAAAGTCAGAAGACTGGCCACAAACCAGACACACAGGGCCTGTTCTCTCATTCTCTGCAAATAATCTTATACACAGATGGTGCAATGATAAAGATCATCAAACTGCCTGTTTTATGAGGCAACAAATTTCACATAACTAAAGACTCAACAGAACACAGGAGGAAGTACCCAAGCTGTGACAACGCTTTCTGGGAGAAGCTGAGTGGACATTAGTGGCAACATGTTCTAAGGCTGCTGGAAGGCAGTTGCATCTCCATTAAGGTGATCACTCAGCACTGATGGGGGCAGGAACACAGCTCTGGCAGAGGATGTGCTTTGTGTGCAGAAAGTTCCGTCTCTGGCAGGTTCTCCAAGTCAGGCTGGAAAGACCATAATCTGAAATCCTGGTCAATGCAGAGAATCCTGAGCTGGATGGACTGAGATGGGTCTGCCCAGTACAAGGCAGAAGTGCTGGCCTTGGGAGTTGTGGGGCACAATTTGAAACATTTTTGCAGGACACCTTATGGGTCCTTCCTATTCATCAGAGCGAGAGGCAGCAGCAAGCCCAAGGCCAATGGCATCCCACTCACCTGGAAGTAGGTGGTGGTGATGTGATGATGTCACCACTAAATGTTTCAAGGGGGGAGGGGCTATATTGAGCCAATTTGACCAAGGAGCAGACTGGAGGCTGTAAAGCAGCAACACTCCACTTGCTGCACTCTCCTCATGATGCCTCAGCATGGGAGATTCCTTGCCAGAGTGTCAGCTACAGCGCAAGATGCCAGCTGCGGGTCCAGCATTGGATCCATCCAGTTTATGAAATGGAAATGGAAAAGGTGCAAAAGAGAGCGACTAAGTTGATTATGGGGCTGGGGCACCTTCCTTATGAGGAAAGGCTACGGCATTTGGGCCTCTTCAGCCTAGAAAAGAGGCACCTGCGGGGGGACATGATTGAGACATACAAAATTATGCAGGGGATGGACAGAGTGGATAGGGAGACGCTCTTTACACTCTCACATAACACCAGAACCAGGGGACATCCACTAAAATTGAGTGTTGGGCGGGTTAGGACAGACAAAAGAAAATATTTCTTTACTCAGCGTGTGGTCGGTCTGTGGAACTCCTTGCCACAGGATGTGGTGATGGCGTCTAGCCTAGACGCCTTTAAAAGGGGATTGGACAAGTTTCTGGAGGAAAAATCCATTATGGGGTACAAGCCATGATGCGTATGCACAACCTCCTGATTTTAGAAATGGGCTATGTCAGAATGTCAGTGCAAGGGAGGGCACCAGGATGCAGGTCTCTTGTTATCTGGTGTGCTCCCTGGGGCATTTGGTGGGCCGCTGTGAGATACAGCAAGCTGGACTAGATGGGCCTATGGCCTGATCCAGTGGGGCTGTTCTTATGTTCTTATGTAAATGATAAATGGTATGGGGGGCGGCTGAGAGGGAGGTTGTCTTTTGCTGGGGGGCCACCAGCAATCAGGACCATGTAGTAGTGAAACTGCCTGGCAGGCGGTTCCAGGCAGACCACAGGAAATTCTTCTTCAAGCAACATAATTGGACTATTGAACTCATGTTGGGACAGTCACTTGTTCAGAGGGCTTGTAAAAAGGATGAAACCCATTCATGTGGGTTTATCCAGGAAAGCCAAATACCTCTGGGGGCCTGTTGAGGTGGTGCAAATTCGAGCAGCCCGAGACTGCCCTGGGCCGCGCGGGAATGGGATCAGGATCTGGTATAACTGCTGGATCCTGGCTCCAGCTCCTGTTCCCTGCCCGCCCACCTCCAAGAATGCCTGCCACCTGCCCTCCCCTGCCCCAAATGCCTCTTCCTCGCCCCCCCCAACCCCTGCTCTGGCCAAGCTTGACTGACACATACTTACTGGGCACAGGATTCACGCTGGCATGGGGAAGCCAGCACACATCCATGTGCTGGCCTATCTCCCTTCAGAGTGGCACAAAAGTGCTTAAGAGCACTTTTGCAACACTCCTGGTCCAGCGCAAGGAACTTGCATCACCCCAAAGGTGCTCCAGATTGTGCCCCTGGTGTCTCTGGAGGCATCTGGCGGGCTGATTCCATGAGGCAATTCTTACATTCTTAAATATTGTGCTTTGGACAAAGCCTGCCTGTTCCTTTGCTCCTCCCCACTCCCCGCAACAAGTCAACACATCACTTTTTATTTTACAGTATTTTATTTTTATTGATTGATTTGAGAAATTTATATCCCGCCTTTCCCATGCCAAAGCAGAGACGGGCACTTATATGCCATTTCCCAAGATGCTCACCATTGTGGACTGGTAGTGTAGGTCTGGGGTAGGTCTGGTGGTACTGTAAGTCTTGGGGCTGGTACTGTACTTCTGTCACTGGTCAGAATGGCTGGAGAAGACCCATCTCAAGGCCTGGAGGTCTGCTACTGATGTACCTGGGCTAGAGGGATGCGGGTCTAACTCAGGGCAAGACAGATGTGTGTGTTTTCTTGTGTACCTGCAGAAAACAGAACAAAATCAGTTTCGTTCAGATTAGTTCTGCAGAAATAGCCTGATGATTCCCCATCATGACCCATTTTACCTGGGATCCATAGCCTATCTATTACCATCCACTTCTCGGTGGGAATCTAATAACGCCTGTCCACTTCATCTCCCAAGTGTCTGATTTATTAGGTAATTTCTTTTCCCTGCATGGTCCTGCCCTTCTTGTCACCCACATAATCGGATGATGGAAGGGTGAGTCAGAGACCCGAGGCTTTGGAAAGGCAGCAGCTAGCCGGAGCCACCTGAACTTGAGGGCCTCGATCAATGGAGGACAAATACTGCACTCTTTGATGGTTGGCAGTGAACGGAGACACCCAGATGGAGAGGCCTGCCTTTGGCTGCAGACAAACAAGAACATTTCACAGAGCAGGAGGTTTGTTCCAAGAGAGGTGGCCCTTTCCCACTGAATGCATCCCATGCTTTGGCAGAATTTCTGTTTCTTCGGAAACCTGCAAAGCCAGAGGTTTCCATGGGGAGCAGTGCGCAGTGTGTGTGCGCTCACGGACATCACAGAGACGCAAAGCCCCTATCCAAGCACCGTGTAAGGAAGTCTGTACAGCTGTTCCAAGGCCTGGCCTGAGCCCAAGGGGAGCATTTCCATATGTGCACTGCCATCACTGCCACCCCCCGCCGTCTCACCTTCTCCTTCACCCACCTGGGCATCCAAACTGGCCTGATGGGAAGGATCTTGGAAATTCTGCTTGGGGAGGAGAGGCCCCCCCCCATGATCTTCTCACACATTTTGCAAAGAGAGTCCATGAGAAGAGGATGGGGCAATGGCCAGCTGGAGGGGGAGGTTCCCCCAGTCCATTGCTGGAGGCATGTGGTCCATATTCTCTCCCTCCTCACAAGCCACAAGAGTGATCAAGAGTTCAGGCAGAGTTCAGGCTGCTGCACCTCTATGTGTGCTAGTGAGCCTTACCAGAGTCCTACACAGTAGGCAGAATTATTGCCCTCCCCATGTTATAAATGCCCCCCCCCCCCGCTGAGTGCAAGAGTGACTAGTTGCTATCATCTGGTGATGAAAGGGCTATACTAGGATTTCCTGGTCGACCTCTCCTTCTCTTAACTAGCTCTATTAACACTCACACTTGAGACCTATAGTAAGTGTGAAGCACATCAATGTACTGACGCCCCCACCCTAACCCCACAAGGCATTTTTGACATCCATCACTCTGTCACCTTCATTAAACCGATGGCACAAATGTTCCCTCCTGAGAAGCAGTCAGACGTGGTGTTACATCATGCAACTATGTGGGGACAGACACATGTCAGGCCTCATCTGGGGGTCGCTCACATCTTTGCTGCTCTCTGTCCACTGACTGCAGCACAGTAGCTGCTACAAGACCTTCCATGGTTGCCCATGTCTGACTGTTCGCTCTGGCACTCAGCTAACATGCTCCCAACACAAACACATGGAATACAGTCCCCAGGTTGACCCAGGTTTATGGCAAGCTTGGTAGCAGCCTTCAAAGTCCCTGAGAAGCAGCACATCAGGCCAGCTGACAGAATAGAGCAGAGGCTGGGGGCAGGCAGTTGCCTTTCTCCTTTACAGGCAGTGGCTTTTATTCAGTGCCACGGAAATACACCCAATGGTGCTGTAAACTGACCTACCTCAAAGTGTCTGTTGTTCTTTGGGGTGTTGGGTGTCGAAACAACTTCTGGTCACTTGTTAAATGCAGGAGTTGCCTGCCTGTCTTATTCCAAGGGTCTCGCTGTGAATCTGAGCAGCTCCACCTCTTAGCCAAGCTCTTGTGCCACAAAGGAGGACAGGGACAGGAGCATGTCCTGATGCCATCCAGGGGAGGGTGAGTCAGACTAGTGCTTTATTACAAAGCTCAGGTGAGGCAGCTTGAAAGTGAGAGGGAGAAAAAACTCTGGGGATTTCTCTGTTTTAACCAGTCATGAGAAGCGTGCAAGACAAGCAGATATGTCTGCAGCGAAAAAGGAAGAAAAGGCCACTCTCACCACGGACTTCCCTAATCTACAGGATGGAACCAGCTGCCAGGAGTGCAAGGACAGGTTGTGGCCACCAAAGGGGTGCAGGCCCACAGTGTCTGCTGTGTCCCAGGATAGTAGCCGTAGGCCAGTGATGCCCGAGACAAGGTGAGTGATGCTGGGTGAGCAGTCAACGGAAAGGAGCAGAGACAAGAAGGCATCATAGATCCGTGGAGAGATGGGCAGGCAAGGGCAGGCTGGAGATGTGGGGAGGCACCTGGGAGAATGTGGAAATGGGGCATGTCCTGTAGATTATATAAGAACAGCAGCCCAAGAAGTGGACAAAAGAAATGGGTACCAGACTCAGGCTCCAAACAGAAGCTCTGTGGCACCCCTGCTGCTTCCACACTGGCTCTTTCCTTTAATAATAATAATAATAATAATAATAATAATAATAATAATAATAATAATAATAATAATAATAATACAGGTATTTATATACCGCCTTTCTTGGTTGTCAGATTTCTCCTCAGACTTCAATTCAAGGCGGTTTACATAGGCAGGCAATACTAAATCCCAATAGGGATATTTACAATTGAAGAAGGTTCCGTCTTTCAAGAACCACAACATTTCAGCTGGATCTTTAATGATCTGGTATCACATTCTGGCCTCCATTTTCCTCCCACACAGGCTGACAGTGGCCAAAGAGCAGGTGGAATAACTAGGCTAGGCTTGTCAGCTGCTTCTCGAACTGGCAACCTTCGGATGTTATCTTCAGGCAAACAGAGGCTCTACCCTCTAGACCAGGGGTGCCCAAACCCCGGCCCGGGGGCCACTTGTGGCCCTCGGGGACTCCCAATCCGGCCCGCAGGGAACTTCCAGTCTCCAATGAACCTCTGGCCCTCCGGAGACTTTCTGGAGCCCACACTGGACTGATGCAACTGTTCTCAGCATGAGGGTGACTGTTTGACCTTTCGCATGAGCTGTGCAACAAGGGCTACTTGCTGTTTGACATCTGTGATGCAGCAGCAGAAGCAAAGGAATCACTGGGCTTGCTTTGTGCAAGGCTTTTTATAGGCCTTGCATGATTGCAAGACCTTCATTCAATCATATAAGTTCCATCTCTAATATATTCATTTATGTAAATTTATTCAAATTTTATTTCCGGCCCCCAACACAGTGTCAGAGAGATGATGTGGCCCTCCTGCCAAAAGTTTGGACACCCCTGCTCTAGACCAGACCTCCTTTGGCATTATCTTCCTTTATTCACCCACTTTTTAACAGACATGATCTCTTTTCTAGGACTTCCAATTTTTTTCTGTACTTCCCTTCCATATTCTTTTCAGTTCTAACTCATGGCCGTTGTTTTGAGATAGATGCCCTTGTGATGCGGACAGGCAACGAACTACTGAAATTTTTCAGGGATCCTGTGTCATCCATTTTATTCCTTCCACTAATCTCAGACATGAGATAAGTGTGTAAGGTCCACCTTAATGGTATCTCCATGAAGTGCCCCTATCAGATTCTTTATTGTCTTTATTACAAGATTTTCCTTTCATTTTAAAATCTCTTTTAAACAGTGAAACAGTTTTTAATTCAGCTTGCAGCTAATTGTGGAAAAAGTATGCCCCAGCTGTATGAAGGGCTCTAATACGCAAGCACCTATAGAAAATAATATATACTTAAAATATTCTATCTTTAATGGATTTAAAATGAATTAATCACAGTTCTATCTGAAACATCTGGTGCCATACAAATGTGAAATGAACATGTATGAAAAGATGTCAGCAATACCAAAACGAGGAAATGCAACAGCAGAGATTCCACACACCAATATTGCCACCAAATTCAGATTCAAACTCCTGGTAGACTGCTGAGGGCATCACGGAACACTCAGAATTGACTAGACACAGCTTGGAGGGCTTCTGGGGGGGGAGCAAGGTTGCCTCTTGGCTTTGAGGGCACCACTAGGACCTATCCAAGAAGACCAGGAGCTCCCAGAAGAGGGAACCCAGAGCAAGATCACAACGCTAAGAAACACAACGCCTGCCTTGGAAGCCAAGCGAGCAAATGAGTTTGCCCAGAGACACCAAAAAGCGAAGAGAAACAGAGAGCTGAGTGCTCCTGAGAAACACCCACAGGCAGACCGAGGAGTGGAAACAAGCCGCAGTCGGCCTTCTGTTTCCTGTGTGCTTGTGCCGACCATGCGGGCGGCTCTCCGGAGCCCCTCTTCAGTTTCACTTCCTGTTTTCTCACAGCTGTGGCACCCTTTTGGGATCAGCTGCACTACTGAGGTGGTGTGACCTTGTGGCTCTCAGTCCCTCATCCAGGGTCTCCTGCGAGACCTGCCGACTCTTTTGGATAGCGACCAGCAGAAGTGGCTCAACTGGGGGCTGCTTCCACACTGAAGCCCTTGAGCACAACTGGGGCCTTGCCAGAAACAGAACTGAAATGGTGGCACCACTTAGCACCTCACATAGCGTTATGTTGTCCAGCAGTGTCCTTCGCCCACGGCCAGAACTCTTCTAGCTGCTACAAGTCCCACTGAGCAAAGGTTTCCAGTAGTGTTCATTCCAGGTTCTCTCCTTGTGGTCTGTCCTCTTTATTTCACACACCTACGTGTCAGTGTGTGAAATAGCTCAAGGATTAGTGATGAACTGCCCCTGAATTGCCCCTGAATTTGTTGGCAACTGGTTTGCATGCAGGAAGCTTTAATTCCTCCCTGGTTTCCTTTCATTATTTTAAAAAAAGAAAAAAACTTTTCTTTCTCACTGCATATTAGGACTGGAAAAACATGAGAGGGCAGCCCAGAAGACACTGGGCAAGATGACAACTTGGCAGTGTCAATTCCCCATAAAACATGAGCTTCCCAGAGAACAGGACTTGTGTGGAAGCCACTGTGCATCAGATGGGTGCAGAGCCCTGTCACCAGGCAACCCCCAAGGAGGAGACAAGGAGGACCGACTATATGAGGGAGGAGAAGATGAAGGCGGAAGCTGAAGGGCTTTGGAGGAGCTCCCTATCTATGTTTTCTGGAGGGTGGGGGTAGACCAAGCCCTTCCCATCTCCTTCAAAGGGACTGCAAGCAAGCACACACCCTGCACTTTGATGGATGCCTTACCACGAGATGCTTCACCAGCCGAGCTTGGGCAGGGCTTAATGCAATGGATTCCAGGTGCCGTAGAAGTGAAAGTGGGAGACAAGCGGCTGTGAGCTGAGGCCTGCCTGATGCCTGAGAGGTTCCCCCCCTTCCCTGCACTACCTTTTCAGAACTGAGGCGTTCTCATGGTGCTCGCCCTCCTTTGCTGCTCTGCTTTGGTGTGTCTGTCAGTCAGTCCCACAGCCTGCGTGTGTTGCTCCCTCTGCCCCAGGAAGCCAAAAGGCCAGAGGTGCATTTTCAACTGACTGCAGGCACATGGTTGCTCCTGATGTGGTGAAAAGCATCATGGTGACACAGGCCTGAGGCCTTTCCTCTCTCCCCAAGCACCTCTGCCTGAAAGTTGGTGTGGTTCTTGTGGGGAGGAAGGAGAGCACTTGCTAACCCCAAAATGTACTCAGTGCTACATAACTGAGTCATGAGGTGGTGGTGGGGGGTTGTGGTTTCCCCTAGCCGGCTCTCTGGTGCTCTTCCTCTGAACAGGGCAAAAGCAGAAGGCCTGTCCTATTTCTGGACTGAAAATTCTGGTAAAACAAGGCATATCAATTTCCATCTGCAGCAATGGCTCCTGTTGAGAAGGTAATCGGAGTCTGAACTTACTTTGTCTTGTAAAGGAGTTTGCACCTGGGCAGGTTTACAGAACCTAGTCTCTCTCTCTCTCTCTCTCTCTCTCTCTCTCTCTTTCTCCAGCCCAAAAATGCACTTGCCAAATCCAAAAATGTGCCCAAGAGCTTGACTTCTTTGACAAGCGTAACAGCAAGTCTCTTGCAGCCTGAGCAGGACACCTCCTTGTGGTTGCACCACTTGATTTAAGGGTTGAGACTTGGTGGTCTGTTTAGGATTCTGCAGTCAAGTCTCTGGCATACTAAATTACACCCCCGAGCTGGTGTCCTTTTCAACTACAGCTTCTAAATTGGACCTCTCTACTTAGGAGGAATGTTTCCTGAAGGGTGCAGTGTCTTGAAATGGCAAGTGGCCATTTCCACAGAGGGATACTACAGGAGAAAGGGCAGCCTTCATTTCTGATTTGGAGGGAGAAAAGTGGTCATGAGGGATACGAGTTCTTTTTTCATATCTGCACATGAGGTCGTACTGCGTCCCGCACATGTCCCTTGGGGCTCATGTATGTTGTGAGATCACCCTGGTTAATGCTGCATTGACACAGGCTCATCTAGGAGCTGATCTGCAGGGTCTGGAAACATGCAGAAGCCACAAGAAAGTGGGGATTTCGACAAGGCATTTCGACACAGCAAATATCACAGGTGAACTGTAACAGGGTCTCAAGATTTGAGGCGACAAACATCTGATGTCATGAATGAATTGGTTAAAGGCCAGATCCTTGCTCATGAACCGACTCACAGGTTGGAAAGGGAGGAGTTCTCCAGAGAATGGCAGCTCTAGAGAGGCACTGCGTCGTTTTGTCCACCTGCCAAGCCTCAGTCAGCAGAGAAACCCAGAGCAGGACTTCAGGCGTTTATTTGCTTAAAATATTCCTATCCTGCAACCTTCCATCATAGTGAAGGGACCATCAGGATGGTTAACACTCAGTTTAGACAAACTGTATATTTAAAAAGCACCAAAAATATCAAAGCAGCAAAGTGGAATTCAAAGTCAACACTGGGAGCCTAAATGACAAGAGAAGAGGAAATGAATGGCCAGGAGTGGAAACCAAAATGTTTGTACTGAAGGTCGGTAGTGACTGGACTAGTCGAATCTCCCAGGGAGGGTTCCCATGACCTGGAGCCACTAGGGAGAGAGCCCTGACCCACGTCCACATACACTCTACACCAGAGGGCGATGGGATGTGGAGCAGCAGGATATCTGAAGACCAGCACAGTTGAAGGGCCAGTTCACAAGGGAAGGGACACATCCTTCTCATGTTGTGGACTTAGTTTAGGTAAGGCTTGACAGCCAATGCCCAGCACCTGGAACTGGGCCCGGAAACAGGCTGGTAACCAGCACAGGTGAAAAAAGCAGCAGGGTCATTTGCTCAGACCTCCTGGCACCAGGAAGGACCTGACTCCGCATTCCATATCAGCTGAAATTTCTAGGCTATCTTCAAGGGCAGACCCATGTCGGGAGTGTTATAGCAGGGCAGGTCTAATGTTACTACAGCCAAGATTGTCTTCTTCAGGTTTTCTGAAAAGCAGGCACAAAGAACAGCAGATTCTCCTCTTTGTAGCAAGGCAGACTTGCATTCTGTGTACCAAGTAGTTGCTGAAGGCAAGAGGGCAGACCAGGCTGCTTGGGAAAGAGCAGACAGCTCAGTGGCAGCTTCTGTCCCTGACAGCACCCCATGATCACGCTGGTCGAGACCGCAGGACACAAAACTGTGGAAAGTGGCTGCCAGCCTGAGCAAACCGTTCTGAGCCAGGTGGGCCAAGGGTTTGGTTCAGCAGAAGGCAGCTTCATAGGCGAGGAGGACCCTGGAAGCTGTTGTCAAGCCCCAGCCCATTTGCCTTCCTAAGCAAAACAAAACTCCAACTTTCTTACTCTTAATATTCCCCATGTGTAACATTCTGAGATTCTGCTTCACAGACCCAGTTTAAACCTTTTGATTGTAGCAAGAAAAAGAAACTGTTTGAAGAATGTGGCATTGCTGAGAGAGAGAGAGAGAGAGCACCAAACGGAGAAAAGTTAGAGATTCTGAAGCCAGTTGCATTTCCTTTTGACTCTGGATCTCAGAACATTTGGTCCGGGCTCCCCAGACAAGTTTTAGCAGCTCAAGAATGTGATGTTCTCAACACATCGTCATCTCTTGAAATATTTAGCACCATTTTGCAAAATTTTTCACCAGCCAGTTGCTTCCCGTTCAAAATCTGCTAAGCACCAAACGGTGTGTTTCTTCTGTAACCAGGCACAAATAGCTTGAAACACACAATCACCCACCCCCCCAAGTGTGGTTCATGTCAGCTGCTGATGGGTGACGGGTTCCAGAGGCTCCCAAAAAAATTATATTTTAGCTACAGGGACATGGAAGGGTGCTATATTCAGCAGCCCAGAGACTGAAGGAAGAGGGTTGTTTGGCAGGTTTAAATGGATTCATTGCATCTGTCAGAATACTTGAGAGAGCAGGCGAGGAGAGCAGGGAGAGGAGAAATAGGACACAAATGTGCCACAATAACTTTTCTCTGAAAGTTGGTTGAACATCAGCAGGTCAGTGCAGAAAATGAAATGGCGGAACTGAAATTTCCTGAAGGACAAGACCATGTGAAGAGAACTTGACGCAGCAGGGAGTTTCAAAGTCAGTGGAGTGGGCTTTCCCAGGGAGAACAGGGTAACAAAGGGAGATCTTTGTACCATCGTTGTGCTGTGGGGAAGGTGGACAGAGACCTCCCAGGTACAAAAGAGTATGGGGTATGATGCAGCCAGGTGGCAAATGGTGACTCAGGGGGTGGAGTCAGTTCCTTATTGTAGACCTGAGCCGTTCTCTGGGACAGCTGCATCACAGGTCAAGGTCTCCGCCCTAGTCACCCCAGACCAGCCTCCAAAACGACTCAGCAGAGCTGCACAAAAGCAGCCAGGTTGTCCTCCTGGACAAGGAGCACTGGGGATGGAGAGAGAGAATCAGTCCGCACAAAGGCAGACAGTGGGGGTGGTGTGCTTCCCTTTACTGCTGCAACATCACTGGGAGCCAGCAGCCATTTTCGCTGCTCCCCTGCAGGTCACCCAGAGACGGACCAGGAGAGCCTGCTCTGTTCTTTGCCCACCCCTGCTGACGAAGGCCTGCAGGCTGGGTGCCTTCTGGTGCTGTAAGTAACATACCACACCTGCTCATGGCTGTTGCCACTGAGAGTGCTCCTGGCATGGGCAGGTCTTGTGGCCACGAGATGGGAGCCTGTTTGCCTTGTCCACTGGCTCCCATATGGACTAACCAGCCCCAGAGAGATGGTCTGCTCAAACATTGTCAGGAGCAAAATGAACACAGAAAGGGCTTCTCCAGAGCGCAGTTCCTGCCATTCCAGGCATCTGGCAATCCAAGAGAGTGACAGGCAAGTGGCTCTCACTGGAATAAGGAGCAGGGCGCAGACAAACGTGTGGCCTGGCGCCGCAGCTTCCGGAGCCGTTGCCCCTTCTGTGTAGCCACAAGCAGCAAGGCCAGAGATTTCCTTATCTGAGCCTGGACCTCTTTCAAACACATCCGTATTTAGAAAGGTGCTGCTCCTTTCTGGAGTGGGAGTCCAGGCCCACTGCTGCCCTCAGATCATTCCCGCACAAGCCACGCTCAGTCCCAGTTCCCCATCTTCAGTCGCTTCCACTTTCCATGGGAGTTTCGCTCAAACCGTTCATGTGAAGGAAAAGCTGACAATGGAGTGACTCCCCAGTCAGGCTGTGTGAGCAGGCATCGAGCTGATCAGCACAGCAGAGCCCCTGGACTGAGCCCCGGGACCCCTATAGCATGCTCTGGTGGAGCACATGGGGTGGAAGTCATATCTCAAGGCTACCAAAACTTGGGCCACAATCAATGTGTTCACCTTGAAGCAGACAGTGGATGCTTTGTGATTCTTCCTGGGTGGCTGGATGTCCTCCCCACTCTTCTCTTTCCTTGCCTCCCTCCCCAACTCTCTTCTCTCTTTTCCCCTTTGCTTGTACCAGCCTCTTGGGAGACATCAGCTTAGCACAAATGGTTTCTGCAGGATGAAATGCAACAAACCTCCACCTGCCATTTTTAGAGCATTTCTGGAGAATGCCAAGCGGGTGCCAATGCCTTTCCGGAGTCTGTTTCAGCACATCGACATGTGCCTCCTCTCCATAGCAAAAGGAGCACTGTCCTGCTCTCACCCGCCTGCTCTGGATTATGGAAAAACTGGGAAGCAAGCAGGAAAGCAGCCTGTTCCCCAGGCATAGCAAGGGGCAGAATTCCGTCTTTTCTAGGCGTGTCCAACTCGTATTTTCTCTGAATTTCTTCTCTCCAACTGGTCACATTCAGCCACTGAACATGCTGTACTGTACTCAGCTGAAAGTAAAAGGCTAAGAAGAAGCTGAAGACTCCCAGCAGAACAGTGCCTAGCTGCCCAGTCTCCACTTTGAAAAAAAAATCTAAATATTTCAATCAGAAGAAATAATCACTTACTGCAGTGCTAGTAGCTGTCAACATGGGCCATGACTCTTGATGCCCATTTTGTGCCCCTGTCCAAGTTTGCCTGGGGCAGGTGCCCCATTGTCTCCCCCCCCCCCAACACTGATTGAGCTCAGATGGGATCTTGCACACGCATCCATGAACATAAGAACATAAGAACAGCCCCACTGGATCAGGCCATAGGCCCATCTAGTCCAGCTTCCTGTATCTCACAGAGATATGCCCCAGGGAGCACACCAGATAACAAGAGACCTGCATCCTTGTGCCCTCCCTTGCATCTGGCATTCTGACATAACCCATTTCTAAAATCAGGAGGTTGCACATGTACATCATGGCTTGTAACCCATAATGGATTTTTTCCTCCAGAAATGTGTCCAATCCCCTTTTAAAGGCATCCAGGCCAGATGCCGTCACCACATCCTGCGGCAAAGAGTTCCACAGACTGACCACACGCTGAGTAAAGAAATATTTTCTTTTGTCTGTCCTAACTCTCCCAACACTCAATTTTAGTGGATGTCCCCTGGTTCTGGTGTTATGTGAGAGTGTAAAGAGCATCTCTCGATCCACTCTATCCTTCCCTTGCATAATTTTGTATGTCTCAATCATGTCCCCTCTCAGGCGCTTCTTTTCTAGGCTGAAGAGGCCCAAATGCCGTAGCCTTTCCTCATAAGGAAGGTGCCCCAGCCCTGTAATCATCTTAGTCTCTCTTTTTTGCACCTTTTCCATTTCCACTATATCCTTTTTGAGATGCGGGGACCGGAACTGGATTCAATACTCCAGGTGTGGCCTTACCATCGATTTGTACAACGGCATTAGCCGTTTTGTTCTCAATACCTTTTCTAATGATCCCCAGCATAGAATTGGCCTTCTTCACTGCCGCCGCACACTGGGTCGACACTTTCATCGACCTGTCCACCACCACCGCAAGATCTCTCTCCTGATCTGTCACAGACAGCTCAGAACCCATCAGCCTATATGTGAAGTTTTGATTTTTGCATGGTAAGTCTATATCATGCACTCGGGACCCAGTGCCAGCAACCAGATGGAGCAGGCCTCAAATACTTTGGTGACCAAGGTATAAATTCCAGATGGCTGCCAGCACGTAAAAAAAACACAATCTGAGCACTACTGCTGCCCTTGAACGCACAGGCAAAATCCACCACCTGAAGGAAGCAGGTCACTGCTTCCTGCCTAGTGGGAGGGATGAGGTCCTAACCCAGCCCCCTTCCCCCAGTACCTGGGACCATGGTCTGGGCACACCTGCAATCCCTATATCATGAGACCTGCACCACACAATTTCCTCCCCCCAAGGCCACAGCCTTCCTCCCCCAGCCACCCCAGATTGCACCCCTCACCAGGCAGCCCAGTTTCCCCACCATCCTTTTCCATCCTTCCCCCTGTCCTCTGAACAGGAAGGGAAAATGGGGGAGGAAAGGGGGGGAGGAGTGGAGCTTGGCGGCCTCAAAGGGCCTCTTGCCCCCTGCCCTGATCTTTTTACCCTCTTCTTGAGGAGAGAATGTGGGGAGAGGAGGGCGGCGGTTTCAACACACTATCCTCTTGCTACTGCCTCCCCGTGTGCTCCTGGGGACCGAAGGCTCTTCCAGGGTCCTCTGGAAGGCTGGCCGTATCAAGGATCACAAGTCGCTGGCTTTGGGCAGCCTCCTTTAGCCCTCCAGGTGAGCAGCCCAGAGCCTGCTGGTCCTCCCCGCTACTCCTCCACTCCAAAGCGAGCTGTGCTGCTCCCAGGCTGCCCCAGTTCCCAACTAGCTTGGAGCAAGAGGAGGAAGAGCCAGGTTGTCTGGGCAGTTAATGGCTGGCACCCTTGTGACTTCCCCGAGCCCCTCCTCCTGAATCTCAGGTCTCCTGGAAGAATCCTCTCCTTTCCCACCCAATCAAATTTCTTGGTCACCAGGCTTAGCAAAACCACCCCCGGCTGCCTCCCAGCCACCACCTGCTGCCCGAAGCTGCGCAACTGGGTGCCACGCAAGCAGCCCAGCTCCCCTGCATTGCACCGTTCTTGTCCTGCACGTGATGGCCATAAAGCACATGCAGCAGAGCTGGAGCCAGAGGCCGGCTTGCTAATGTGCCCGTCTAATTAATATGAATGGCGTCTCCATAAATGTAGCATCCTGTCATTAAATTCTTTCACACCTCAGCAACCCCAGAAAGGTTACTCAGAATTAAATGTAAATCACATATTTACTGGCATGAGACAGATCAGCGCGTCGTTTCTTTGAGAAACATCGTCCAAGTTACTAAGCAGCACAACTTCTCCACACAACAGACTGGGCTGGGTCCTTGTTTTGGTGCAGAGCCCTCGAGTCGCCATCTCAATCCCCACAGTCAGCCTGAGCCCTTTCCCAGGACTGGCCCACCTGTGACACCAACTGGGGCAAGTGCCTCAGGCAGCAGGTTGGCAGGGGTGGCACCCAGCTCTGTCCACCCTGTGGCCTCCACTGCTCCTCCTGCCACTCCCTGAACTGGTAAAAGAATTTGAAGATGCAGGAGGAAGGACAAACAAGAGGAGAATCTCCCTCCACACTTCTGCTCCCCCCTGCCCCCCCTTTTCCAGGCCAGGCAATGAGAGGTGCAGGGGCTGGCACTTTGCCCAGTAAGAGGGGGCAACAGGAGGTGCCAGGAGGTCTTGACTGGCCCTCCCTCATCCTGGGCCATGGCTGGCAGCCTCCTGTCCCTGCCATGCTGTGCATGTCTTTAACATCATGGCAAAAGAGAGGAGTGAGGCGGCTCCCTGCCCCAAGAGGCCAAGGTCTGAGAGTGACAGGCGCTTGGCAATGAAGGAGGAATGAAGCGGTGACACACACGGTGTGTGTGGGACTCACAGCCAGGCGCTGCAGTACTTGATATGTGAAACTTTTTTTCTTCCAGACCAGCTCAGCGCTGTCAACCCGGACTGGCAGCAGCTCCCTGAGAGGGGCCTGTCCCAGCCGTGCCTGGAGGTGCTATCAGGAGCTGAACCTGCTGGGACCCTCCACATGGGAGCTGGGGCTCAGCTTACACAACTGGCAGGAAAAGGCTGGGGTGACTGCCACCTGCCACTAACCCATCCAGGTGCCAGAATGTGTGGTTGCAGCATCCTCCCAGGACAATCCCCCAGGAATGTCTTTCCTACATGTCGTACACTTGGCCTCACACTCCCAGGGTTTTGGGTGCTCAGAGTCTGAACCCTAGAGCCCTCAAAGATCCCTGTTCGGTAGTACTGCCACCACCCTTTAAGAGCCAGTGTCTCAGTACAGGGATACTGAGACACTCTAGGCTTAACTATATCCCTTGTAGGCACTGAGCACTTTCTTTACTTAAAGTCACAGTCCTCAAGTCACTAGTCCTCAATGAGGATTGGGTAGCTTGCTGAACGGCTAGGCAGGATTCTGAACCTTTGTCCCCAACAGACAATGAACCAACATGGTAAAAAGGATTTTTACTTTATTAAGTACATAGGGTTACAAAAAGTTACAAAAGGCAGCAAATGCTAGAGGCATAAAAACTTCTAGGAAACATATCAGCATAAAACAACAAAGCTAACTGGCTAACTCTATTATTTCCTAACCCTCACCTGGATCAGCTTCTTTTGTAGATCCTCAGGTCAGTTACCTATGGGCCACATGGTCCTGTCGGGGCAGGATGTGCACCCACCACCTATCTCACCAAGAGACAAAGACCAAAGACCCTGTCCTCTGGAAGTGGGGCTGGAAGCTCGCCCTCTCAGCTCTTCCCTCCCCCCTGGAGATCTACAGCTGCATTCCATCCTTGATGGGCGTCTTTCTGGCTGCCTAGGTGCTACATTATCACCTTCCATTGAATTGTAAATCCCTTGCAGCTAGGAAATGCAAGCCACTTCTGTGTTACTATTTTAGCTTGGTTCAGGCTTTACATGTTACTAGGCCTAAACTGTACATATTCATGACACTACAAAACGGATGGAAAGAAACAGGCCATCCCTTCTTTGCTTGCCAAAGCTCCCAGTCAGATCTTGGCAGCACCTCCAGGTGGGGCCGTGGCAGGGAAGGGCCCCCACCTGAGACTCCGGAGCAGCAGGACCCTGGCAGGTGTGGAAGACTGACTTGCTCTTGAGACTCAACTTGCTGACAAGTTGGCCTCTTCACGTTGCACTTGGGCACCACATTCAGTGCGCAGCAATGCTTTCTTTCAAACCAGAAAGGTCGCTTTCCTCCACTACAGAACTTCCTCCAAAGAGCGATTTCTTGCTATGGCCGGGGAGAGCAGTGGTCCTGCCCTGGCTGGGTTTGTTTTTACTTAAGTGGCAAGGGCAGGCAGGCCTCCTCCATGCAGCCGTTGGGGCCCCCTCGGCTCTTAAAAGATGGAGATCATGTCTCTTTCTCTGCAGCGGGATATCGCTGCTGTTTCCTTCTTTATTCTAGTCGGAAGGCCTGATCATATTTCTCCAATATAATTCCCATCACCTCAAATAGAAAAGAGAGAAAATAGGAGAATAAAATAAAGTATTTGACAACAATGGCTAGAGGACCATGACTGATTAATCAGTGACTTTGCAATGGGGTGACCTCGGGCTATTTCATGTCCTAACCCTAATCCCACGCTAGCATTCAAGGTGCTGACTCAGGATACCCGAGTGACAGTCCTCTTCAGGCTCCTTGTTGCTCCTTGAGATCTGGAGAGAGGAACCTCATGGCATTCTGTCCCCATCCAGCAGCCTGATGGCCTCTGCCAACTGACCTTCTCGGTGGTGGTTGCCCCCCAGCTCTGCAATTGTTACCAAGTTCAGTGCCACAGAGCAGGGAGTGGGCGGGGCAGTCCCTGAGATTTCTCTCTCTCTCTCTTCAGGTCAGCCTCTCTTTCCAGTCCGGTCCTGTGGCAAAGTGTTACTGTCATGCTGTGATTTGTTGGTATTCCATTTCTCTTTTCATTATAAGCTGCTTTGAGAAGGGCTCTTGACAAGGGGGCTATGCAGTCTCCAAACGACCAGCCAAGCAAACCATAAGAAGGGAGGCATCACACAGCAGTGCCTTTCTCCAAACACAGCTCCTGACCTACTTTCCGTGGGGGGGTCAGGAGGGCAGTTGATTCCATTCTTCATGCACTCTGAAAAGTATGTCCATTTTCACCTTTGATGCTTGTTACCTCTAGGCCAGAGGTTCCTAAACTTTTTAGTGCCGGGACCCACTTTTTAAAATGACACTCTATCAGGACACACCGATGTTTATGAGGCTTTTTAAAAAAGACCTAAAAAGAAATAATATTTTTATTTATTTCTTTACAAATAATAATATTTTTATTTATGTCTGTATTTCCAAATCTCAATCCATTTCTCATAACAAGGCACCACCTGCCATTGATGGGAAAAAAAACACACCCGGAAAAAAAAGGCATTTAGGCATTTATCTCCCTGAATTTCCTCCAGCTTGCAAACTGCAGGAGCTCAGCTCTTTGCAGGGCTGTTAGCAGCTAATTGATTTTTGAATAGACTCAGGGCTTGAGGCAGTTAGTTATCTGACCTTTCCATCAACCACATTTTCATTGGAGGCTCTGCTCAGTGCTACACAACCCACTAAAAATGAGTTGTGACCCACCAGGGGGTCACAACCCACAGTTTGCGAACCCCTGCTCTAGACCAGGGGTTTTCAAACTCCAGCCCTGGGGGCGGGACCCAGGGTTTGGGGAAAGCCCTCTGCTCCTTGAGCGGAGTTTACTATTCCGCCTCTATGCCTCATGTATTCTCAATAGATCTGGGCACCAAGACACTCTGGGCAGTTGCTGCTGCCTGGCTGTGCTATGGCACAGTCTTCGGGCGACAGAACATCCTGCTGCCCAAATCTACACTTGGTGTGGAGGCAAGATGTACCTGGTCTGAACTGGGACTGCGTTTTTGATCTGAGTTTGGCAACTGCTGCTCTAGACAGTCTCCCCCAGACCAGTCTGGCCTCATGATGTCCCAGCTGCATCCACTCTTGACTCCCGTCTCCTGCTCCAGTCCCATCAGAGCCCATGTCCGTTGTCCTCCATCATCTGGCTGCCAACTCATAAGTATTTGGTCGGTGGTTTCAAGCCCATGGACAGCCCAGCCATATTCCACCCTCCAAAGTGCAGCAGCCAAACTTCTTATTTAGGAAAGAGAAAAATCCTCCCCAGCACTTTTCTGTGCAGCTCATTAATCATTTAGAGAGAGCCGTACAATTACTTGAGTCCAATTACAGCAAATGTGCAGCTCCTCGAAGCCACATTAGGAAATGCCAAGAAGCTGCGGCGAGGGAGGGCTGCCAGCTCTCTCCAGGCATCAGAAGGGAACGCGAGTGGCTTTTCCAAAAAGAGACCCTCAGCATTTATTTACGCACAAACACGCCTAATCGCAGCTGACAACCTGGGGCATCTTTTCGGATCAACTGGAGCAGCGTCTCGCTTCCAGGCTCCCCCAAGGAACTGACGTCGCTGCTGCCTTAATTAAAAGGAGGCCTGAACTTGCTTCAACCTCCCAATTTCATGGTGGTGAGAAGCTGCTGTGATTTTTCCAGAGGGCTTCTAATTACCCCACAAGCGGCTACGTGGGATGCTTCTGCCATCTCCCAGCATATTTAGCCACTTCATCAGGATGAACAATGATCATGCTGAAAAGCCTTATCTGCCCGCTGGTCCGACCCAGGGCAGTTGACTGCTGATGGGCTGTTGAGAGTTTCAAAAACACAGCAGTCCAAACAGAGAAACAAGGGAGGACTCACCCATACACCTCTCACCTGTACAACTCTGCAGGACTAATCCACCAGCTGATCAATCTCGAAGCCCATTTGCTCCTTTCTTTGCACAGCATGTGTATAAAAAGTGCCTCTGTTTCCCATGTGTGTGGTGCCACTAACAATTGTGAGCAGCTCACGTGCCCTTAAATGACTGCAGATTAAACACAAAAGCAGAGGCATTGCGACGCAAGCAGTTTTGCCTGCATGTTGGAAGCTGCTTCCACTCAGTAAGACCTGCCTTGGTCCCTCTAGCTCAAGACAGTCTCTGCTGACTAGTGGAGGCTCTCAGGCAGTAACCTTTCCCAGTCCTACCAGCCCAAAGCACAGCTGCAAGGGGAGGTAGGGAAGTCACAGTGGTCCGTCGTGAAAGCCTCTCCTTGGCTAGGCACCCCATCCAGCAATTCGCTGGATGCCAGTGCCTCTGTATGACGCCCAGAGGGTGCAACAGGATTGGGGTTCTGCTGGTTTACTGTCCGCCTGCTGCCCAGCAGTCTCCCTGACTGAGTGGAGGGGACACTGTTAAAGGCCCTTCAGGTGATGGTGACACATCCCCACCCGGAAAAAGCCTTCCCTGGACTCTGCCACTGGGGACAACCATCATCCAGCTTCAAACCTCCCTTTTCTGGGCAAGCCGATTGCATGGGTCGTGGCGTCTCAGCTTCAGGGGATTCTGGAGGAAACAGATCACCTGGACCCCTTTCAATCTGTCTTCAGGTCAGGCTTTGGGACAGAGACTGCCCTGCTTGCCTTGGTGAAGGACCCATGCAGAGGACTGGATGCGGGGGTGCATCCCTGTTGGCTCTGCAACCTCTCAGCGGCTTTTGAAACCACTGGCCATCGGGGCTTCCTGGGGTGGTTGGCTAGGAGTGCTCTGTTCCTTGGGGATTCCACTCCTTCTTGCCTGAGAGGTCCCAGGAGGTGGTGCTCAAGGACTCCTGCTCAGCACCTTGGTGCTGGCCTGTGGAGTGGACTAATGTAGGGTATTCTATGTGGGGCTGCCTTTGAAGATAGTCTGGAAGTTGCAGTCAGTGCACACTGTAGCAGGGCAGTGCGGTCACTGGAACTTGGCAGTTGGACTCAGTCAGGCCACTGGCAGCTTCACTGGCTGCTCATTTGATTCCGCGACCAATTCAACATGCTTAGTTTTGACAGAAGGTTCTTTTCTGTGGTGGCACCTCCTGAGAATGGATGATGGCCGGATCCCAAAGGATCTCCTCTATGGAGAACTTGTGCAAGGAAAGCGCCCTACAGGTAGACCACAGCTGCGCTACAAGGATATCTGCAAGAGGGATCTGGAGGCCTTAGGAGTGGACCTCAACAGGTGGGAAACCCTGGCCTCTGAGCGGCCCGCTTGGAGGCAGACTGTGCAGCATGGCCTTTCTCAGTTGGAAGAGACACTTGGCCAACAGACTGAGGCAAAGAGGCAAAGAAGGAAGGCCCATAGCCAGGGAGACAGACCAGGGACAGACTGCACTTGCTCCCAGTGCAGAAGGGATTGTCACTCCCGAATTGGCCTTTTCAGCCACACTAGACGCTGTTCCAGAACCACCATTCAGAGCGCAATACCATAGTCTTTCGAGACTGAAGGTTGCCTACTACTACCTCTAAAGTAAAAGGCACTCCCTCATTTTACACTACGGAGTCTGCTATCTCTGGAGGGTTTAGGATGAAGACTCAAGACACTTTTCCTTCATAAGGTTTTTGGAAAGGGGGAGGTTTTAGGAAGGGGGTTTTTGGAAGGGGAGAGGTAAGGCTGTAGTGTTGGTGGGGCTGGTGTCTGGCTTCTCACTACTGTGCTGGTTTTTTAAACTGTGTGTGCCATGATTATTATTTTATTTATTTGATTTGTACCCTGCCTTTCTCCCCGGAGGTCACCCAAGGAGACTATTATTATTAATTGAATTAATTAATTGAAACTAGCTGCTGTTTAGCTACTTATTTATTTTTCTTGCTTTATGCATTTTTTCTATGCAATTTATGTATTTTACTATGCTTTATGTTTTTATATTATTGTATGCATTTTATTATTGTCAGCCTTTGATCTTTTTTAGGGCAAGCAGGATATAAATCTTTCAGATAAAAATAAATAACTAAAATTGCATGAATGGTCACCTTTGCAAAAAAAAAACAAAACACAACCCAAGAATCCCCTGGTTGGGTGAGGCCAGAAGCTCTGTCCCCAAGAATGGTTGGGCAGCATCTGCTCCTGGGAACCTCTCAGGGCACTGGTGAAAACCATGGCCCCCTGCCAATTGTCCCCAGTGCCCAGCAGCCAGAGGTCTCCTGCTTCGGGAAGAGATTTGCCTGTGCAGGATTTTCCTATTCAAATCATGCTTAATGCATTCAGCAGTAACAAGAATTAGAAGGCGGATTTGTGAACTGGCAATCCCGGGTTTCTGTGCTCAAATGTGGTTTCAAGATGCCTCTTATTTAGGTCACAACCATGTCTGCTAAACAACAGCCTGTGTTTGGAGGAGTGACAACTCACAGGGTTTATTAGGGATTAAATGGAGGTCTGCTGGATTTGAGCTGGGGGGCAGAGGGCTTCCTCCCCCTTTTGGACATCTGCAGGGCTCAGCATAACCAGCTCCGAGGGGGTGTTTAGTGTGTTTTTAAAGAGGAATCTGGAGCGATTGAGCTTAAGGCGCTGAATTAATGTACTGGGGCTTTGTACTTCAATCCAGCAGTGAAAATCCTTTCTAAAAGTCTAATTTCCTTCGTTGTTATTCATGATTACAAAATAATAAGATTGCTGGAGAGAGAGAGAGAGAAATCCAATAGAGTGGATGTCAATATTGGGCAGAGTGGGCTCAGCAGGAAATTTAATTGCAAACTGTGGGCCAGTTAAATAGTCTCAGCTCTCATCTTGGCTTTTCTTAAATTTTAATTAGGATAAAATTTACTAATCTTTCAGGCATACAAAGGGAGGTTTGCCAAGAGAGGCCCACAATTGATCTGAACGAGATTGCTTTCCTCAGAAAGCCTTTTGCCCTGACCGCTACTGCGATGCCAAGAGTAGGCTTCCTCCTCCTCCTCCTCGTGTGTGTGTGTGTGTGTGTGTGTGTGTGTGTGTGTGTGTGTGTCCTTTTGGCACACTGATGGTCCAGATGTTTCTTGTTGGAGAGCAAATTGACATGTTAAAATTACATTGTGCAAACAGCAAGAGCAGGCCTGGGCAAATAGGCAAGGACACGTCCTTTGGTTTTATGGGTCAGAGTAACGTTTGTGGAATTTAACAAACTTACACCTCACTGCAAGAGTCATGCTGGATTCCAGGATGGACCCCCAGGCCAGGCGCAGTCTGCAGGGGCCTGAGCAGCAGAACATGTCCTGACCCCATTCACCTTCCAGCCAGACGGCCAAAAAGGGACAGGCATGCAGAGAGAAGCCCCATCTTCCTTCACTGGGAGGAGCAGAGACATTGACTTGGCGTGGCCTCTCCTCAGGCCCTGTTCTGTCCTGCCATCATGCACTCTCCAGACCTCTGGAAACTCCCACCCCCACCCCAGCCTCCATGAAATTGCTCAATGGATCCAGCTGTCCTCACCCCTTGATGTCGCCAGAGTACCTTGGCAGAGCACTTCACCAGCAACGAAGCGTGCATTCATGTTACAAGCTGTCTGGGCAATTACATGCAGAAATCACAACCAACTTTGGGGCATGTGCCTGAAATTAAGCAGAGATCCCTCCACACTCATGCCTGGCAGTGCTAATCACATCACTTTGTTAACGTACATTAGCACCTTGAGACCGCTCAGACTTGTGGCATCACTTAGCCAAGGGCCAGGTAGCTGGAGCTGAAAGTGTGCTGGATTCAGCCAGGGAAGGAGCAGAAGGTGTGGCCTGGCAGTGACAGCCCTGGATGCTGTTGGCAAAAGGAGGCCCTCTTCAAGATGCAGGCACCACCCACCCATCCTGCATGCTGGGTGGCCCAAGAAAACTCTCTTCCGCCTCCACTCTGATTGAGGGCTCCAACTCTTGAAAGTCAAGGTGCAGAACTGTAGGTGCTGGGTGACCCAGAGCTCAAACTATTTTTGAGGGGCTTGAGGTGGAGCCCAGTGCAAATCCTCCCTCTCCCCAGACCATGTCTCCCCATGGCAGTGTGTCCTGGTCAAATGTGTCCCATTACTGGACATTAATGAACATTCACATCTGATCTTTTTGCATCAGTGACATTTGTGACTCTGTATATGTATATTTATATTAGATGTACTTCTTTATTTTTAAAATGTAAAGATAGGATTAGGGTTCAGGTTGGGATAAGAGGCTTAGGCTCCATAGTTGTAGAGGATACAAACAACCAACTACAAACAAGTTGTAGAGGATACAAACAACCAGGATGCAAAAAAAAAAAAAAAAAAAAAACACACCACAGATGTGAACGTGCATGGCTCTCACAGGAGTGGAATCACACTCACACATGCTGGAATCCCTAGCATGTATGCACTGCTGAAACAGAGACGCCTGCATTGGCTCGGTCATGTTGTGAGAATGGATGATGGCTGGATCTCAAAGGATCTCCTCTATGGAGAACTCGTGCAAGGAAAGCGCCCTACAGGTAGACCACAGCTGCGATACAAGGACATCTGCAAGAGGGATCTGAAGGCCTTAGGAATGGACCTCAACAAGTGGGAAACCCTGGCCTCTGAGTGGCCCACTTGGAGGCAGGCTGTGCAGCATGGCCTTTCCCAGTTTGAAGAGACACTTGGCCAACAGTCTGAGGCTAAGAGGCAAAGAAGGAAGGCCCACAGCCAGGGAGACAGACCAGGGACAGACTGCACTTGCTCCCGGTGTGGAAGGGATTGTCACTCCCGGATTGGCCTTTTCAGCCACACTAGACGCTGTTCCAGAACCACCTTTCAGAGCGCGATACCATAGTCTTTCGAGACTGAAGGTTGCCAACAACCTCACAGGAGTGGCTTGAGGGGCCAGCCAGCTGGGCTGACACCTGGACAACCAGTACAGATTGCAGTAATAGCAGCCAATGTCCCTCCAAAGAGCAAGTGGGGAGTCATGGTGGCCCCAGAAGAAGGGTCATCCCAGAGGAAGTGTCCCAGAGGAACACTGCAGTCCCTTCAAACTATGGCTGCTGATCTCACCCCCTACACACTTTCCCCAGCTAAACAGGACCTCTGTGTTTCACCCACCGGACACGACTGCAATTTGCTCAGTGGCTTTGGAAGGATGGACACCTGCCTGCCGGCAAGCGGACAGTGACTAATTTGGCTATGCAGAGAGTCTTCCATGCAGTCCCGAAGGGGGTCTCTGCTCTTGATGTAAATAGGAGGCCGGCTCATTGCTGGAGATACCATTATTTTCTAGCTGATTTGAGCAGCTGAATAAATCTCACATTACCATAAAAAAATGAAAAGATATTTTACAATTGGATGGCGGTTTGTAAAGTGGATGCCAAAAAAACCACCCCTGGGAAGATGAAGGGTTTCGTGACAGCACCAAGGGGACCAGGATGCTGGAAGTCCTGTGCAAGTGGGGGTGGGGGCCAAAGGTGCCTTGGGACCTGCTGGCAGTTCACGGGACACCTTGCAGCAGACTGGCAGGGCTCTCTGAGTCTCAGTGGCTGAGCAACAGGATCCGCAGCAACAAAGAGACTTTCTCATAACATTCCTGCTTTGTGGTAAATCAGCGGCAGACCTGTGCGCACCCACGGCCAGCGGGTGGGTCATGAGGTGCCACAAGCCATTGGTTGAGCCTAGGCCCAGCTGGTGGAGCTCAGGGTTCTTGGAAAAAGAAGAGTGGGCCCTGAAAGTTGGACTGCTTGCCTGCAGAAAGTCGGACTGCTTACCTGTGCAGATGGGAGGGGGGCATGGGATGTACCAGACTGCCTTTGTTTTATGCAGTGTGGAATTTGGGTGTAAAAGTCACTCATCCTGCACAAACGGTCCTTTCACCTATTTATGGCTCCGCTTGTTTATGGGATCAAAAGCCAGGCAGTGGAAGTGGAGTCACGTGAAAGTGAAGACGCTCAGAAGGGCCCCCAAACAGTCACGGGTTCTTGACAACATCTCTCTGTGCTCGCTTTGGCTAGTGGCTGCAGAAAGGCGGCCAGTTACTCTGCATGTGGGGGAAGGGTTACCGTTTGCAGTTCCCAACACTGGCCTGAGCAAGACTCGAGGTGGTGTGTCGGAAGAGGCGGCTTGGCATCCTTGCGATTGTGAACGGAGCTGGTGAGCTCAAGGTGTCAAGGCTGGACCTTGTGATGGCCCCAGATGTGCTCTCGGCCTGGGTTCCGACTGCTCTCTGCCACGTCCCTGTGTCCAGCCAAGTAGCATTAGACTTGCAGTGGTGTCAGGGATCCTACAGGGAGACCTTCACCATACAGCCGATCAAGACAGCTCGGCCTTCTGGCTGTGGGAATGTGTGCTTCCCAAGCAGAACAGTGATTCACTCTGAAGGGCAGGGAAGCAGCAAAAGCACAAATGCCTCTCAGGAGTCCTGGCTTCAGATTCCATTTGCAGCTCTGCTCCAAGAAGAACCAACGTGCTGGCAAGGAGGTTGTGCAGCCCTCTGTTAAACAAGGAGGCTCAGCTGCAGGGGGCTCTGGGCAAGGAGAGTGCCTCTTGAGTGCTAATCTTCAAGATCCTCACCTCTCCAGAGAGGCTCGCACACATGCACAGGCCTGCTTTGCCCAAGAACCACACAATCTGCAGTGAGAGTCAATGCCTCCCCCAGCCACTCCACACTGGCTCCAGCCACCGACCCAAATCTCCTGGCTCAGCGTCTCACGCAGAGACCAACCACGGCAGCCACACCCCACCCCACACTCATGACCTATGATCCACGAGTGCTGACAACATAGGGTGACACCTGGCTCATGGGCTGCAGTGGGTAACTGCCCCCACCCCAAGGCACCAGCTTGCATCAGACCAATATTGTGCACCTGTTGCTGTTTCACTAGTGGACCCCCACTAGGACTCCAGTTAATAAACAGGGCAGATACCGCAAGTTTGCAGTCTCTATTTGTGGGTTTCAGGTGGTGACTGAGGGGCAGAATCAGGGGGAGTGTCCAGCTGGAGCATGTTGGACTTCCCAAATTCCTCCAGTCCCCTGGTGGGGCTTGGTCAAAAGTCCAGCCCTGAAAGGCTGGTGGCCAGGGGAGGGTGGGAAGAAACTGGTTGTCCCCATCAGTGTTCTAAAAGGTTTAGAAAGCAGAAGGTCCATAAAAGGAGCATCAGCATCCATTAAAAATCTCATCATGTGAAGGTGAAGAAAGCCCTTCTCATCACATTTTTGCAGGCCTCGTTCCAGAAATTGGAGGTGGAAACTTGCGCTGTAGTCATAAAGACCCAACATGCCAGCACCTGGGGGGAGGGGCTGGCTGGCAGGGTTCCCTTCCATGCCCCATTGTCTTCAGCCCCCTTTACTGGTTGGAATAAGCAAAGAAGTTTGCAGCATCCACAGTGTCCTTCCTTCAGTACTGCTGGTTCGCCAGGATATAATTCACTTTAATCTTTTAAGCATTTGATGGTATTTGCTTCAAAGAAGGAGCAACAAGTACATAATTATTGCACTAATTAAGCTGCCAAAACACACTCCTGCCGCATGGAGTACCTTTGAAACAGTAAGCCCTCGATTCATTAGCATCTGCTGTAAGCTTATTAATCACCTAACAGGCAATTAGCAAGCTGTTACTGTTTGAGACTGGTATGTAAATAAATTCTTGGGTTAATTTCTTCCTCTGATAATAAAGAAAACATTATGAAAATTAGCTAAGCGACAATGTAAATGATCTTGACTGTTAATTATAGGATGCTGTTACATGTGCGGCAGTCGCGCACTGGCTGGGCACTGTATCCCTCTCTTGGTGCACCATTTTAAACCTGAAATTGTTGACACAGGTAACGGACAGCCTTTGCACAGTGGCGGTGCGGGTGTCTGCTTGCAGCATACCAAAGGCAGGATGTGGGTACAGTCAGACAACACCAGTCCTCCCCAGTAGAGAGTTCAGCCGTTTCTCCAGCAACCTGGGCAGTTAGAGGTTGTTCTTCGGTCAGCCCCTTCAGCTGAATCTGATCAATGGTGTGTGGAGCCTGTGAAGCCAAGATCCAGGGAGGACAAGTCTTAAATCTGAACCCAACCTGGGAGATTAAACCAGGGCTGTGGGCCTCCCATGTTGGGGCAGAGATGCAGTCCAGGTCTTGCGCGTGGCCAGGGCCAAAATCTGGAGCAGGCACCAGCTCTGGAGAGGTGCTGGGCATATCTGTTACAAGCTATCATGGGGACAGTCAGTGTGTATTTATTTGCATACATATGGCATGCCTGATTTACCATTTATGCAGGTGTATTATTTTTTACAATGGGAAGAAATTCTGCATACCGATTATGCCCCAAGCCCATGACAGGAGCCACACATGACATTAAAAGGAATGTCTTCAAAAGTTGGATAAATGGAGGGGTGCCCGAGATGCTCCTCACCTGGTGGGTGCCATTGGGTCTGGGGCCAATTCTGCACACATCCTTGGCTGCAGAATTCACCCCCCTGTGGATTTATGCGCCTCTGTCTTCATCTTCTTGGCAAGTTGCTGGGCCTTGTACAGACTAGGAGTTGCTTGTGAGTGTGAGGACCATGCCAGAGCCCAAAGGGAGTGCTGGCAGAATAAGGTTTGCAGGAGTCTGAAGGGAGTGTCTCTTTGCTCTCCACACCAATCCTTGCAGTGCCAAAGGAACTTTGCCACAAGCTGCAGCAACTCCTTGCATTCACAGCCACTCCAGGTGTGCAACTTGAATGCACGTCTGTGCTCATGAACCTTCAGTAGGGCAGCACTTTCGCCAACGCAGCCCACCCCACAGGCTTCAGAGTAGAGTTGAAGAATCACCCCCAAAAGCCTCTTGCAAGAAAACAGACGAATCATTGCTCCAAAGTGCAGGATGGCCTGGTAGCAACAGCTCATTAATCATCTTTTTTCATTTCAACTCTTTTTACCTCTAGCTCTTTACCATAAACAACAGCCCCTCCCCCACAAGGCTCTGTAAAGGCATCCACACTATTGAACCTGTACATCTCAGACTTGCCAGTAACAAGGGGACATAAATTTGGATACGCTCCAGCAGTACAGGGAAAAAACATAGAGGTGTTGGACAGCCTCCTCACAGAAGACCTTAAGATCCTGGGAAAATATTTTGCTGACTGGATGCTAATACCCAGAATCAGCAAAACAGTCACTACTTCCTTCCACCTTAACAATAAATTAGCTAATGCAGCCCCGAAGGTCTATCTAAATAGCAACCTACTCCCTTACAATCCCCTTCCAAAATATCTTGGAGTAACTTTGGACCAAATTCTCTCTTATAAGTCACACCTTGAGAACACGGCTGCAAAAATCAATACCAGGAACAACACACTCCAGAAATTAACAAGAACAAGATAGGGAACTTCAGCCACTACTCTCAGAACATCAGCATTAGGACGAATCTACTCCCTAGCAGAATACTGCACTCCGGTATGGCTTAACAACTGTCATACTAGTAAGATCAATGCCAGATTAAATGAAACCATGAGGATCATAAGTGGCTGTATAAGACCCACTCCTGTCTGTTGGCTCCCCATCTTGAGCCACATGGCACTACCAGCCCTACGGAGAGAAGAGGCTTTAGTGAAAGAATATAGAAAAATCACCAACAACCTACTTGAACCAGTGCATGCCACTCTCTCTCATCTCTCACTTGGTAGGCTGAAATCCAGGAAGCCTTCTCTGGCACTCCCACAACATCTGCACAATAATTTCAACATCAATGCCCAATGGAAAGTTAAATGGGCATTCAAATGCCCAGAAACAGGTAAGATATATAGACAATCCTATACTTAAGGTGCCAGGTTTCGACTTACCTTGCCAGCACTGGAAAACTTCGAACAGGATCCGTACCCTATATGGTGTTTGCCAGGACTCAGTGTTTAAATGGGGGCTAGTATCTACCCCACAGTGTGGTTGCGGGTTTCCCCGCCAAACCATATACCACATTGTGTCTGGCTGCAAACTGAGGGCATATACCGGCCCACGGTCTGACTTTTTCAATGAAGGTAAGTCTGTCCTTGAATGGCTGGACGAACTGGACATTGACATTTGATCTAGTCTAATCGATATATAAGTCCATCTATTATATGCCATACACTAAATAAATAAAAACCACCATCTCTTTGGAGCATCTAAGATTTCATCTTTAAAGCCACCCAGCAAAAGATGCAGACTAACAGTGGGGCAACTCACATCCCAGGAGAAACAAAATAACACCCATAAATCCACAGCAAGGGAGCAGAAGCCTTCAGTGGGCAGCTGTGCAAAGCACAAGATCTTACAGACAGAAACAGGGGGAATGTAAAGAGGAGCGGGAATGGAGCTGGCACACCAGAGCCAAAAGGCTGGGAAGGCACCTCAGACCTGAGCAACTCACTTGCCAGGAGCTCTCTTCATAGTAGAGTTAGTGGTGCTGTCGAACTGCAGCACAGGCC
The DNA here is from genome assembly GCF_035046505.1 of Tiliqua scincoides. NCBI lineage: Eukaryota > Metazoa > Chordata > Lepidosauria > Squamata > Scincidae > Tiliqua > Tiliqua scincoides. The sequence continues at coordinate 8,803,830 of NC_089828.1, forward strand.
TGTCCGAAGCGCCATCACAGCATCTCAGAAGAGGCTCGTGGCTGTTTTTGGAAATCACCGTCAAATATAGACAGCAGGAGAATCTGCTGACCGAGAGCCAAATGTCCTTCCGTTCAGAAATGTGACGTTTCTGTGTGAAACAAAAAAAGGCAGACAGAGACACGGCCGTGGGGGGGGGGGTGGAATTTCTGAGTGCTCCACCTGCATGTCCCGTCCCATCCCATCCCCCCAAATATGGGTCTCTGAATTTCACACTCATTTTACTCATTTTACACCAGAGCAGACAGGGGGTTTGCTTTTTTTTTTTTTTAACATTATCCAAACATTTAGAAAAGGAAACACTAAACCTGAAGTTCCAGGCATGAGAAGCATCTGCAGGGCCACCCCAGAGACTGATGAGTGTGTGCTGTCATCTACACACACCCGAAGACCAGCAAAGGGCTCTCTGCTTCAAAGAGCACTGCCGCTACCCAGTCAATCCGATGCATATCTACTCAGAAGTAAGTCCCATTATGGTCAATAGTGCTTACTCCTAGGTATGTGTGGATAGAATTGCTGCCTCAGTCCCTTGCAAAGCCTCTTGGCATTGGCTTGGATGCTCTGCAGGCAACCCTCTGCCCAGGGATGACACAAGGCAGGTCTTTTTTGCCCCTTTAGTCTACTGCACAAGTAGAGCCACACAAATGCAAAACTTGGTGTGCATTTCAACATCTGTCTATTTCACTTTTCCTCTCCAAGTCCAGAATTGGGGCAGGATCCTCAGCTCCCTAGTAATGGGTGCAACTTTTGCTACCAAATAACTGCCACGGCAACAAAGATTCCAGTTTGCTGAGGCTGGGAGACGGGGCCAGGAAGCTGGGCGGTCAGTTGAAGAGCAGCTCAGTCTTGACTCAAGTAACAAACTCTCCACACTGAAGGGCCTGGCTAACCCTACTGGGCTCCTCAGGTCACCTGGCCCCTGCTGAACAAGAGCTTGCACTCCCACGTGCTGGTGGCAAGGGGGCACAGTGCATAAGTTGCCTGGATTCCACCCCTGCTCTAGTGATGCCCACTCATAAGAGATCAGGGGAGGAGGCAGAAGAGCAGCTCTCCCTCCAACACAGTTCTGGCATTGCAGCATTGGAAGGGGACCCTCATGTCATCTGAAGGTTACTTGGATGCTTCTGGACTGGCAGTTCTGCCAGAACATCTTGAAGAAGTTGAGCCAGGCACCAGCTGCCATCTTTCCACCCAAGCTGCAGTTGGCACTTCTGCTGGCTCACACCCTTATCCCTGGCAAACCAGAGGCTTCGGTGGCCATTAGGGCTGACTGAGTCACCACTGATGATGATGAGTCCCAGGGGAGGTGAGCCAAGCAAAATGGGGTGCCTTGTTTGAAAAGCCGACTGGCTAAGGACACATTGACAGCTTTGTGGTGGTTGTAAAAAGAGAGAGCAGCCACACACACACACACACACACACACACAGCCCCAGGGGCTGCAGCTGAGCCAAGTTCAGCTCTGTTTCTCCAAATGAAGCTGTCCTGTGAGATGACCAGAAAATATCGGCAGAGCAAAACGGATTCCTGATGGGAAAAGTCCCCCTATTGATCATGGGGTGGCTGAGATGATTAAAACTGACCTTGTCCACAGACTCTTTTGCAGACCAAACGGTCACACTGAGCAAACCGCTCCCTTGGGACCAGAGAGGTTTATAGCAGAGCCTCAGAAGGCCTGTAAATCCGTCCCTTGAAGACAAGCCCATTCACACAAAAGATGCTGTGTTGTTGAGAACGCCCTCCAAGGCGATGGGCAGGAAACAGAGAGAGCGAATCCTCTAGCTGCAGGCAGAAAAGCCACAATAGCACAAAAGGGGGTCAAAGGAAAGGAGGAAGAGCAGAGAGAGACCCCAGGCTGCTCTGCATGCCCAAGGGAGCCCTGGGGCTCCTTGCGGCGGTGGATGCAGTGCAGGCCTTCTCTGGCATGTGGCAGATGCAGAAGATCACCACCATCCTCTCTACCATCTCTTGGAGAAAGGGCGGCAGGCAAGGGGTGGCTTCTCCTCTGCCCTCTTGGCTCTGAACTGGCTGAGCTTGCACAGCAGCTCTGGCTGCAGTCTGTGCCCGTGCTCTGTGAGTTCCTCGGGTGCTGCCTTGAAACCAGAAGTGGGTGGGGGACCAGAGCCAGCATCAAGAGGAGCCCAGGAAGACAGAGAGCCCATCAGTGCTTGATTCCATTCCAGAAGGGGCTGGGCAAGAAGCCAGTGGTGCAGAAAGACTACCCGGAAGGAGCCCCTTCGATGATTCCAGGCAGGACACCCAGAGAGCCCCTGCAGTTTGAGGAGGGAAGGCCAGGAGAGGAGCAACAAGCAGGAGGACCTTCTGGGGCACCTCTAGGGGCATGTGCTCTGCTGTGGGACTGGTGGCACATGCACACCTCCCCCCTCCTGCAGCGATGGGGAGCAGACAAGCCTGGTGGATCAGACAGTCTCTGTTCCAGTCTGCAGCTGACACTTCTGCACCCAGGATGAAGGAATTCACCTTGGTGCATCATGTGCAGGCACATCACGTGTGCTCTTGCATTTGAATGAAGCATGACTATGTTGGGCCAACCTCACTAGCAACACAAGGGGTCACTTGAGGCAGCCACAGGTCTTCAGCAGAAGGTGCATCACCCAGATTAATACACAAAAGCGCAGGTTAGGCAAGGAGGGTCCAAAGACCATTACTGCTGCTTCCCCACGTCTGGTACTGACTGCAGAGGTTGCACACAGCTGTCCTGATCAGCAGCCAGTGGCAGACCCAAGCCCCTCTGGAAGCTGTCTGGGCTGGTGACCATCCCCACCCCAGGTGGGAGCTCCATTCTGCACTGGTCAGAGACGTCCCAAACCTTCTCCCCAGTGGTCCTCTTGAGAGACTTGATTCTTGTCTGTCTGCAAGAGGGAGAGTAGCTTCTCCCACCATCTGTTCTCCACACCCGGTACGACCTGTAAACCTCTGCCTGGCATCCACATGAAGAGTCAAACCAAATGTTACTTCCACAGCACATCGTCCTTGGCACACTTGCTGATGGGGGGGGCTATTTAAAGGGGGGAAATGAAACAAGCCCAGACTGCGTCTAGGAGGTGATTAAAATGCTACCTAGTTGAGCCCTCAGTCACCATTTTTTCTAGCCTAAAAAGCAGCACCACTTCATCAGCCTTCACTACAGCGTCTTTTTTTGTCTTGTTTTGTTTTTTGTTTTTTTAATTCTTAATTGTTTTATGGTTTTTCTGGTTGGTAGTAAGGCAGATTCCCCTGGGGGCTGGGGATAAGAATAGGCCCTCAGTTTGGCTGTACTTGTCGTAAGAGGCGACTGAACAGCCACCGGGTAGATGGGGCTCGTCAGCCTGGGAAGGCAGCTCATCTGAGAGAAGGAAAACTCTGATCCCAAACCTCCACTGCCTTGTGGCTACATCCAGTTATGGAAAAGGCTTCAGGAGTCAACCTCGAGGCAAAATCCGGAGCCGGAGTCCCTGAGGCAGTTCATGGCTGAACACAGTCACGTTCTGGCAACTCCTGCGACGCCGCTGGAACCAACCATATTGGCTTCTGCCTTTCCATTGGACCATTTCAGCGATGTGGAGAGGGGGGATTTGCTGCATGGGTAACAGTCTATCCTCCATACCTACTTTACCCAGGCTTCGCGCACTGGAGAGGACACTCTGTTCCAGAACCACTATTCAGAGCGCGATACCATAGTCTTCCGAGACTAAAGGATGCCAACAAGTAAGGCAGAGCCCACAACCACCTGATCACTGCTTGGGACCCTAGGATCACATGAACCAGCAAAAGCACTGGGCCAACCCTGTGTGGAAGCTTGCAAGGGAGACAACCATCCCCTCTTTATACATCATGGACTTCTCCAGGAATAAGTGATCTGGAGGGGCTTCTCGTTCACTACAAGCAAAGTTGTTCTCACGGAGAGTGCAAATGAGGGTCGCCCCCCCTCGTCTTGACCAGAAATGCTGTGAAGTGCGATTGTTCTTGATCCCCCTGTAATAACCTTCAGCTAAGCTTTAAACAGGAGTGAATAATTCAGATCCTATTTTCATATCAATGGCAGAGTCAAGCCAAGCAATTATCTTTTATCTGTATATTCTGTCATAAGAGCAAAGGCAGAATAAAGTTCTCCCGAGTGGGCAGAACAAGAGAGGGAGAGGAGGAGGAGTCAAAGGAGGAAGATGGTATCTGAAGGCATTAATGCAACCATGAATTATTCAATAAGGAGCAGGAGCCTGAGGAAGGGGGGATAAATAAATAAATAAAGTAAGTAAGTAAAGCAGCCACAACACTTTCCGTGTTGATCTGGAGCAGAGAAGGACACACACACCCCCTGACCACCCCTTGCTTGCCTGCTTGCTCAGGAAGAGGCCAAAGGCAAACATGACAAATTGGCGGGCAGGGTGTTCAGTCAGGTCAGGCAGGATGTTCCCTCTGCCACAACAGACAGACACAAGGACAGCTCCGTTAGGCAGGCCACGGGCGCTCCGGCAGGAAACCTTCGTTGCCATAGGAGTGATCTCCAGCTACAAATAAAGAAATAAAGAGTGGGGGGGGGAGGGGAGAGAGATGAGAAGAGATAGAGCAGACAAGGAACCAGTGCTTAAAATTCCCCACAGTGCCCATTAAAATTCTGCCAAGCAAGATCCTTTCCCGGAATCCCACTGGATTAGCTATGATCGTTTTTATTAATTCATAAAATGATACATCCGTGATTGAGGCGGGTGATTATAGGAGCAGACAAACACCCCAGGCTGGTGAGAAATTGCATCTCTTGTAGCAAGAGTCAAAACAGTGAGATGTGGCATGAAATATTCATCCTTCCTAGCCTTGAGCAGAGGGGCAGAGAGGAGGCCTGCAAGATCAAAGGAACATTCTGGCAAGCTTCAGGGACTTGGTGGAGTCTGTGGAGGGCGGCAAAAGGGAAGTATCTGCACACTTGGTCAAAGTCACCTGTGCACAAATGCTGTTCTCAGGGCCATTCCCACATGAGGGCCTGGTGACCAGTTCCCTGGTATTGGCCACTGCAGCCAGCACCTGGGAAAGGACTTGGGATCCCCACTAATGACAGGCCAGCCTGCACTCGATGTCTGCTGCAAAGGAGGCATCCTGGGGTTGCCCAAATGCCTTGGGTGCCCTGCTGACTTGAGGAGGGACCAGGCGCATAACTGGCTCCGGATCAGGCAGTGTCCAGGTTCTTTCATTGTGTAAATCACCAGACGAACTTTTTGACTGGCAAAGAAAAGCAGTACAGTATATAGATATGTCATTCTACTAGCAATGGTGACTATCAGGGCAGAGCACATGCCTGGAGGTCGCAGGCCTGAGCCCCAGAGCCCAGGTGATCTATCTGAGACCAGCTGACTCCATCGCAAGCAGAAAAGTCTGCTGGGCTTGTTCCATGCCTCCAGGAAGCCTCTTGGGCCAAATCGTTGCTCCATCAAGCTCAGCATGGTCTGTGCAGACCGGAAGTGGCTCTCCAGCATTTCTCCAGGCAGAGGAGGGCCTCTGGCAGCCCCACCAGGATGCTGCCAGGAGCCGCGTGGGCCCTTCTGCATGCAAAGTGCCCCAGTGCCAGCACTTTTTACCCCAAAGCTCCCGAGCACTCACTTCCTGGCCCACAGCATCTCCACATCACCTGCAGGCATTTTGCTTCAGAAACAGGCAGCTTCCCATCAGACCAGCCACACCCATTCTGTGCACAGAGAGCAGCAAGGAGACACTACCATCCCCACAGTGCATGCGCCTTCCTTTTCAAAGCCTGATGCAGACCCTGAAATGTGAGGACAAATCAGTTGAATGCGTGTGAGATGGATCTAGAAGTGAGTGCTGGGGGCGCTCCAGTGTCGCAGCCTGGCTGGAGGGTTCCAGCACTTGCACTAAGGGCTGGCCAACAACCATAGACTAGTAGTTAATAGGACAGGGAGTCAGGGATGATGCAGCTCCCTGGGGAGGGATGTGAGTGCAGGATCCCAAAAAGAGGTGGCCATTAAAAACTTCAGCTGGGCTTCTGAGGTTGCCTGCTCCAGAGTGGGCCTCACAGGTGTGGCATGCAAGTTGCCAGGTCCTCTCATGCCCCAGCACAACAGACCCAGAGCCACATTTCCTCTGCAGCTAAGGAGCTTTTGCTCATAAGAACGGCAGGAACAGAGAGCTCAAGGCCAGGGCTGTTGGATGCAGGCACAATTCTTGAGCCTACCTCAGTCTGAATGCTGCTTCAGTGCACAGTGGGAGTGTCCCACAGCAGGGATTGGGGCCTTGTCAGCCCTTCAAGCTGTTGGTCGGAGTGCTCCACTAGAAGCCCGGCTTGGGCTGAGCCTCCTCCTCACTGCCTCCTTTCGAGAGGAAACGCAAACCAGATGAAAGGTTGCCACATCCTTCCAGCTCAGCAGGGGCCTCCGACCCGCCCAATCGGTTTCCAACAGCGGGAAAAACTCCCTCCAGGAACCAGCCCTTCATCGGCACCTCCTTCTCAACGAGCGGCCCTGACTCCTGCCCAACACCTTCCTCTGTACTCCCTTTCTACTTAAGCTAGTGATGAAAAAGATTAGGCAAATAATTAGACAGTGAAGATGAATGAAACAAGGAAGGTAATCAAATCTTTGCGGCAGAAACAAACAGCTGATTCCCCAGCAGAATGGGAACAAATTGTGTGCAGCTAATGGTGTGTGCTGCATTTGTCTCCTGTTGGGGATCATCAAAATATTTGCTCCACCAAGATGGAGCTGATCCGAACCAGCTGATCCAGCCCCAGGAATCTGGCATCATCCTTGGGCCTGCCTCAGTTTGCACAGTGCTTCAGTACACAGTGCAAGTGTCCTCACAGCAGGGATCAGGGCCTCGTCAGCCCTCCAAGCCGTTTGGGAGCACCCAAACAGCTGTGCCCAAAAGGCCACGACTGGCTCTGAAGGCAAGAGGGAGGGTTCGGAGCCTGCACAACGTAGCATGTTGCTACCCACCCCCTCCAGCAACACTAGTGCTCAGGCCATCATCTTCTCAGGGCAACTCCTTCTGTAGGCAGCAGAGTGGACAGGGAATGTGGGGCACCCTGCAGGCAGCCCCCCTGGTTCTTCGCCATGATGGGCAGCAACACCTCCCCACAATGCCCCAAGCATGCCCACTTGGTATGCACAAGCAGCAAGCGCACAACACAGCCTGCCCACGACCTGAATCCCGGATGAGGAGAAGGAGCCCCTGGTTGGAGCACAGACAGCCCGTCCCAGAGCCTCTCCTCCCGCCTGCCTTTTGATGGAAGGGCGTCTCCTCTTCCCTGGTGCTCATTAGGATATTGTGGGTATTCCGCAGTGACGGCCACCGCCACAGTCGCATGTGCCTCTCTCATTAAGGGGGCCAAGATGAGTTGAGGCTGATTAGCATGGAGACAATGGCCAGCTCCGTTCTGCAGAAGGCTCCGCCAGCCTGTGTGGGTGTTTTAATTTCAGAGCGCCATTAATTGGCACAGCCTCTTAAGCAGCTGCTTTTTGTGTTCTGCGAGGGGGGGGAGAAGAAGTGCAATTACGGGGGGGGGGGCTGGGAGAGCCAATTCAGCGCTGAAGGACAGGCTGGTGCTGGGCAGCCATTCCTTCGGGTTAGGAGGCAGATTACAGTGCAGCCCGTGAAAAGGGCTCCCCAGGCAGGAAGGGCGGCCTCCAGCCTCCCTGGCTTAGTCCGCACTCTGCAGGCAGAAGGCTTCCTCCAACCCAGCCTCTCCCATCTAAACCAGGGCAGGTAGGAGGGTTAGGAACAATCCCTGCCAGAAGGTGACCCAGAAGATTTGCCTTCTGCGTTGAGACCAGCAGTTCAAAGAGGTTCACAGCCCCTGGACTCAAGAGGCCAACAGGTTCTGACTGTGGTGCAAAGTGAATCCTCCAGGCACAGGGGCAGTCTACCTCCAATGACCAGATACAGAGTGATGCAGGGGAGGGTGCTGGTGGGGAAAGCAGACTGCTAGACTATGAGGAGGCTGAAGCCTTTCCCTCCCTGGAAGAGCCCTGTAGTAAGGGAGGAGGCTAATCATTCCCTGCTCTTCTCCCCTCTAGTGAATAACAACCTGCTCCTAGCTGCAAGTCACCCAAGAGAAGGAGCCCACTCTGGCCTCTGCACAAGCCAGGGAACAAAGGACCAGCAGGCAGCTTCAGACCTTCTTCCCTGCAAGGAGGTTGGCAAGGGAAGACCAGCCAGCCTGGCCCCAGCTGGACCTCATGGCCTGCCTACTACTTCCCCCTTGTCCTGGCATCCCTTGGAGTGTGCCTACTTGAGCGAGAGGATTCAGGGATAAAGGAGCTAATAAGCAGCCCATCCTTGGGCATTCCATGTATAAATGCTTTTATGCAAATGCCTGAAGTCTCCGAGCAAAGATGGGAGAACTGGAATGTCTGGTGACAAGGGAAAACATTGACATAGTGGGCATAACAAACCTGGTGGAATGAGGAGAATCAGTGGGATACCGCAATCCCGGGCTATAAACTCTACAGGAGGGACAGGCAGGGGCGTGTTGGAGGTGGGGTGGCCGTTTATGTTAAGGAAGGGATAGAATCCAGCAAAGTTGAGATTGAAAGTGGGTCCAACTCCACCGTAGAATCTCTGTGGGTTAAATTACCAGGCCTGTGGAGCGATGTAATACTGGGGGCGTACTATCGTCCTCCAGACCAGAAACTGGAAGGGGACCTTTGAAATGAGGAAACAGATCAGGGAGGTGACAAGGAGGATAATCATGGGGGACTTCAATTATCCTCATAGACTGGGTCAATTTGTGTTCTGGTCACGAAAAGGAGACCAGATTCCTTGACATGCTAACTGACTGTGCCTTAGAGCAGCTAGTCATGGAGCCCACCAGAGGACAGGTGACTCTGGATTTAATATTGTGCGGTAATCAGGACCTGGTTAGAGATATCAATGTTACGGAGCCATTGGGGAACAGTGATTATGCTGTGATCCATTTCGACATGCACATCGGGGGAATACTGGGCAAATCTCTCACAAAAACCCTTGACTTCTGACGAGTGGACTTCCCTCAAATGAGGAGGCTGGTTAGAAGGAGGTTGAAAGGGAAGGTAAAAAGAGTCCAGTCTCTACAGAGAGCATGGAGGTTGCTCAAACCAACAGTAATAGAGGCCCAGTGGAAGTGTATACCACAAAGGAAGAAAGGCTCGACTAAGTCCAGGAGGGTGCCCGCATGGCTAACCAACCAAGTTAGAGAGGCTGTAAAAGGCAAGGAAGCTTCCTTCCATAAATGGATGTCTTGCCCTAATAAGGAGAATAAAAAGGAACATAAACTGTGGCAACAGAAATGTAAGAAGATGATACGGGAGGCCAAGAGAGACTATGAGGAACACATGGCCAGCAGCATTAAGGGGAATAATAAAAGCTTCTTCAAATATGTTAGAAGCAGGAAACCCGCCAGAGAAGCAGTTGGCCCTCTGGATGGTGAGGGAGGGAAAGGGGAAATAAAAGGAGACTTCGAGATGGCAGAGAAATTGAACGAGTTCTTTGCATCTGTCTTCACGGCAGAAGACCTTGGGCAGATACCGCTGCCTGAACGGCCCCTCCTGACCAAGGAATTAAGTCAGATAGAGGTTGAAAAAGAAGATGTTTCAGACCTCACTGATAAATTAAAGATCAATAAATCATTGGGCCCTGATGGCATCCACCCACAAGTTATTAAGGAATTGAAGAATGAAGTTGCTGATTTCTTGACTAAAATATGCAACTTGTCCCTCAAAACGGCCACAGTGCCAGAGGACTAGAGGATAGCAAATGTCATGCCGAACTTTAAAAAGGGAAAGAGGGGGGACCCAGGAAACTATAGGCCGGTCAGCCTAACATCTGTACCGGGTAAGATGGTGGAATGCCTCAACAAAGATGGCATCTCAAAACACATAGACGAACAGGCCTTGCTGAGGGAGAATCAGCATGGCCTCTGTAAGGGTAAGTCTTGCCTCACGAACCTTATAGAATTCTTTGAAAAGGTCAGCAGGCATGTGGATGTGGGAGAACCCGTGGACAGTATATATCTGGACTTTCAGAAGGCGTTCAACACGGTCCCTCACCAAAGGCTACTGAAAAAACTCCACAGTCAGGGAAGAGCAGGTGCTATCCTGGACTGTGACCTGGTTGAAGACCAGGAAACAGAGAGTGGGTGTCAATGGGCAATTTTCACAATGGAGCAAGGTGAAAAGCGGTGTGCCCCAAGGATCTGTCGTGGGACCGGTGCTCTTCAACCTCTTCATAAATGACCTGGAGACAGGGTTGAGCAGTGAGGTGGCTAAGTTTGCAGACGTCGCCAAACTTTTCCGAGTGGTGAAGACCAGAAGTGATTGTGAGGAGCTCCAGAAGGATCTCTCCAAACTGGCAGAATGGGCAGCAAAATGGCAGATGTGTTTCAATGTAAGTAAGTGTAAAGTCATGCACATTGGGGCAAAAAATCAAAACTTCACATATAGGCTGATGGGTTCTGAGCTGTCTGTGACAGATCAGGAGAGAGATCTTGGAGTGGTGGTGGACAGGTCAATGAAAGTGTCGACCCAATGTGCGGCGGCAGTGAAGAAGGCCAATTCTATGCTTGAGATCATTAGAAAAGGTATTGCGAACAAAACAGCTAATATTATAATGCCACACCTGGAGTATTGTGTCCAGTTCTGGTCCCCGCATCTCAAAAAGGATATAGTGGAAATGGAAAAGGTGCAAAAGAGGGCAACTAAGATGATTGCTGGGCTGGGGCACCTTCCTTATGAGGAAAGGCTATGGTGTTTGGGCCTCTTCAGCCTAGAAAAGAGGCGCCTGAGGGGGGACATGATTGAGACATACAAAATTATGCATGGGAAGGATAAAGTGGATAGGGAGATGCTCTTTACACTCTCACATAACACCAGAACCAGGGGACATCCACCAAAATTGAGTGTTGGGAGAGTTAGGACAGACAAAAGAAAATATGCATTTACTTAGCGTGTGGTTGGTCTGTGGAACTCCTTACCACAGGATGTGGTGATGGCGTCTGGCCTGGATGCCTTTAAGAAGGGATTGGACAAGTTTCTGGGGGGGAAATCCATTATGGGTTACAAGCCATGATGTGTATGTGCAACCTCCTGATTTTAGAAATGGGCTATGCCAGATGCAAGGGAGGGCACAGGATGCAGGTCTCTTGTTATCAGGTGTACTCCCTGGGGCATTTGGGGCCGCTGTGGCCTGATCCAGTGGGGCTGTTCTTATGTTCTTTTCTTTCTGGGTCTGGGAGCCTAGAAGGCCGGGGGGGAGGGGTGTCTCACCTTCATGGAATCCAGGGTGCTGCATTTAGGCACTGATCTGGGCCTCCATAGAGGACAAAGTTGATCTGAAAGAGGAATAAAAGTATGATAAAAATCAAATCAAAATGGTGCCACAGCATTTCGATCATTTCTGAAAGAATTTGTGTGTACCTAGACAAGTTCACAAGCAGGCAGATATTTGTTTCCTGTATGCCTACGAGGACCAGCCCAAGACTTCCTGGAACTTGAGGCAGCAGGCCCAATACATCTCCCTGCATACCTGGTGAACATAATCCCTTATTCCCCTCCCACTCCCTGGACTGGAAAAGGAAGAGGTTGATGGAGTGGAAGAGTGGAGGTGGAAAGGAGAATGGCATGCCCTCCATTCCTCCTCAGGAATCCTCCTATTTGTTGCCTGAGACCATTGTCTCAGTTGGCCTCCCAAATGGGCCAGCCCTGGTGGTTGTGACACTCCTACTTCTTAGAGGACCCTGCCTTTTGTCTTTCTGCAGAGTCAGCCCCTTGGTCCAACTAGCCCAGAGATTTCCACTCTGGTTGGCAGCTTTACTCCATGGGCTCAGGCAGAAAGAGCGCCTCCCCTTGGAGACTTGGAGCCAGGGATTGAGCGGGGATCTCCTGCAAACCAAGCAGGGCTCTTCTACCAAGTGGCCACAGGGCAGCTGTTCTTTGCCTGCATCCTCCAGCCTCCCCTGGTGACCACACCAAACCCACCTGGGACCAGCACTGTTAATAGCAGACCTGCCCAAGCACATGCACCTGTGTTTTTCAGACTCTGGGAATGGCAAGGGTCACCTACCCACATGCAGAGCATCCTTGCAGAAGCATAGTGAGTCTTCCCAGCAACAGGCTGCAGACTGAGAGTGCTGCTGTCCCTCCAGCATCAGCAGGCCAAGGCGGTGAGCCATTCTCTTCTGGTTGGCAACCTTCAGTCTCGAAAGACTATGGTATAAGCCTACAGCACACAGTATTCCCAGGCGGTCTCCCATCCAAGTACTAACCAGGCCTGACTCTGCTTAGCTTCCAAGTTCAGATGAGATCGGGCATCTGCAGGGTAAGAGTTGCTGCCATCGCTCTCTTCTACACGCAGGTATAATCACCCAGCATTAACTAATAAATGAGGCTGCAGCAATGCTCCCCGTGACCAGCAGAAGATGCTCACCAGCCCAGAAGCAACTGATTAATGATGCAGCAGGCAACATCTGATGACATCCCAGTCGGATCCTGCCAATAATGAAGCTGCCATAGACCTCTCCTCTGACAGAGGGACCCCCCTGACCCTGGTAGTGGTGCAGAGAACCCCTCCATCAACCCATCTGCCCCCCCACCCCAGTACTGCCAGTTCTGGAGTCAGAGGTCAGCGCCTGCCTTGGAGGGCTCTGGGAGTCTCTTTAGCCCGTTAGCCATACATTGAACTGACAAGATGCAACAGCTACAGCGAGCGATGCTGGCAGGAAAGATTAATAGACAGCATACAGGAAAAAAGTGGACAGAGCCCCCCTCCCCCCGCACTGCCCCCGGCACTGGAGGCCTTGAGGAGCCTGGCAGGCTTGTTAAGCAGGGGCTGGCTGGCTGGAGATGGACGGCTTCGCTCCAGCCTCTGCGGCCACGGCAGTCCGCGTGTTTCGCTTTCCAGGGCCAGCCTGTGGGGCTCCACCACCTCATGGCAACAGGGGGGCTGTGTGGACGGAGGCTGCTGCTAATTGGTCCTGCGGCCCTGGAAAAGTCGCAAGTCAGCAGCACAATTAGACGTCGGCCGGGAGGCAGCACGGGGCACACGAAAGGCGGCCACTGAGCCACAAACTGCCTGGGTTGCAACGGACGGCAGGCAGCTGTTTATCAGAGCAGCTCTCCCGGCAGTGCTGGCCTATTAATAAATTGCACAGATCAATGCCTGTATTAATTTTAATCGAGGGCTACAAGGAGCAGTGCCGCGGCCCTGCTGCGGTTTCCCCTCATTCCGGATTCTGTTTACATTTTTACATGAAAGATTCTTCGGCAATGCCGACCCGCAGAGAAACAGGCTTCCGGGGCTTCTGTGGAGGCAGCATTTTTTCTTTCAAATATTCTTTTTATTCTGCTCTGCTCTGCCCACCTCCCCACTCCATCCCTCTCCTCCCCCTCCTCCCTCCCAGCTCTCGTTTGATCACAAATCAATGTCCTTTTCAGAAGTTGCACCAGAACGAAACATGTTTCATGCAGGCGCCTCTCAAATTTGTCCCCCTGAGACGAAGGAAAAACCAGCAGGTTTGAATGTATGTTCTTTATATCATGGGTGGGCAGAGGGTAGCATGGGATCTGCCAGTAGATCGGGGGGGGGGGGGGAGATTTCTCCAGAGCAGAAAGGGTTGCTGCCTCCCAGTCCACAGTCCTCCTTACACTTGACTCCCTGACCCCTGGGCGAGCTGTCCGTCCCTGCCATAAAATGGGCTGCTGATGCTGACATAACTTGCTGTTCCTGAAAACTGCAAGCCCATAACTTGCTGTTCCTGAAAACTCCAGGTCTAAAGCCCCCCCTGTGACACCCCCAGCCATGGGGCCTGCTGGGGAGAGCACCCCAGCAAACTCAGATGCATTTCTCTCAACTGCAGTTTTGTCCATGAGTACTTTGTCTTTTTAATAAAGTTCTCAAGGAGCTGCGCAAACTGAATCACCTTTGAGCTCCAAACATGTGTGGACAGCAGCCACATTGGTCTACGCTGCAAAAATAATTGAAATGGGCCTTTGTCAAGGCCACTGATGTGGCAGGGCCGTGAGTGAGCTTTCGAGTGAGGTGGCAGCTGCCTTCAGGTAAATGTTCAGCTGAATCAGGCAGTGTGGAAGGGTCGTCATGATGCTGAAACCACCAACTCTTCGTCTTAACTGTGTTAAGGCAAAGTGCAGGACAGAGGCAAACTGGATGAGCTGCTTAGGGACAAGGCAGATTTCCAGCTGGCACTCTAAAGGTTTGCCCACTGCCTGTGGTTTGATGGCCCTTATGCTCTTTCTCCCTCAAGGGAACGGGCCCCATCACCTTGGAGCAAAGCTAGAGAGGGGGTCTCCCTGGGCCAGCCCTCCCACACTCTTGCAGCCCAGATTGTCCCTGCCTTTGGGACCAAGAACACGCACAACCCCAGAGAGCCTCCTCCCTTTGCTGCTCCACCCTTGCAGGGGTCTCACCTAACCCCCCACCCATACCTTCTCTCCATAGCACATCTGCAGAGGCCATCACTAGCCCCTATTCAGGCCCAAGCATTGCCATGCCCAACCCGGCCTGGAGCAGCAGGCAGCCAAGTTCCCCCCCCCCCCCGCCTTTTTCCCACGTCTTCACACAGGATCTGAATCTGTCACCCAGGAAGGTGGCACAATCAAATCACTGGAGGAAGTGACCTCCTGGCTGGTGCGCCTACTAGAAATAAATGAGGAAAGAGGGCCACCAGAGAAGAAGGCGGAGCACAGGGAGGGGCTGCTGTTGACCAGCAACGCAAGTAACACTTAATTGCTTCCCTAAATGGAAAAATATCAAACTGCATGGAAAAAACCCATTTCAATAATTCATAGCGGAACATACACGTGGAGGACTCAGAGCCAGTGCATTAATTTCCTTTCCCAGGCTGAGTCTGCCGGTGCCGCTGATTATGCAGAGGATCAAAAGAGCGGAGCAGGCCTGGGGAAGGCGGCTGGCTTGGAGTTTTTGTGTTTTTAAACTAAAATTTAACCCAGAGATTCATTTCGAATGGAAATAAAACTAGATCTCAGTAACAGAGGCAGCCACTTGTTTGAAAAGCAGTTCATTAGATGAGAAGACCCACAATAATCAGCATAGCCAAACTGCAATCTCCCCATTTCGTGGAGAATTCTTTGCAACAGAGAAGCTGATGGGGCTCAGAAGATGGAGCCCTGGAGAGGGGTGGTGGCACCTTAACCAAAGGCATGAAGGGAATACAGGAGCAGGAAGGTCAGGCCTCCCCCCCCCCCCCAGGCAGCACATCAGCCCCGCTGTCACATCCAGTCCCAGGAAGAGGCCCCCTCGACAGACCTGGAAGATGCTTCCCACTTCAGCCAACTCTCTGACTCTCTTCCAAGTCACCAAATTCCTGTTTCTTCTTCACAAACATCTCTCATCCCCCTGCAAATTAAGTGCACCGGAGCCTCGCCTGCTCACTCATCTGTCTCCATTGCCTTTCCCATTCCACACATTCCACGAAGACCTCTCTTATCAAGGCCCCTCTGAGATCTCACTTCTAGAGAAGGTGGGCAAGGAGCTCAACCCTGAGGACCAACAGCTCCGGGGATAACAACAGCAGTGTCACCAGGCATTCCCAAAGGAACCGCATTATTAGGGACTGAGACCTGAAAGCAGAGATTATGCCTGGAGGACGGGGAGCTGGAGATGCTTCTGGAATGCAGGATGTTCCGACATCCCCTGTCCCAATAGGGTGAAGGACCAGTCCTCCCTGTGGCCTACCCCTTCCAGAATCCACTTGCATAATCCTACTTTCTTCTAATGCAGTGAATGCTCACTGCAGAGGATTTTTCTGGAGGAAAAATCCATTATGGGGTACAAGCCATGATGTGTATGTGCAACCTCCTGATTTTAGAAATGGGTTGTGTCAGAATGCCAGATGCAAGGGAGGGCACCAGGATGAGGTCTCTTGTTATCTGGTGTGCTCCCTGGGGCATTTGGTGGGCCGCTGTGAGATACAGGAAGCTGGACTAGATGGGCCTATGGCTTGATCCAGTGGGGCTGTTCTTATGTTCTCAGAAGACTTTTTTCCCAGACAGGCTATCTTTCCCTGAACAGACTCCTTTTGCAATCTTGCTCAACTGGAATTAAAGACAAAAGTTAATTAGCTTTAAAAAAAAGAAAATGAGAAAGAAAAGGGACAGTAATGAGTGTTTCTTTTAAGCAGCCGAGAAAGCGGTGGGCTAGATGGCAGTTCAAGAGAGATAGGATATTCCAGTATGCTAATTAATTACCATATGGCCAGGCACAATTAGCAGATTTGCAAGGCAAAAGTATTGCGGTAGGGTCACCTCAGCACCACTTTGGGTCCTTTAAGGAAGAAGAACATTCTGGAGGAGTAGTGGGAAGTTGGTGCTTCAGGAAGGAGTCACTGCTTGCAATCCTAGGCAGATTTTCTGAGTAATGAACACCTGTGGGACTCACTTCTGAGTAAACAGGGAGAGGAGTGTGCCACATGCTTCAGAAACAGCAGAGCAAGAATGTGATCTCCATCACTTCATGGAAGAAAAATGGACATAAGTGCAGCACCACCCATGTGTCAGAACACGACTTGCTCTCTGAGCCTCCCCACCCAGTAAGGAGGCTTCTCCTCCACAGACGACAAAGCCACGAATGGGTCTCATCTGGGGGCTAAAGAGAACATCATCACTGTTACTCTGCACATGCCCAATCTCGTCTGATCTTGGAAGCTAAGCAGGATCAGGCCTGGTTAGTACTTGGATGGGAGACCGCCTGGGAATACCGGGTGCTGTAGGCTTATACCATAGTCTTTCGAGACTGAAGGTTACCAACCAGTCTCCTGCAAATGTGTAATCAATAGTTCAAAAAATACCAGAGCAACATGAAATGGAGGGTGGTGGGGCCTGCTTGGAGCTGGAAGGCGGTTAGGAACTCAGAGGTCTGTCTCTGGAGCCGTCAACATCTTCTCTCTTCAAAAACCGTCATGGAGGGCACTGGGCCCATTCCCAGGAAACAGGTCATTCCATCTCATCCCCCCCCTCCACACACACACAACACTGCTGTGATCCCAATTCTTCTCCAGTCCATCCGCCATTTGCTGAAAGGGTGAGTACTTTAATTGAATTGTGCCTCTGAGTAGTCCCATTGGCAGCTGACTGCAGCTGGGGTGGGGGTGTGCAGGACTTGATTCTGAGCTTTGGCACAAAGGCAATTCTAACACTAGGTTCGGGGGTTACTTAGCCAGGTGTCCTTGCCCCCTCCATTGAGCAGCATGGCAAGCAACTGTAATGGCACCCACTCTCACCATTCACCTCCGTGGCATTACCTCAGAATGCCAGGTACAAGGGAGTGGCACCAGGATGCAGGTCTCTTGCATGCCCCCTTAGGCATCTTGTGGGCTACTCTGAGATGCAGGAAGCGGGACTAGATGGGCCTTGGGCCTGATCCAACAGGGCTTATGTTAAGGCATAGCTCCCTCCCGCTGCCACGGCATTCTTGGAGACGTTTGTGGTAATGGTGGTGTCACACTATTTATTGGTGAAACAAGGTTGGTGGAGATCAATCTGGCTGCAGAGAGAGCTCCAAGCCATCGCTGCTGCTAAAGTGAGCCCCCACAAGGGCCAGGGGAGGGGCCTTTCCTTGATATCAGAAGTAGCAGCCATGACTCAGGGCTGTTCTTGGTGCTTGTCATCTTCCAGGGCCTCGGGGTTATCGTGGGAAAAGGCTGGGAGGGCTGGCAACTCTGGTTTAAAAAAACACACAGAGTCAGCCATCCTCAAAAGGCCAGCCTGGGGATGCGACAGGGTCAATGATCAGCAAACAGGGACACTGGACAAACATGTGAGAACAAGGGGGAAACAGCCCATGCCCAATATGCAGAAACCTGTGGAGAGGGGAGGGGAGGAAGCCACACTTAACAGGTACTGGACTGCAGGGAGACAAGCAGAGGTGAGGGGGTTTCCCCCAAGAGTCCCAAAGTTTAGTTTCCAACCTCCCTCCACCCTTGTTGGCAACCTTCAGTCTCGGAAGACTCTGGTATCGCGCTCTGAAAGGTGGTTCTGGCACAGTGTCTAGTGTGGCTGAAAAGGCCGATTCGGGAGTGACAATCCCTTCGACACCCGGAGCAAGTGTAGTGTGTCCCTGGTCTGTTTCCCTGGCTATGGGCCTTCCTTCTTTGCCTCTTAGCCTCAGACTGTCGGCCAAGTGTCTCTTCAAACTGGGAAAGGCCATGCTGCACAGCCTGCCTCCAAGCAGGCCGCTCAGAGGCCAGGGTTTCCCACTTGTTGAGGTCCATCCCTAAGGCCTTCAAATCCCTCTTGCAGATGTCCTTGTATCGCAGCTGTGGTCTACCTGTAGGGCACTTTCCTTGCACGAGTTCTCCATAGAGGAGATCCTTTGGGATCCGGCCATCATCCATTCTCACGACATGACCGAGCCAACGCAGGCGTCTCTGTTTCAGCAGTGCATACATGCTAGGGATTCCAGCTCGTTCCAGGACTGTGTTGTTTGGAACTTTGTCCTGCCAGGTGATGCCGAGGATGCGTCGGAGGCAGCGCATGTGGAATGCGTTCAGTTTCCTCTCCTGTTGTGAGCGAAGAGTCCATGACTCGCTGCAGTACAGAAGTGTACTCAGGACACAAGCTCTGTAGACCTGGATCTTGGTATGTTCCGTCAGCTTCTTGTTGGACCAGACTCTCTTTGTGAGTCTGGAAAACGTGGTAGTCTTGCTAAAACATGGATCATTTTAGCAAGGCCTGCCAAGATTTTGGACTGACGATCAGCCTTAAGAAAACACAGGTCATGGTTCAGGATGTGGACTCACCTCCCTGCATTACAATCTCTGCGCATGAACTGGAGGTAGTCCATGATTTTGTGTACCTTGGCTCAACGATCTCCAACACTTTCTCTCGATACTGAGCTAAACAAATGCATCAGTAAAGCAGCTCCCTCCACCCACTACTTCCCTTAAAAAAAACTCTCCCATGAAAGAAACGGGCTTCACTCAGAAAGGATGCCAAGGTCAGGGTACAAGTGTGCCAGCTGGGCAAAAGGGAATGGAGAGAGTAAAAGCCAAAAGCCCTTGTTGTTGTGACCCAGAATGGCCAAAGAAGGGGACTTGGTCCTATATGGCACATACCAGAGTCAAACCCTTCCTTGGCTAAAACTGGGGGGGGGGGTATAGCTTAGTGGCAAACTGCTCCCTTTGCATAAGCAGACCTCAGTCTCAGGCAGTGTCTCCAGCTGAACAGCCTCCTCCAGATGGGAAAGACCCTTCTCTGCCCATGACTCTGGAGAGCTGTTGCAAACACCAGGTGAGGTGGGCCCATAAGCAACAGCACCTGGTTGGTGTGCAGGGGAAAAACTCAGGTCAGCCAGGGGCTAAGAGAGCCGCCGAGAGTAGGTAACTCTTTGCTGGAAGACCAGAGTACACATCCTGTGAAGTCTGGTGGAAGGAGATGGGCAGAGCTAGCCCAGGTAAGAGAGGATAGGGGAGAGCCCTGAGAGCGCTCTTCCAGTCAGAGAGGGCAAAGACTTGTTCTCTGCTGCCCAGAGAGCAGAACTAGATCCAGTGGGCTTAAGTTACAGGAGGGGAGGTTTGGACTGACTGTTAGGAGGGGCTTCCTTCCAGGCATATGGGCAGAGCAGTCTGACAACAGAAACACCCCCCCCCCCGGCTAGGGCAGGAGTCTCTTGCTGGAGGTCTGCAAGTACAGGTTGGACAGACATTGGCAGGGCAGGCACTAGCCTGGGATATCCTGAAGTGAGTGTGTGGGGGGGGGGAGCTGGGCTAGATTGCCTCCTGGGCCCCTTCCCATATTGCACATATTCTGATCACCACCATGACACCATCGCACTTCAGATCCGCCTGCAAAGACGTGGGAATCTCTGAACGCTCCGCTGGTGCTGAAATCGCCCTGCCTGGTTGCCACCTGCCAATTCATTCTGCAAAACAGCTAATTAAAAAGTGGCTGCTTGGATGATGGGCAAGATGAATTGCTCCTGAAAAGCAGCCAAAGCTCCAGTCATTGCCCACACTGCCAACTTGAGAGTGTTTCAGCCTGCGAAAATCTGTCAGGTTAGAGCAGTTTTTGTGGCCATGTTATGGGGAAGGGTCATTCCCCCCCCCCCCCCAAAAAAAAGAGTTGGCAGAACATGAAATTGCCACCTTGGAAATTGCTGAAGATGTTCCTTCTTCAGTCCATCTTTGTCTTGAAATGCTCAGGCAAAGCTGGTCAGTTCAAAGCACTTCAGAGACCCATGGTTAACACCAGAACAGCAGGGGAGGGGGGACTGATCTTGATCAGGACTGGGGCATGGGAGGAGGTTTGTTCTTTCCCCTGCCGGTCATTTTCCTGCCCCAAATTACTCTCCCAAAGTTGCTGTTTGTGGAAAAAGTCGGGGTTTGCCCCTGACTGCACCCCACCCTCCTCCATTGTAACCTCTGCAGTTGTGGGCTTAGCAATCCTGCAAGGCAAGTGAGGCTGAGAGTAAGCTGCCCGGGGCCACTCAACAAGCTTCATGGCTGAGCAAGGATTTGAACTCAGTATGCCCCGGGATGTGACCACTGCACCACACAGGTGTGCTGCTCACTGACCTGTGGTGACCCCGACATTCTGGCAGGCAAACAGTTTCGCACCATCCCCCCCCCCCCCCCGGTGACTGACCTGCCCCGTGTTCTTCTGTGGGAGAAACACAAAGAAAAGCTCGCCTGAGCGCATTTGTCTACTCTACAAGGCTCACCAGGCCTGGTTGTATTAATGAACAGACCCGTTTCTCCATTTGACATGGTACAATCTCTGGCTCTTTTGCGAGCCCCATGAGTTGTCTCCTAGAGCTCCATTTAGTGCAAAAACACAGAAGACACAGGAAGTGACTAGGAACCAGGACGGCTTGTGGTGTAGGCTCATTCATTTGCTTCTGAGAAGCGCAAATGGACTTGTCTTTTCAAGAAAAGAAAATGGATCAATGACTTTGCTTCCCAAGCCACCTTTTGGGTACAAGGAATTAGGATGCCTTTTGTGGAAACGCCAGTTCTTTCTTTGTTTCGGCTTCAATGATTCTCCAAAGGAGCAGGACCATGGCAGCCTGGCTCCCAGCTCCAGAGTGCTCCAGTTCCTCACGTCCCCTCGAAGCACTGTGCAGAGTGCCTCTCCACCACCTACAAGAGGAAGGCCAGGCCAGGCCCTGTTTCTGCAATCCAGAACCAGCTCCAAAATCAACATGTCTTTTGAAGCCTCCCCATTTACACGGTGTAATTACACACAGTATTTATTGGCAAGCTGCACCTCTGTGAGGCAATTGCTGGAGCAGCGCGGGAGGGTGTTGGCGATGCTCACTCACTCACTTGCAACTGGGTGAGGAGTCTGGCTGGAGAGGGCCTGCTGCTGCTGCTGCTCCTGTCGGCCCTAGGAAGAGAGCGTATCAACAGTCACGAGCAGCTTCTTGGCAGAAGAGGATGGCCACCATCTGGCAATCTTCTCTCTGCCAAGTGTCGACCATGTTCTCCTTCCCTAGGAGGCAGATATGCAGTCATTCTCTAGGGAAATGCATCTGGGAGTCCCATCCACAAGTGTCCATGCGCATGGGACGCGCAACCCAGGATAATCCAGGGGTTTCCTAGTGGCAAAATCCACACTAGTCTCTTCTCTGGCACTGTCAATCATCCTTGGGCAGACTTCCTGTGCCTGCCTGAA
Organism: Tiliqua scincoides; assembly: GCF_035046505.1. Lineage (NCBI taxonomy): Eukaryota > Metazoa > Chordata > Lepidosauria > Squamata > Scincidae > Tiliqua > Tiliqua scincoides. The sequence goes on from NC_089828.1 coordinate 8,825,490, forward strand.
TCCCAGCAACACTTGTTGCCCCCCCCCCCAAAGAGATGGGTGTTTCCCTCAACATGCTTACCCTTCCGGGGGCAGCAAAACCTGCTGGTTCAGGCATGTCATGTGATTCACCCCTGCAACGTCCCCCTCACTGTGCAAGGGAAGATTTTTTCCCCTCAGTGACCAGTGCTGTTCTTTAACCAAGAAAGTGGAGACCCTCTGAGCTGGAACCACCTTTCCAAAAATTTGGCTGTCTGATCAGAAGCAGGGAGATTCCCCATAATCTGCAAGTGTGATTATTGGGCTGCAAATGGTTGGCAACCTTCAGTCTCGAAAGACTATGGTATAAGCCTACAGCACCCAGTATTCCCAGGCAGTCTCCCATCCAAGTACTAACCAGGCCTGACCTTGCTTAGCTTCCAAGATCAGATGAGATTGGGCATGTGCAGGGTAACAGTTGCTGCAAGTGTGCCAGGTAAACCAAGCCTTTTGTTGCACAAGTACCACTTTACCAAATGCTGTAGCTCCTTCCACAGGTACTGCATTTGCAAGTCCTACCACTGTCACTAGATGCAGCAGCTGCCTCCCCACAGCTGAGTCTCTACTCTGCACCCTCCTTCCCCAAGTCACCTTCTTTGGAAGGGCTGCACAGCTACACCCCAGCTGTCACCACTTCCACCTGGCCTGATCCTGCTGGGGCAGTGGCACGGGATCATCATGGCAGTAGAGCCTAGTACCCCCCTGCCATGCTGTGGCTGAAAAGCAGGGGGGTACACATGAACCAACCCTAAGGACTTGTGGGAAAAGGTCTCACAACTCTTGTGATGTGCACAAGCGATGAGTGTGACTTGAGTCACTGGCTGTGCATTGGCTGGAGAGTGTCTAGAAGGGTTCTTCTCCAGCAGCCAAGCCTCCACCCTCTCACCCTGTGCCTGCCAAACTGCTGTTTTCACACGTGCCACACATTTCGTCTCCGATTTCCAGCAGGGCTGATATACATGCTGAGCCCATGCAGGGCTTCTTCTCTCAGGGCACGAGTGTTAGCAGGCAATCTCCCCCCTTCCAGAACTGAAGGGACAAGCCAAGGTGAAGCATGTGGCACTTTAGAATCCATCATCACCTCTCCTTTGAGAAACGTCCTGTGGGCTTGGAGAACCAACCTTTGACCAAGGCTGCAGGGCTTCGCTATGGAATGAGTGAAGTTTGGAAGAGAGAAGTGCCTCTCGGCTAAGTGGTTTCACTCACTACCAAGAGCTACAAGCAGTTGCCACTTGGCTGAGAAGCTTCCAGTCCAAAAACATGGGCACGCACAACTGCTCGGCTATGGAGGCACCCCCCCTCCCTCTTACTTTTCCACACAACTCTGCAAGGCTGGCAGAGGAGGAGGAGGCGTTCTTTTGGCACCAGCTCATAGGAGTGGTGGATGATTTTACATATAGACAAACTTCTCCAAAGCTGCAATTTAAGTCGATGATTACATGGCGTGCAACTAACGCACAGGCTTTGGCTGACTTCCCGGAAACCTGACAGGACCCACCTAATTTGTTGCAAAAAAAAAAAAAGAAACAACAAAGAAAAGGAGCAGAACATCCATCCCCCTCCCCCCCCACACACACACACACTGCATTTTGGAAGGCTGATTGATCCTTTACATTGTATTTTTCTTGGGCAGGGGAGGAGAGGTGGTGAAATTTACCCTGCTATTTCGGGAGCCTGTTGCGCCTGCAGAGATGGCAGGTGGAGAGTCAAGTGTGCCACAGCAGAAACAGAGAGAGGTTTGGCACAGAAATGCCCAGGCAGGAGAAACAGAAAGATGGGCAGTGAAGGAAAACCCAGGCTGAGCTCCTATTGCTAGAGCCAAATGCTTAAGTAGCCCAGCCACCCACCCCATCAAAACCAGAAGAGAGCAAAGAGGAGGAGGAGGCCAGCAGGGGGCTCACGAAGCAAGAGAGCCAACATGCCCCCTGCCCCAGACCATCCAAGCCCCTTGCCTAAGGGAGAATGGGAGTGCTGGGCTGAGAGCTGGAGGCTGCACCCTGACCGCTCCACCGCACTGACCCAGCACTAGTGGGCTCCTCCCTTGCCTTTCCGGAGTCCTGTGTCCTCTGTGGAGCTGGCAGGGGCTGAAGAGGCTGGACCATCCACTCCTTCCTGGGGCAGGAGCTCCTTTTCACTGTAACGCTTGGCTATCTTGTGAGAAGAGCTTAATGGCAGAGTCTCTGCTTTTTTTCATAAAAATGTATTTAATTTCTTTTGCAAGATAAAGGAACAAGCATTTCCCTTTCCTTAAAGGAACAGGCAGGCCTCAGGTCAGGAATTGGTAAGCCTAAAGGGAAAGACCAAAACCCCAGGGTCAGAATCCAACTGGTGAACAGCAGCCAGGGGGGATCCATCCTGATCTCAAACCCCGGAGTGCAAGACAGGAAGCGAGAGACCAAACTGCTCATCTGTGCTGAGGCTTCACTAAATCAGAAAGAATCCAGAAGATTGCCGGAGGAGGTTGAATGCATCTCAGCCAGCCAAGGTGGTTTTGGACCTGCCTGCGCAGCTGCCCAAGTACCCCAGCACTGGCAGTTGGGGTGGTTCTTTGCTTGTTCTGTGATAGGAGCCCACCTGGCATCTCCCTCTGAGGATGGGAAGACAGGGCAGAAATCTGCATATGAGTACATCAACCACCCTCTCCCCCAGCCAGGTGCTTTCTGGCTTCCGTGTCCCACTATGGCCGATGACCCTTGGTGCTCCAGGGGGTGTTTGAATTCCACCCCATAAGCTCCTTTCCTGACCCTGCAGAGAGCTCTGTGCAATTGCCACCCATCAGGTGTAAACACACCCAGGATGACCACACCGAAGAGAGTACAGCACAATTAATTGAGGACTTCCACAGAAAAGGGGAGTGAAGATAGGGGGGCAGGCCACTGCAAGAAAAGGAGACAGCCCAAGCCTGCAACACACCCAAAGGGGAGGCAGTCACATCCCCTTGGCTGGACTGTGGCCCCTTCGATCCTGAGGAAGCAGCACTGAGTAGGGAAGGGCCTGAATGGTGACTAAGGCGGAGGCAAAGTGGCTTTGCCCGCAGACTCCCCGCCCCTGCTGAAAGAGAGAAAGAAAATGCAGGCCCCCTTTTCCTTCCACTGAGGACACCCCTTCGTCTTGCTCTGGAGCGAGACTCCTGGGCCCAGGAGGGCTTCTGCCCCCAGCCCTGCCTCACTCCTAAGCCAGGCAGTGCAAGGCCTGCTTGCAGACTGCCTCCTCCTTGCCCTGTTAGTGCTCCTTTCCAACTGCAGGACCAGGGCACGTGCTGGGAGGGAGCAGAGGGGCTGAGCAGCAGCTGCAACACACACACAAGGGACGGGGAGAGAATGCTGCAGAGCCCCCCTCCCCCCAGTGCAACACAACTTGGTTAAGTGAAAGTGTCAACACCTTGTGCTTGTGCATGTGGGTGCACTTCCCTCCCACTTGCTTGAAGAGGAAAATTCTTACTTGGTGACCCAACATGTTAAACAATGTTGTACTAGCAACAAACACACACTAAAACTCAAGGAAACCGCCAAAGGTACCAGCAACTGATGCCAGGTTGGCAGAAGAACAAGCCAAGGAAAAAGGCTAACGGTCAAGACTCCTTTATCTCGCCAAGCTCTCACTTGCAGGCCTTGAGGACTTCAGGAGAAACCCATCTCCAAGAGGAGAAAATTCTCCTACAGGGAGAGCCCTCAACAAGCACCCATTTTAACAAGATGAGGACGCAGCCAAAGTAGCTGCAGCAGCAGGGGGGTCTCTTACTCCAAGCAGCAAATGTCATTCTGGGAGCTTTCTCAAGTGAAGCAAAATTGACTCAGCACCAAAAGCCCACCCAGGACCAAGCAAAGGACTTCCTGTCCAACTGTTTGGGGACTTGGCCTGGTCAGCCCCCAACTCAGGTCAGTAGCTACAGCAAAGCAATAGTGGTCTGGGATTCGGTTCCCAGGACTACAGGCTGTGAACAGATTTGTGAGCACTGGGGGTTCATCAAGGCACTTTGGATGTCTGGTAACTCTCTGTGGCCTGGCTCTGGGGCCCCAGAGGTGTCTTGTGCTGGTGGGCAGACTGAGGCCACACAGAGTCCATACTGCCAGGGCAAGCAGAAAGCACGCTGTGTACGGCGTTGTCCCTCCACTTTCACACTCTCCCACAAGAGCTCACTTGTGCAAGCCCTGTCTCTATGGCTCCAGCCACCAAATATCACACAGCAAATCCAAAACCCAGCTCTGCCTGAAGGCACATTCCTGAACATCCCCAACATTCAGGGCACTTAAGACTGTTTCTTAAAACCTTTTGGGGGAGGGGGGGAAGCAAATCCATTTATTTTCATCCTGGGGGAAAAACGACTCACTGGTAACAAAGCTAGGCAAAGCAGAACATCCAAATGCAGCAGGCACAGCTGAAGGGCAGGGGCTGGGAGGCAGGCAAAATCCTTGCAGCAGTCATTTCAACTTTCAATACGTGGGCAATGGTGATGCGTCTCCAGGAAGTGCGGGAACGCTCTAGGGAGCTGCACAATGCTAAGCATGAAGCGAGGCCAACCTAGGACCACTGAGAAGGGAGTGGACAGATGGGGTGTTCCAGGAGCAGGAGCTCAGGAGTTCCCACTGGGGGTCTGATTTGCTTCCTCTTGGTGCAGCACATGCCTCTCTCCTTCACATCTATGTAGGAACGCTGCCCCCTGCTGTCTGCCTCTGTGCTTTGCTTATTCACCTGTTCATTCAGCTGCTCATCTGTGCAGTCTTGAACTAGTGTCCTGCTTTCTCAAGGCAGCATCTCTCCTCTGCTGCGCTTTTCAGGTGGCTGCACTTTCTGGGCCACCTGCCTGGAAAGCAAAAGTCCTCCTGGGACTCTGCCAAGAGACAGAGAACCACAAGGTGTTGATTCCTGCAGCCGAGCCCCCTATGCCAAAAAAGCAAACGGAGACCACACACCCTTTTCATTCACATGGTTCAACTAGGACGTCTTTGAAGCTAGCTGCCCAACACAGCAACAAGCCCTCCCCAACACACACACTCCCTGAATAGTCATACAGTGACTAAAACAAGCAGGTTTGTAGGGGTTCAGGTTGTCGAGACCAAATATTTGATACTTTTATACACACTGGATATTCTTGAGAAGTACAGAATTGGAACCCCAAACTTGCAATTTTCCACTTTCCATATTTAAATTTAACTTCTGCTGGAACTTTGGGGGAAAACCCCCCCCCCATTGCTATGTAATAATGTGAAACTATTAACTTACTAAATTCAGGTTATGCATCTGAGTGGGTAACAGTGGGAAAACTGGATTTAAAGGGTGTAAGAGCAAGCAGAACAGAATTTTCTGGAAGTTCTCATATTTTCCCCCCATGCCTGAACTTGACCTTAAATTCCCACCATGTGGCTACATGTGCTTCAGTGTAACAAGAGCAGACAACTCACCACACACCAGCAAGATAACTTTGTGAGAACGCCTAACGCGGAAGAAAACGGAAATTGAAAAAATGGATACACTTTAGAAAGATGATTCCATGTTTTGAACACTCCAAACTTCTCAGTAGTTCAGGGCTAGGAAAGAGGAGGGTCCTCCCTTCAGCTCCTCAAATAAAGTTCTTAAAATCCACACAGAATCCTGGGCAATTAGAATACTTCCATTTTTATTCACAAATTAAGACTCATCAAAAAAGGAGATGACGACAAGGATCAAAATCATGCAACAACTCAAGAGACAGAAAGATTAGAGAAAGCAAATTGCACAAGAGTTTCCATCCATGTTGGCAACCTTCAGTCTCGAAAGACTATGGTATCGCGCTCTGAAAGGTGGTTCTGGAACAGCGTCTAGTGTGGCTGAAAAGGCCAATCCGGGAGTGACAATCCCTTCCACACCAGGAGCAAGTGCAGTCTGTCCCTGGTCTGTCTCCCTGGCTATGGGCCTTCCTTCTTTGCCTCTTTGCCTCAGTCTGTTGACCAAGTGTCTCTTCAAACTGGGAAAGGCCATGCTGCACAGCCTGCCTCCAAGCAGGCTGCTCAGAGGCCAGGGTTTCCCACCTGTTGAGGTCCACTCCTAAGGCCTTCAGATCCCTCTTGCAGATGTCCTTGTATCTCAGCTGTGGTCTACCTGTAGGGCACTTTCCTTGCACGAGTTCTCCATAGAGGAGATGCTTTGGGATCCGGCCATCATCCATTCTCACGACATGACCGAGCCAACGCAGGCGTCTGTTTCAGCAGTGCATACATGCTAGGAGAAGCTAAAAGGCATGAATGGAGAAGAGGCTGTCCAACGAGGAGCACACATGGACTCCCACTCACACCAGAGGCCAGGCGCAGTCTTACATTGGTGGGGTTGTGGACTAAACGCAACAGGCTCTGGCTTGCCACGGAGGCAGCTAGAACAACCTGCATGCCGTCACTCTAACACCAAACACAGACCTACCAGCGACACCTCCCAAAGCAGTGAGGAACATTATTTGGGAGAACCTTAGACAGGCAAGCACTTGGCCAGTCAGAGCTGCACTGCAAGAGATCTAATCCACACGATACATTTCATGACCCCTTTACTGTGAACCTGTGAAGGTCTAATGCAAGGGGTGTCCAAACTTTGACAGGAGGGCTACGTCATCTCTGACAGTGTGCTGGAGGCCAGGAAAAAAGAATTCACATTTAAATTTTGAATAAATTAACAAAAACAGCAAGCAGCGGAGGGAGCCCTCAGCCCACAGCTTGCACAAGAAGTCAAGCAGTTGCCCTTACGCTGAGTGCAGTCTCATCAGACCAGCAGAGGCTCCAGCAGGCCAGAGGCTCACTGGAGACCAGGGGCTCCCTGTGAGCCAGATTGGGGGTGTTTGAGGGCCACAAATGGGTCCTGGGCACCATCTAATGTGAACTTATTCCCCAGCCTCACGTGTATTCCCCATGGGTTCTGCAAGGGGAAGTTCTGTCACTAGGTGCCACTCTTTTCCTTTTTGCCTCAGAGTTTGGTCTGCACTTTGAGTACCTGCCCTAAAAAGCATCTTCCCCGTGATCCATTCTAAAGAGGCCAGTGGGGAAAAAAATAGCTCCATGACAGAGTTGGATAAACTTTCTAAAGTGTGTCCTAGGTGCCCAGCATTAAAAGGACAACACTCAGCTGTGAAAGCACCTCTTCTGATAGTGGCCTATGCACCAGCATTTCAGAATTGGATGGGCTTAAGGATAGAAGGCCTTCATAAGGGAATCAACAGTGCAATCCTATGCATGACCACTTAGAGGTAAGTCACATAGTGCTCAATGGGGCTTACCCCCAGGAAAGTGTATACCGGATTGCAGCCTAAAGCCAGCTACTAGGTAATTTTGATGAGGAGAAATATTAGAAACAATGAAATAGGAAAGAATGCAATAAAAACTCCAAAAGGTCCTGGAAACAGTTCCTCTGAGAACTCACAGAGAGCAAAAGTCCAGGAACTATATATAGGGTGTGTCCCAAAAAATTTACAGCGTTTTGATGAGCTCCAATTCCTACATACTTCAGTGTAGAAAACCTACAACACTCGAACATCTAAGGGAAGCAATTGAAGTGCGAGGAGAGGTTCCAGCACACACGCTGGTGGAAACGATCAGATGAAGCACTCTGACACCCCAAGTGGATTCTGGGGGCTTTGTTTGGGTCTCTCTCTGAAGTGACTCCAAAGCAGGGCAAATCCATTTGGAACGTGATCCTCTCCTCATCAAAAGCAAGCCTGTAGCTTGCATTGCCTTCACAGCCTAGAAGCTCTCAGGCCTTGTGCTAAGCAGGCCAAGCTCCACCTGCATTCAGGCTTTCCAGTGCTGGCCAATCTCTGTGCTGCAGACTCTTTCTTTCTACTCCTGAAGAGGTCCAAGCTGTGGATATAGGTTGCAGTTGATGAAGGGAGGTTCCAACCTGGCATCGGGAAAGTCTCTGCCATTAAACCGGGGTAGGCAGAAGGGAAATCTTTCCATGTCTTGTAGCAATAATAGCTTTGGTCCATGGACATGTGCAAAAACACCTTTTCCTTCCATACCACCCAAAAAAAATTGCCTTGGGAACCTCCCCCAGACTGGATGAACCCATTCCAGCTTTCTAGGCAGGTATATTCTTTTGTTCACCACCACCCCTCACAAAAAGGCCACGCACATTATTTCAGCAAATCACAGAACGTGCTCAGCAACAACATGGAAGATAAAATTTTATTGATATATGTAGTGTGGGGGAGAGAGAGAGAAAATAAAAGTACACAAAAAGTCTCCCAGAGTAAGGAAAATCACTATCCCCCAAAGTGTCAGTGTTAGTATATCAAAGCTTCAACTGTCCAGTTACAAAATATGCTGCTAAGAAGAATACTTGGCAAATGGGTTTTCTACCAGACCCTCTTCGGGAAGAGGCAGACAGTGGCCAGCTCTGGAAGTGGGAAGATGCAGGTTCTTCCTGGAACGGGGAAGACCCTTGTTCCAGTTCCAATTATAGCACTTGAGGCTGTTGATGGAGACAACCAGCTCGGCTGCCAGGAGGGAAGGACCCCACGGCTTGAAGGCATGGCGGCCAGGTTTTGAACAGGAGCAGTCAAGACATACACGGAAGTGGTGCTTGCAGATCTGGAAGCTGAAGACACTGGTGCTCAACTAGCTGCCTGCTTGTGAGGAGGAAGAGGCACAATGTGGCAAGGCCTCCAGCAGGGGCACACCAGGGAGGGAAGGGAGTGCCATCTACACAATCTGTGCAAATGTGACAGTACACCCGCTGCCAGAACTGCCTCAGCACAGCACTGTGCATTTGCACTCTTAATTCTGCACAGGATCCCGCACAGCCTTGCACACAGATATGAATAAACCAGCATTGTGCAAGCCATCCCCTTCACAGATCCTCATTAAGAATGGTGCTTGTTTCCAGAAATGCAGGATTCAACACTTCTGCCTTTGGAATTGCAGAACCCTTACAGAATGATGAAAGAAATATTGTGGCTGGTAAGCCCTGTATCAGACACACACATATTAAACCAAGTCAAACTGCTCACCTGTCCCCCCCCCCCTGCATAAATAAAGGCCACTGCAGTGGATTATAGTACATAATTTACAAATGTAGTACTTAAAAACCAAAGAAAGCACTGCAAGAAACTGCCATTAGACAGATCTAACTCATATGAAGGCTTCTTGAGTGATATTTGAACTAACTAGGCCCCCTTCTTTACATATCCTCTCAAAGGTTCTCAGGTCATAACCTCCCTCCATCGTCCTGCACAGGCCTTTCAAATAAATGGACTTTATACAAGAAAAGCAGTTCAATAAGGCTTGTGCAAGAGATACTCTCTGGGACTGTTCCCTAGAAAAATGCTGCCTCTTCAACCCTTGGCTCTAGACTCTTAAAACCACACACTTCTTCTAAGACTCTGTCAGAACAAGATCACCTTCCTTTCCCACCAATCCAGGCAAGGCTGGACCACACACACCCCAGCAGGAAAAGATTGCTGTTTTATGAGATTCCAGGGCCTCTGAAGAGCCCACTGCTATAGGCACACGTGGTCGGTCTTTCTGCAAATATTTTCTGTAGGATTTTGTTTTGGTTTTGGATGCAGTCCCAACTGCTGCTTTTAGACTTCAATAAAGGTTTTTTCCTGCTTAAAAAGCAAGCAAAGTCATTCTCCAAAACAACGTTTTAGTCTGCTGCATTTTGAGATAAGGCAATAGCTTTTCATGTGCTACTATCCCAGTCCTGCTGTTCCTGAAAGTAAAGTAAATCAGAGTAGCAACAAATTTGTGAAAAAATAACTCTCATAAAAAAAAGCACACAACACAGTTAGTGTCCAGCAGAGCTCTCTCTCTCTCTCATGTAAACAGCAATAAAAAGGTGGTTGAGATTAACATGGTGCAACTTGGCCAGCCAAGCCACAACAAAACAGATAATTTGACACTAGCAGCTGCCTAGCTGTACAGATAGCATCAGCTTGATAAAGTCACATTGGAAATGCTGTCTCACAGCATTCTTGCCGAACCCAAGAGGAGAGGTTCTGGCCTTTGGTTCAGGGCTCTTGCCTTTGTTCATACTTTGGGTATTTTGCCAGGAGGTGGAAGATGGTTTACTGGGGCAGGGCACAGAGGGTCGTGTCTTGTTTACGGTGCAGCGTGGACAGTCCGACAGTCGGAAGAACGGGGTTTTTGCCATTTGGACTCCAAGCACAGACTGTTGCCTTTCAAAGAGGCGAGGCATATGTTGTGTATGTAAACTAGTAACAGCCCTTTTGCTTTGCTGAATGCGCGTGGACATAATTTTTCTCCGCTCTGGACATAAATAGGAAAGGATGAGTATTTCACCACTGTAGCCCAAAACTCGGACATGCAAGAAGCATCCCTGAATAGTCAGTACTTGCTACTTTTGTCTGGACCAGAGTCCAACCGCAACCTCCGCCCCCACCACTAGCAAACCAGGCCCTGCCGCATGCGGATGATCTGGAGAAGGGCTGCCTGGACGTCTTCATCCATGTGGCCCTGCAAAAGGAAGAGAAGTCTTTCAGAACACAATCTGCCCCGAGACACCCCACAAGCCTGAGCTCACCCCAGACTGTCCTGCTTGATGCACTGACAAGGTGTGGGGGGGGGGGGAGGCTCCACTTAATCCTCCACACAGCTGAGCTCCTTTTCGCTGCTGGTCACTGTGGTTTTTATACACATTCTGGACTTTCTGGAAGCCATGTCATAGGCGTCCTCACAAGGAAGCTGTTTGAACCATTCACCCAACAAGGCTATGCCAGGCAGTGGCAATTTGGGTCCCAGTGCTGTCCAGGGCCACAACTACAAACTGCTGCCACCCTACCGGCCGGACTGCTGCTGACCCCACCAGCGCTGCCTGCTGCCTTCCTTCCAGAGGCCTTTGGAGCACCAAAGGGGCCGTGCGTTGCCTCCTCAACCCTCTGAAGGCCTCATATGGCCCTCATAGGGTCAAAAAACTTCACTTCTGGTTTCTCAGGGAAATCAGAAGTGATGTATATGATCTCCGAAGGCCTACAAAAGGGAGGCAGCAGGCAGGACCGATGGGGGGGCATGTCAGGGGACGCCCCCCAGACATGCCGACCAGGATAAAGTGACCCCCTAGACCCCCCCTCTCCATGTACTCCACTGATGCTGTATCTCCAAAACAAGACAGAGCAAAACTGGTGCCATTTTTGGAATCAGCACCACAAATATACCCAGGAATAGGTCTAACTTTTAAGGCAGCAAAGCGGGCAGGGAAGTGCTTACATGAGATCAGTGCTGAGCCTTGAAGACAGCACTGCTAGTATAAAGCTGCCAGCACTCACTCACAGGAGACAAGTGCACGCACACAAGCAGGCAGGCTGGCTCTGGAAATGCCCACGCAAAGAGGGAGGGGCACACATGTCAAAACCTGACAAGGAAAACCCCCCAGTAGAGAAGCTGCCATGTTCCTCTGGGCCCTGAACAGCCAGAGAACTCACCTGAACAGCACTAAGCAGGTGTGTTCGATATATTGAGATGACCTCCTGATGCTGCCTCTCTGTATCCTAAAAGAAAGAATGCACTCTACTGATTGCTTCCCACAGATGCATGTTCAAGTACAATTAACTGCGCGTCTTCCAAGCACTGGGAAGGCAAGATATCACCCCCCAGCAATGCCCCCAGTTCCTGAGATTTCACGTGGGGCACTGCCACCAAAGAGCGACTAGAAGCCTCTTTTCTTAAATGAAAGCAGAGCTCCCTGGAGGAGTGGCTCAACAGGACTAAACACTATGAAAACGTGAACTGATTTTTGTTGTACTGGAACAAATAAAACAGCATTTCCAGTAGAATATTCTGATCCATTCATACCAATAACTTCCATTAAAATGATGGTCGTATTTAGGCTTGTTTGTGTTCTGCAAATACTTTCAGAATTTTCGTTTGTTCTGCACTGTAAACAAACACAAACAAAGCCACAAAACCAGCCCAAGGCTGCTCCGCAAGAGCACTTTTAGTGCTCCCCTCGTGTCTTCGCACACAGCCCTGCCACTGCTACTCTTTCACCATTACCACCACTCCACTGCAGCTCCCTCCAACGGCCACAGCACATCACTTACCGCCAGCTGCTGCTGCAGGGTCTTCACCTGGCTCTGGAGCGTTTCCATCTGCTGGTTCTGCCTCTTTGCTGGGACGCTGCTGTTGCACGTCAGCCGAGAAAGACCATCGAGGGCCTGCTTGAGTCGCTCCACGTCGTTAAGCAGCTCAGTAATCTTCAAGACAGACGTTGCAGGGGGTCAAGACAGACATCTGATTTTTCAGCATTACCTACTGAGGCTGCTTCAGGGGCTCTTGGTTAACATGAAGAGGAATTTAATAACTTGATTCTTCCAATTCTCTGACCCGTCTAGCACAAGTGAGCAGCGCAAAAGCAACTGCAACCAAGCCATGGTGCTTGGTTTTCCCCAGTAAGCACTGCAAGGTCTTTCTTTGAATGTATGAATGAATGAGGGAAAGGCAAACACAGGCGACACCAGAAGTTCCCATGCTTCAACTGCCCCAGTTCCAAGTAAATAAGCAGGGAGCTGACCCCACACCAACATTAAATTCATGCAGTTTGCCATGGTCTGGAGTAAACCCTAAACTCAGTCACTTGGGAAGGTGCATCTATTTCACTCCAACAAAGAAAGTCAGTGTAGCTGCATGCAAGACTCCACCCAAGGACGGGTTCAGAGCAACACTGCTCCATCCTCTCCTACACAACTATCAGGGGTTTCTTTTTAAGCAAAAGTGGTGAGAAGAGGTTTCACAGGTATTAGAAGTTGAAGCTGAACCAGATCTGTGGATATTTTTACAGAGAGAGTGCCTGCCTGGACTCACTCCCAGGTTGTTAAAGGAAGGAGGTCTGGCCCTTCCAGGCTGATAAGCAACATTTTGCTTCCCAGGCAGGTTATGCAGAATTCCACTAGGTAGCTACGTTTGCCTCCCAGCAATTTCAGAAAATGGCTCATTTGAAGGTGGCCCCTTTCCACATTACCTCTGCCTTATTTAGCCAAGGAGAACCTTCAGAGGTTTCACTGGCTGATACTTAGCCTGCACAGCTCTCCCCCCCACCCCGCTCACCTTGTTGTCTTTGGCCTCCACCTGCTTTGCAGACTCCTGGATCCGTTTCTGCAGTTCGGTGATGGTGGTTAGAGACTTGTCATATCTCTCCTTCTGCTCCTTGATCTCCTGCTCGATGCTGAAGCTCCGCGACTGGAGCAGCTCCTTCTCATCCTTCATGGACAGTCCCTCCATCTTCGCCTGCACAGCCTCCTCCCGCACAGCCTCCAACTTCTGGCTCAGTTCTGCAAGCTTCTCAGTCATGCTGCTCACCTGGCCCTCCAGTCTGCTCTTGGTGGCCTGGTACTCAGATAACAGAGACGCCTCTCTGCCTTCCAGCTCTTGCACTTCCCGCTTGGCACTCTGGATTTCAGACCTCAGCCGGGCTACCTCCTCACCCCTCGCTTGGCTTTCCCCCAGGGCATGTTCCAGGGCTTCTTTGGTGCGCGTGTGCTCCGCCACCGGCACTGAACTGGCCCTGATGTGGGCCAATTCCTGCTGCAGAACTTGTGCTCTTTGGAGCTCCTGCTGCCAGCTGGCCACCTTGCTGCTCAGCTCGCCCTTCAGCTCCTCAATGGTGCTGCTGAGCATCCCCTTCAAGGCCTCCACCTGATCCACTGGTACATACTGACCCTGGAGGCGGCTCTGCACTTCAAGGGCCTCCGAGCGCTGCCGGGCGCTCTCTTCCTTGAGCTGCTCCTTCTCGCGCTGGAGCACGGTACATTCTTGCTGCAGGCCCCACAGCTGCTTGTTTAGATCCTCCATCTGACTCGCAAATTTTCTCTCCATCTCATGTGACTTCTCAGCAAGGATGTAGTTCTGCTGCAGGTCACTCTGTATGGCCAGAATGCCCTCCTTCAGTTTCTCATTTTCCTGGCAGCATCTCCTGATATCTTCCTCCTTTGCTTTGCGCTGCTTCCCTTCCTCCAGCAGCTGACTCTGCAGCTCCTTCACAGCAGCCTCAAAATGACGCTCCTTCTCCTCGAAGCTAGTCAGGGGGGCGTACTTGGACTGGATGCACTCCTGAATCATGTCCAGCTCCTTCTTCTGGGCCTCCATCTCTGCGTGCAACTGGACCACCTCCTCTTGTTTCTTCCGATATTCTGCCCGCAGGTCAGAATTGTTATCTTGGAGTTTCTGGATGTCTTTGTTCAGAGTGGCCACCTGACTCTGGTGCTCTCTGGTGCTAACATATTCCTCTCGCATTTGGCTCTGCAGAGCTTGCATCTCCCTCTTCAAGGCTCCATTCTCCTCTTTGACTCTCTCAGACTCCTGCTCGACACCTTCCATTTTCCCCTTTAGATCCAACAGCTCTTGGCCTGCTTTATCCAGCATGCTGTTCAGCATAGCCTTGGTCTCCTCATGAGTTGCAGCTGGCACATATTGCTCTTTCAAGCGCTCTTGCAGAGCCGCCATCTTGGATACAAGTTCGCCCGACTTGGTTCGCTCCTCCTCATATTTTTGGCTGCACTCAGCAAGCTGTCTTTTTAGATCAGCAACTTTGGCTTTTAACGCCCCTATTTCCTTGTCGTGCTTTTCTGGAGAGACATAAACAGCCCGAAGGGGGCTCATGTTCTCCTTCACACAGCCCTTCTCCACTTCTGCTCTGTGCCTGGAAGACTTCTCTATGATTTCTGCAGGTCCTCTGCCCAGCTGCCCAGCCTTCCTCACCTCTGCGCTGACCTTCTGACGCACAGGCTGGCTGTCTCTCTCGCTCCGGAGCAAGTCTAGCTGCTGCCTCAGTAAGCTGTTGTCGGCCCCTGCCCGCTCCACCTCCTTCTGCAAGGCCTGAGTCTTCTGCTTCAGGTCCGCATGGATCCTTTCCAGCTCCTTGATTCTTTGCTCACAGCGGTTCTTCACATGCTTGTGCTCCTCTGGTCGCACATAGTGTGCAAACTGAGCTTTCTGGCTCTCCAGGGTTGTCCTCAGCAGCCGTGTCTCCATGCGCAGCTTCTCACATTCCTTCTCCGCCTCTGCCAACTTCCAAGCCTTTTCCTCCACGTCACTGGAGAGCGAGCTCTTCATCTTCTCAAACTTGTCGGCCAGCTTCGCCACCGTCTCTCTCAGCTGTGCCTCCACCTCAGCGACCCTCCGCTCCCGCCTCTCACGCTCCACCTTCAACACGCCCAGCTCCTTCTGCAGCGCTTTGCTTTCCTCCACTAGCCGCTCCTCGTCCCGCCTGAACTCCTCAACCAGCAGCTCATTCTGCTTCAGCTGGTTCCTCAGCTTGCCCACTTCAGCCGAGGCACCCTCATACTTGGCCTTCATGTCCTTCAGCTGCTCCCGCAGCTCTTCTGCCACCTTGCTGCTCCCCACTGCCGCTTCACTAGTCAGGTGATCCTTCAGGGCCAGGAAGTGGGTCTGCATCTGCTTGACTTTGCCTTCAGAATCAAACATTCTCTTTTGCACATCCTTCAAAGCGTCCTCCAGTTGCCTGACCTGCTGGTCTGATTCCTGCTTGCTCCGCTCACACTCTGAGGCCAAGGCCTGGCACTCACTGGTTTTGTAGGACAGCTCCAGCTGCAGTTTGCCAATTTCACCCCTCGCAGTCTCGTAGCAGTTCCTCATGTTGCTCAAGTCTCGCCTCAGAGCTTCAGTCTCTGAGGCAGAGGAATGGCTTGGACTCGAGAGCTCCAGTGGTCGCACCATGGACCTGCTCTGTAGGTTTGTTGGCACTGAAGCAGATACATGCTGCAGACAGAGCAAAACACACGGTCTGTTAATTTCGAGATGGTAGTTTCTATCCCAAACGTGCCTTTTTAAACTATGTGAAACTCAAATGCCTTCATAGCTCAGTGGGAGAGTTCAATGGCAGCACATGCATGGAGACGGTCCCATGTTCAATTCCCAGCATGTGTGTGGGTGCTTGCGCTGACTTTTAAAAGCCATCTCAAGTGGCAAAGAGTGTGGAAAGATGCACACCATGAAGAACTATGAACAGGACAGGAGGTGTGAAAGTGACCATCTCAGTAGCTCTTCAGAGCCTCTTGAGATAACTGAAATCACTAAATCTGCATAATTTGGGTTGGAAGCCAAAATTGTATTTCACTAACTGGGCTAGAGCTACAACTCTTCCCCCCCCCCCCGCCCCAAGTCATCCTCATCCAGACAAGGTTAGCATTTGGGGTACCATCTACAGCTCATTCTACTGCATGATAATCTCTGGTCCACATGTTGTTTCTGCTCCATCAATGTGTGGAGTACACCACTGTGACTACACTGCAGAACTGCACAGTCGTTTTGAGATGCTTTCTGCAGTCCACCCATCCCACACTGTTCTCAGAATCACAAGGAAAACCAGATTTTCTGGAGCCTCAAGAGGGCACCAAGTGATCCCCATCAGCAATGCACAAATACTACAACGAAAAGGCTGTGTGCTCAAGCGAGCACCACCAGCAGCAATACTGTGGATAAGCCCATAGTCAAAAATACATGAACCTGATTACCTGGGATTCTGCAGAAAACAATGAACCCTGTTTCAGCAGAACGTCTTCTTTCCCTTCAGAAATCAAAACAAGCTGTCAAAAACTGGACAAAAGCACAAGCTATGCCAAGCAGGCCATTCTTCCAACAGAAGCAGGAGCCTGGCCCGAGAGGCTCTGCAGCCAGTGCTGATCAGCTGCTGGATTATAGAATTTACACACGCATCCTCACCAAGGAGGGCAAAGAGCCTCAAGACCAGGGTTACAGTGCCCTGCTCAAAAGAAAGTAGAGGCCAGGGAGCTGTGGAGGTGGGGGCACCACCAACCGGTAGCTGGAGGAGGGGAGGGAGAGAGGGCTGCAAGCCGAACCAACCAATCAAATCTTCAGGTGCCTGATCGTTAAATAAAGCATTAGGCTCTAAGGACATGGAACGGAGCAACAGGCCAGCTCCAGTTCTGAATTGTTCCTCTAAACAAAGATACTCACTGCTGCCAAAACTGCTTCCAGATCCTGTGTGGTCACCCTAAAATTTGAAGAGAGAATTACAGTTTCCAAATAAATGAGATAGTCAACAGGGCAGATTAATGGAAAGATAAAGAGCTGAAGGGTGGGAAGTTTTAGAACAGATTCTGAAGCATCCACTTTCATTCACAGTCACTGCAGATGCAGTACAGAGAACGTTTCCTAGTCGCATGGCTACAGACAACATTTATTGCACATAGGAGTCATGCAAGGGCATTCCTAGTGGGCGTAACTACAACTCCACCCCATTACGTGGCCCCAGGATCCATTCAGCTCTGCGGGGATATCCAGAAGTGGACTCCACATTCCCCACTGGAGGGACGCACCTCGTAGAATCGTAGTTTTGCCTTCAGAGCGTCGAGCGTTCGCACGCTGTCATCCTGCTGCTTTTCCTTTGCCGCCAGAAGCCTCCTGAGCTCGTCCTTCTGGATAACGGAAGTGAGCAAAAGAGCTTCACTGCAGGAGACACCCAGCAGCATCCACACACCCAGGAATATCACCCTGCCAACTGGGCAGACAGGCACTTGCAAGGGTGCGTTTTACACAGCATTTTACACACAGCAACTGTTCCTCTTCATGCCCCCCTCCCAGCACAGGGTCTTTTCTCATGGCTGTTTGCTAGTGTCTGTCTGCATCTTTTTAGATTGTGAGCTCTTTGCTATTTGATTTTCTCTGTAAACCACCTCACGAATTATTTTATAGTGGTAAATAAATAATAGTAATAGAAATCCTGCAGGACAGGACTGAAGAGCCAGAGATTTCCATATTGTAGCACCTGTCTAGATAGATAGATCTGCCCCAGAGAGAGCCCAAAAAACCCAGTTCAAAGAAGCCCAGTTTGCCAGGTAGGGTTGCACCTCACTACAGTGCTGACTAAGGATGCAATCCTATCCACACTTTCTTGGGAGTCAGCTCCATTGAATCCAATGGAACTTATTTTTGAATAGACATGCATATGATTAGGCTGTAAGTTCCATTATGTTCAATAGCCCCTACTCCCAGATCACTGTGCACAGGACTGTAGCCTGAGTTGAGCAACGCTGTGCAAGGAATTTTACCAGGGACACTGTGAATGCTCATTATATTAGAACTGGTCCAGGACAAATCTGTCCATCGTACTTTCCAATCTCAAACCCAATGTTAAGGAATTGGCTAAGGAGGTAAAGGAATACCACCCACCTCACCCCTCCCCTCGCTCTAAAAAAATTGCAGGAGGTGGGGGACATGTTTTCTCCTTACCTCACGTTCAAGATCATCAGCAACCATTTGCTCCTGCAACACAGAACACAAACACACCACCAAATCATCTCTAAAATGAAACAATTTTGGACTCTCTCTCCATGTGTCAAAGTTCCCAGAAACCCAAGTCTGCAGTTTCTTCCTCATCCTAGATTTTTATGTCTATTTTACTACCACCCTGCCCTTCCCCCAAGGAGGTCAAGGTCTCCTTCAGCCCATTTTATCCTCAACCACCCTGTGAGGCAGGTTAGGCTGAAAGTGATTGGCCCAAGGTCATGCAGTGAGATTCATGGCTGTGCTGGATCTTCCCTGTCACAGCCCAACACTTTTACCACTACACCACACTGGCTCTTTTCTGGAACAAAGGAACCCCCGAAGTCCATTTCTCCCTTGTTTCGCCTGCATACATACAGAGCAACACAGAGAGCCAGCAAAAGCCTCTTCTGTTGGGAACCTGATGCACCAACTGCCCCCAAGGCTAAGCATCTCTCCTGACCATTGCAAGCAGCACTTTACCTCATTCAGCTGCAGCTGCAACCCGCCTATTCTCTCCAGTAAGATTCGATGTTCTTGCTGAGTTTCCCTCAATCTGCCTTTCAAGTCTTCATTCTCTCTTTCCAGGTCCTTAGAACAAGGAGGAACACCTCAGGATCTGGGCCTCCCACCACAGGCATCACCCAAACCAGTGCTTCCCAAACTGCGGGTCGGGACCCACTAGGTGGGTCGCGAGCCAATTTCAGATGGGTCCCCATTCATTTCAATATTTTACTCTTTATATATTAAGACTTTATTATACTATGGTATGTGACTGCATTTGGGGCAGTGTGACACAGCTGTACTTTTAACACTATGTACAGTGGTGCCTCGCAAGACAAAATTAATTCGTTCCGCGAGTCGTTTCGTATTGCGAAAATTTCGTCTTGCGAAGCGCGGTTTCCCATAGGAATGCATTGAAATTTAATTAATGCGTTCCTATGGGCAAAAAAAGTCAGAACAAAGTCAAATTTGGTTTAAAAAGTGTTTATTAAGTGCTCTTTAAAGGCATACCGTATTTTTCTCTCCATGTAAAGTGAACAGCACTCAACAGTGGCATTAAGAACTATTATCACTGTCATTAACAAATGGAGAGACTTAAAGGTTTGAGTACTCTAGTTTTCTGGAAACCCCAAGAACTCATCATCACTAGAGTCAGAATTTATGGAGCTCATTTGCTCACAATCACTGACATCACTTTCTTCGCTGTCTTCCTCCCCCTTCTTAGGGTGAATGTGAGCATAAACTGGCATGAAGATCCTCCCCCTTCCTTAGGGTGAATGTGAGCATAAACTGGCATGAAGATCCTCCCCCTTCCTTAGGGTGAATGTGAGCATAAACAGGCATGAAGATCCTCCCCCTTCCTTAGGGTGAATGTGAGCATAAACTGGCATGAAGATCCCCCCCTTCCATAGGGTGAATGTGATCATAAACTGGCATGAAGGTCCTCCCCCTTCCTTAGGGTGAATGTGAGCATAAACTGGCATGAAGGTCCTCCCCCTTCCTTAGGGTGAATGTGAGCATAAACTGGCATGAAGATCCCCCCCTTCCATAGGGTGAATGTGATCATAAACTGGCATGAAGATCCCCCCCTTCCTTAGGGTGAATGTGATCATAAACTGGCATGAAGGTCCTCCCCCTTCCTTAGGGTGAATGTGAGCATAAACTGGCATGAAGGTCCTCCCCCTTCCTTAGGGTGAATGTGAGCATAAACTGGCATGAAGGTCCTCCCCCTTCCTTAGGGTGAATGTGATCATAAACTGGCATGAAGGTCCTCCCCCTTCCTTAGGGTGAATGTGATCATAAACTGGCATGAAGGTCCCCCGCTCCTTAGGGTGAATGTGATCATAAACTGGCATGAAGCTCCTCCCCTTCTTAGGGTGAATGTGATCATAAACTGGCATGAAGCTCCTCCCCTTCTTAGGGTGAATGTGATCATAAACTGGCATGAAGATCCCCCACTCCTTAGGGTGAATGTGATCATAAACTGGCATGAAGGTCCCCCACTCCTTAGGGTGAATGTGATCATAAACTGGCATGAAGGTCCTCCCCCTTCCTTAGGGTGAATGTGAGCATAAACTGGCATGAAGATCCTCCCCCTTCCTTAGGGTGAATGTGAGCATAAACTGGCATGAAGATCCCCCCCTTCCATAGGGTGAATGTGATCATAAACTGGCATGAAGATCCCCCCCTTCCTTAGGGTGAATGTGATCATAAACTGGCATGAAGGTCCCCCACTCCTTAGGGTGAATGTGATCATAAACTGGCATGAAGATCCTCCCCCTTCCTTAGGGTGAATGTGAGCATAAACTGGCATGAAGGTCCTCCCCCTTCCTTAGGGTGAATGTGAGCATAAACTGGCATGAAGGTCCTCCCCCTTCCTTAGGGTGAATGTGATCATAAACTGGCATGAAGGTCCTCCCCCTTCCTTAGGGTGAATGTGATCATAAACTGGCATGAAGGTCCCCCGCTCCTTAGGGTGAATGTGATCATAAACTGGCATGAAGCTCCTCCCCTTCTTAGGGTGAATGTGATCATAAACTGGCATGAAGCTCCTCCCCTTCTTAGGGTGAATGTGATCATAAACTGGCATGAAGATCCCCCGCTCCTTAGGGTGAATGTGATCATAAACTGGCATGAAGATCCCCCGCTCCTTAGGGTGAATGTGATCATAAACTGGCATGAAGATCCCCCGCTCCTTAGGGTGAATGTGATCATAAACTGGCATGAAGATCCCCCCCCTACTTAGGGTGAATGTGATCATAAACTGGCATGAAGATCCCCCCTCCTTAGGGTGAATGTGATCATAAACTGGCATGAAGATTCTCCCCCTTCCTTAAGGTGAATGTGAGCATAAACTGGCATGAAGCATTAAAAAAAAAATTCGTCTTGTGAAGCACGGTCATTAAAATTCGTCTTGCGAGTCACCAAAAAATCGCAAAAGGCTTTCGTCTTGCGAGTTTTTCGTTGTGCGAGGCATTCGTCTTGCAAGGCACCACTGTATATGCTTTTGGTCATAATCCTAACCAACTTTCCAGTACTGACAGAAGGGCAATGCAATTCCAAGGTAAGGGAACAAGCATTGCCTTACCTTGAGGAGGCCTCCATGATTCTCTCCCAACTGCAGGATGCAGCATATGCCCCACTGGTACAGCTATGCCAGTGCTGGAGACTTGGCTAAGATTGTGCCCTTTAACAATAATAGTAAATGGGACTTACTCCTGGGTAAGTGTGGGCAGGATTGCAGCCTAGGATTGTTAAAAAATTTCCTGCTTGATGTCACTTCCAGTCATGACATCACTTCTGGTGGGTCCTGACAGAGTCTCATTCTAAAAAGTGTGTTAGAAGTTTGAGAGCCACTGGTCCAAACCATTCAGAGAAGCCACAAACTCAAGTAAGGGCCAACACCTGCCACTAGTACTCCTAAACACGGTCAGCAACAGCCCCTGGTCCTTCTCCAGCATGCTTGGGGATGGTCAGCATTTCAAGCCTGTCAACAGTGCTGTAACTGCAGCCCTGAGAGATGTTGACATGCCTTCCGATCAGCACTGGAAAGGCAAGAGCCTCTCCACTAGCACAAGGCCTCAAAGGCCTTCATGCAACACTTTGGGGAACCCCTTTTGTAAGCCATTTCAACAGCCTCTGAGTGAGACAGCAAACACGTAAGTTTTAGTCTCTTCTCTTCACCTGGACATTCCAGTGTTCCTTCTGAAACTGTTTCAGGTTTGCTTCTTCTAAACCCTGTGGTGGACTCCATTTGGGCAGCACGCTGATCACCTGCTGGGCAGCATTAAAAACAAAGGACTGTCAATGTTTCTTCCCAGACCAAAGGAACACAAGTATTAAGTGTCTGCATCAGAAACAGCAGCACAGAAAAAACTCTCGAAGGCTGGTCTCAGGCAGCTGCAGAACCCTGCAGAAGGCTCTGCATTCTGGAACAGCCTGAGGTGCTAGCCCCATCGGTTGTGAGGAGGCTCACAACCTTTTGCAACATCTAGAGCACCAGCAATATAAGGACTTTCCTAGAGAATTTGCACTTGAGACGGGAATCTGGCAACACAATCCCTACCTTTTGTACAGGCTGCCCTTTCTTCATGATTTCATAACCTGCTGAAAAAGCCCAAAACACCTAGTTTATTCTCCTTTCAGACATTTTATCCAAGTTCATGCAGAAGACTAGACATTTAACTTATTTCCAATAGTATGGCAAGATGCCTTGCAGTTTGCATTGCTGCTGATGAACACTGACACACTGCAATAAATCCAAATGCAATCCTAGAGACTTTAAGAAGGGCTCAGGAACACCCCGGGAGGAAAACTCAGTGAATCCCCCCAAAACAAATTAAAAATCAAAAGAAAATATTTGTTTGATTTTCTTTGCATGAATTTGAAGAAATTGAGTTCAGTATCAAGGAGGAAGGTGCATCACCCCACAATGCTACAGCAGACTCCCCAGATCCTGGGATGTGACAGGATGCTAGACAACATAAGGCAGGGTTCCAAGAGGAGGCCTCAAGCCTACCACAGATGAACACTCCCCAAGTGTACCCCCCAGGACTAACCAAGAGCTTCCATGCCAAGATCTAGACACAGCTCTGCCAGGAGGGAAAAGGGAGAGGCACAGCCACCCCTGCTTTGAATGCAGCATCTCCAGGTAGGGATGGAAAAGGCCCCTTCTCTGCTCGAGACCCTAGAGAGCTGCTACCACAACATTGTGTACACAATGCTGAGGTAGACTGATTTGGGGGACCGGCTTGGTGTATGACAATGCCCCTGCTCTATAAGCACAACAGTTCTTTTCACACACCCCCCATCCCAAGGACAAGGAAAACTGACATACCTTTGCTGGACTCCTCAAGAGCAGCCTTAATCAGAGCCAATATTTCCACATTGTCACCAATCCTGGCATAGTAGGAACAGTCATGGCCAAGGGCGTCCACCAGGGAGACATCCGCGCCATTTCTGAGCAAGACCTCCACAGCATCCTTGCAGCCATACTCACAACCTAACATAAGAGCACTTCTGAAGGCGAAAGAAGAAACCAGCAGAGCACATCAGGTACCCCGAAGGGACAGCAATATGTGCCACAGTTTCCACAGAACAGAGACTGTTAAAACATTTGCTTCACTGAAGCAGTCGCAATGCCCACCCCCGCGCGTGACTCTCCCAAATCTTGCAAAATTGGAGACAAAAGGATGCTGGATAATCACAATGGCATAACCGAAGAGCTAAACCAAAACTGAGCTACTCAAACTTACGACACCTCTTATTTGAGAGTGTTCCATGTGCACAACTTTCTCTTTTTTAATTTTATTAACAAACAACAAGAAAAATTAATACGTAAAGATATTGCACGTTGTGTGGCAAGTGCAGAGATCTCAATCTACATTTCTTTGTTCTACTACAAAATCATACAACATATTAGCTATCAGATCTTAACCAGTCTATTACTTATTCAAAAGTACATTTTCAACACCAAAGAAAAATGAGAAAAAAATAAAAATTAAATCCCTTATCTACGCATCAAATCACAGGTTATTTGGCCCATTTTCTCCTCAATGCGCAGGAAGTCCATGAATGGTTTCCAATTGTCCATTAAAGGTTTTACTGAGTTTTCTTTAAGAAAAATTGTAAGTTTATCCATTTCTGACAGATCCAATACCTTTAGCCACCATTCTTCCAGTGCAGGTATCTCTGGAACTTTCCAGTATTTGGCATACAATATTCTTGCAGCAGTTGTCATATATAAAAACATAATTTTATAGTCTTTCTGAATCGAATAATCCAATATTCCCACTAAGTATCAACTGTACTTGCTGGTGTACCAAAATCCAATATTTTTTCACCTTTGTACAGGTCCACCACATATGATAAAATGTTCCTTCTTGTCTTTTACATTTCCAACATCTATTCAGTACATTTTCGCCAATTTACCTGGTGTCAAATGCCATCTATACATCATTTTATAAAAGTTCTCTTTAAGATTTACATTCAATGTAAATTTTAATCTTTTAACCCACAAGCTCTCCCACTGCACTTCTCTTTTCAAGACACACAATTCCAGCTTGCGGAAATGCTACTCACAGCATTTTGCAAGCACCCCATTGATGAAGTAGGCAGGCAGAGGACATCACTAACCAGTTAAATGGTTTAACAGTTAAACCAGTTAAAAGTTTTAACCAGTTAAATGTAGCTGTTAGAATTTGCAATTCTGATGCACATTTCATCCCATATGATCCAATACCTCCCCCAGCTTTATTTGAATATCTTCACAACTTGAAAGCCCCAAGAATGGGAAGCTCTTTGGGAAGCATGCAAATACTTTATCCTCAGGGCTAGATGGGCCCATTACCGGTTCTGTTTGTCTCTAGCATTGACTTCAGCACCCCTGTCTAGCAGAAGCTGACATATTTTTGGACGGCACATCTGAGTAGCCAGCACCAGTGGTGTCCTTCCATCCTGGAGATAAGGGAAAGGTGAGAAAAACTTTTAAGTGTAGAAGGAGCTTCACTAAAGTAAGGAGAGGAAGTTGAAAGGCCCTGTGCAAGGCTTACCCCATCCTTGGCATTCACCAGGGCTCCATGATCACAAAGCAGCTGTATGCTGGATGAGCAGTCAGACATCGCTGGAGAAACAGAAGAACCACAAGTGGTTAGCCAAGGCAGCGAGTGGGTCATTTGTCAAATGCCAGATCTTCCAGACTAGCCTCGAACCTTTGTTGCTTCAAAGACACTTCAGTATTTCTAACCAACGCTGACCTGGGACACAGCATTTTAACAAAACAGCAGTACAGATAAGTTGCTGTATCAACTGCAACAAGGATCTTGACATCAGTCTTTAAGGAAAAGAAAAAGAGGACAGTGTGAGCCACAATTCTATACAGTAGCTCATCTACTTGCATAAAGCTCCATCAGTCACTTGAGACACAGAGAGAGGACCAATTCTCTTCCTGTTTCCAAAAGTTCCTTTGACTCATTCACAATTGAAGCTCTTTCACAATTCACATGTGAAGCAAATTCTCATTTTCACTTGTTCGTTATCTCTTACCTGCATCATGAAGAGCAGTTCGACCCTGCAGATCCACATTTTCAGTTGGGCAGTTGTACTATCAGAACAGCCAAAAAAACTGTGTCACCACTGGGGCCACAAAAAACCATGCCCATAAACACCAGCTCTCTCATTTATTATCAGACTACTTAAGTGCAGTTTCCAAGCATTATGCAAGGCATGTAACTAAGTCCATCAAAGAGCCAGCAACCTCTGGTGCTTTCTGCACAGCTGATCACTCTCTCTTATTCAACTCCCTCAATGATTTAGGTCTCGGTGACTCAGTCCTCAAATGGTTCTCTTCCTACTTGTCTACTAATTCTTTCAAGATTTCCACGGGGGAAGTCCTCTCTCCATTGGGGTGTCTCAGGGTTCTGTTCCTGGCCCTTCACTATTGTCCTACATGAAGCCCCTGGGTGACCTTATCAAATCTCATGGCTTTCAGTGTCTCCCTTCCCCAAAACCTTCTGTCTGCATCTCCAACTACTGTATGCCTGACATTTCTGCTTGGATACTTCATTGCCATCTCAAGTTCAGTGTGTTCAGGACTGAACTTCTCATCTTTCACCCAAGCCATCCTCTCTCTCTCTCTCTCTCTCTCTCTCTCTCTGTGCATGTGCACAGTGCCATCAAGCACCTACAGACTAAGCTCAAAATCATGGCTCTTTCTTGACTGCTTCCCCCCACCTAGCTTCCCTGTTGCCAAATCAAGTTGCTTCTCTCCTCACAATCCTGCCTGAGTTCAGACCCGCTCTCCCAGCCTCCCTGGCAACATGCTAGGCCACGCCTTAGTCACCTCTCACCTTGACTGCAGCAGCCTCCTTCAGCTCTCACTCCAACCCAGAACTCTGCTGCCAAACCTATGCAGCTCTTGCTGCTCTGAGCACATCACCACCTTTCTCAATGGCCTTCACTGGCTTATTGCCCACTCCTGGATCCAGCAAACACAAAGCACCTTGTCCCGATTTTGAAAACCTTTCCTGGCCTTGCCCTTCCCAACCTCTCAGGTCTTATATCCTGCTACATTCCTGCCTGGGACCTTCACTCCTCCACCCTCAATGGCCTACAGGTCTTCTGTTCCTGCTACCCTGCATGCTTGGAACTCCCTCCCAGATCCCACCTCTTACTTCCTTCAAATCTCTTCTTAAAATTCAACTTTTCCTTCCAGGAAGCCTCCAGCATTATGCCTGGATTTTAGCTAACAGTAGGAAAGACAACTAAAGAAATGCAACTGAAACACATGCAAATTGTTCTACTGTTCATCCCATGCCTCCATTTCTCCTCCCATTTCTGCTTTCCCTTGTGTTTGTCTTGATTGTACATTCTGCAGAGCAGGTGCCTATACGACATGAGCTATACTACACAGCAGTATTACAGCAATCCAATATTCTAACAAACCTCACCACTTTGCAGACATAAGTACTGACTAGGCCAGGGTTTCTCAAAGAGTGGGTCAGAAGATGCCAGGTGGTCATGACCTAGGCATGACCTTCCCCCATCTTGATTTGGCACCAAATCAGAGCCATTTCAGAGCCTTGGGGAGGCCCCAGAAGCCTCTTCTGAGCCGCAAGGGGACAGCAACCCACTCTACAGGCCTCTGCGGGTCTCAGGATGGCCTGAAGAAGCCTCCAAAAGCCACTTTTCAGAATGCAACTTCAGATTTGCTACACTTTTTATTCATTTGTCATGTGTTGATTTAGTGTTTTGTTCTAGTGTTGATTCTATATTGTAAACCACTTTGAAACTGTCTATGAAAGATATAATGTATAATTCTTACCCTAAAACTATTTATAACACTGAACAAGTACCTGCAAGAGTTTCTGTAGACAGAGTGCATGTCCATACTTTGCAGCGAGGTGCAGCGCATTCCTTCCTAGAAAAATGAACGCAACAATGAAAACACTCAATGAAGCCACAAAATGCCATGCTACAGTGCTCATTCAGTAAAAGCACAAACAGTTGTACACCTGTACATCTATAACGGTGTTGCAAACCACAGTTATTTTCACCACAGGGTATGGGAAGAAAATACTGTCTAGGTCAACTTAAGACTGAACCCTTCAATTGCCAATCAGAGCATATTCTTTATCTTGCCACCACTTCCTTCCATGCGTCCATACCAAACCTTATTGTCATACACTTGCAAGAAAAACAATCAGGATCCAAGCAGCAGAGAAGCTACTGGGAGTCCAGCAGGATGACAGGGACAGAAGACACACAGACAGCACCTCACCAGCTTTTCAGAAGCTGACTCAAAGCTGACCAGGTGCTGTCTGTGTCAGATTTTTCATAACAGCCTGCACTTCTGAGGAAGACCTAAAAGCGTTTGCCCCACATCTTCCAGAAGTTCTTTTGTGCTCTTCAGGGCCCAATCCGAAGTGCTGTTGCAAGCCTGTAAAAGCCCTGCTATCTGTGACTTTGGGCCCTGGCATCTTAAGGGAAGGTCCAGGCTAGGAGGGACTGTAGCTCAGGGGCAGCATCCTTTGCATGCAGGAGACACCAGGATTAATCTCTGGGTCTCCAACTCACACCGATATTGTCTCCTAACTCCTGCCCAAACGACTCTGATCTGCAAAGGCAAAAGCCTGCAAACCTCTCCTGCTCTCCAAAGGTAGGAGGGTGGTGAACAGAGAGGCTGTGGCTCAGTGGTAGAGCATCTGCTCTGCACAAAGTAGTCACCCAGCTCAACCCCTGGTGGGATCTTCAGGGAAAGACTGATACATGCAGAGCCACTGCCAGTCCATACAGACAATGCTGAACTAGGTGGATCACGGGCCCAACTCAGTACAAAGCAGTCTGATGCGTTCCTATGATTGGAGACAGAGTGTGCAAGCACATTCTGCCCCAGTTGTGATGACCGACATCAGAAATGCCCTTTATAGGAAACCTGCCCAATCTCAAACCAGATGCCTTTTGGGCCACTGAAGAGCTTTTCATTGGTCCAGACCTTCAAGTGTCATTGGGATTCTGCTGGCTCTCTGTCTGTTTCTCTCCGATACCAACTTTTATTTTTATAACTGATATTATTTTTATGCCCACTGTTAGCTGGCCTGAGAGTTCTGTAAACTGAATAATAAATAATAACAACACAGGTATTTATATACCGCCTTTCTTGGTCGTCAGATTTCTCCTCAGACTTTATTCAAGGCGGTTTACATGGGCAGGCTGTTCTAAATCCCCGTAGGGATTTTTACAATCGAAGAAAGGTTCTATCTTTCAAGAACCACAACATTTCAGATGGATCTTCAGATGGAACTAAAGGGCAGCATGGAAAATATTTTCAAAAATAAATGTGGGGATCTTTCACACTATCCTTCCATTTTAAGCAAAGAACCATACCTGCCACGTCAGTAGCTACAATGTCCACCCCATGAATGAGAATGGCGTTCAAGCAATCAAGATTCCCCTTTGAGGATACAACATGGAACCTAAACAACAACAAAAACAATATTACTGGTGTCTTGGACATGACAACTTGTTCAATTGAGAAGTCAGATTATTAAAAAGATAAATGCTGACAGGAGAGGAAGAGAGCCATCAGTTGTGGTGG
Source organism: Tiliqua scincoides (assembly GCF_035046505.1). Taxonomy (NCBI): domain Eukaryota; kingdom Metazoa; phylum Chordata; class Lepidosauria; order Squamata; family Scincidae; genus Tiliqua; species Tiliqua scincoides. The sequence continues at coordinate 8,854,323 of NC_089828.1, forward strand.
AACAGAAGAATGGAGATTAAAGCAGTTTCAGTCTTCAGCTGCAGACTGTTTCAATCCTGGAATGAATGGATTCTTCAGGAAGCCTCCAACAGTCTTGTAAGGCAGGCTGCTTTCCATCTCATATGATAAGGGTCAGCTTGCCCACGATTAGCCAGTCCTCAGCCAGCTCAAGAAGTCCTATCTGCAAGCTTGGGAGCACGTGCTGGGAGTCTTCCACAGCTGGCTTTATGCTCAGCCTTCATGCAGTTACTCCAGGACAAGGCAAATCAAAATGCTCAGCAAATGGTAATCAGGAAAGCAGTAAGCCAATGTTTTACACCAATGTTTTATATGAATCACAAGGGAAAGACCTGAGCCTTTCCTTCTCGGCAAGAGACCTCAGCAAGTCCAAACCACAAGGAATCCTCCCCCAACACACACACACCTTCTAATCCAGGCAGAATCTTTTTTCTTTTTGAGCAAGCCAGAAAAAGACCACCCAATTCCTTGTTTTGGGGTTTGCCGGACATTACTATGGAAACAAAGAATGTGACCTATTCGTGTCAACTCCACCAACCCCTCAAGCCTACAAGGAGAAAAACACCCTGAAAATATCCAGGAAAAGGCCTTTCCGTGGGATAGTCTTACAATAGCGCTTGGACCTACTAGACTTACTCCCCTGAGCACCTGGTCTTGGATGGGGGCAGGAAAAGCTGCAGAAAGGGACCTTCAGGCTTGGTTTTTCCTTGGTGTTCTGCAATAGAACTGGTGCAATGACCGGGAGACAGCAAAGACATCCGCAGGTCAAGTCTCGTCCCCCCCCCTTTGATCTTGGACAAGCCACCATTTCTCAGCCTGACACTAGCAGACAGGGGGCAGGACACAGTGGACGTTCATGGATAATGCCTCACGTTTCCACTGAACATTAACCCATTTCTGCCCAGCCCACAGGCTTACACAGTTGATCCCTGTTGCGTATATGCAACGTTGGGCAGAAATGGCTTAAGGGCTAAGCATTCAGCTTCCACAGCAACCAGTTATTGGACATTACAGAACACCCATGAGCTATCCATAGTCACTCTTGGCAGTGTGTGCACAAGTGATGCAAAAAGACATACGACTTTCCAACACTGTCTGTCACTGTGACTGTTAGCAATACTGGTTAGAAAGGGGACTGCCAAGGATGGGGTATACGCAAAGATGAAACACTCTCCCTTAGAATACATTCACTCAAGAACTTCATTTAACAGTGAACGTTGCCATGTCAATTCTTGCAAGCTGCCCTGAGCCTCAGAAAGACTAGTTAAAACAAAATTAACACAGGCCATGAAATCCAACCAGAATGACCAATTCCCTCTGAAAAATCTAAAATAACCAGCCAGTACGACCAATGGGCAAACTAGAAAAGTGCATTACAAGCCTCCTGAAAAGCAGCAGGCAGGAAGGAGCAACAGGAAGGAACTTTTGAGGAGGAGGGCAACTCTGCAGACTGGGGCAGCGGGGATCAAGGCCCTACTTCTACTCACGCAGATCTTCCTTCAACATCCAATTTGGTAGGATTCACTCCCTTTTTAGTAAGGATAGACGAAATCTTGTCCACATCACCCCTTTCAGCTGCTTTCATCAACCGATCATCGTATTTGCTCCAGTCCGCAGTCAGCTGTTTAAAGAATAAAAGCGTTTAAACGTGCAGTGGTAAAAATTGTAGAAAATAATTCATTTCCCACATTACGGTCTGCCTCTCTCTTGCAGGCTTGATGAAAAAGGGTGACACTCGGATGCATCACAAAGTGCCAGCGTCTTCTTGGATGATTAGAGGAGGCAATGTGCATTGCAAGGGTGTCCCTGAGAAATGCGGAAACAATGGACGCAGATCAACGTATCACAGTTTTAAAAACCCATTCAAAAGGCTGAAAGGCTGAAGGCTAGAAGGCTGAAAACAGGACCTGCCACAGATAAGATTTACAGATTACAGCGGCTTTCAAAAAGTTAGAAGCTCAGCCACAACTCCCACTCTGCAGAAACACAAGGAGATTTCTGCCCCAAGGGCCTCCATAAGGTTCCTTCACCCATCACGTACTGCACAAAGCAGCTGTGAATTCACAGGAACTATCAAAGAATTAGTTGTGCAAGCAGGCAGGCATCCCTATTCGGCTCCCACCAAGAAGGGAAACTGTATAGTAAGGCAAAGATTTATGGGCTATTCTACCAGCAGGTCACCAGGCTTCACCACCACATGCACAATACCTACAGTGTTCTTAGCAGAACAGGAAAACCAGCAACTCATCCTAGAGTCCCCCAGTCCTTTCTACCAAGCACAATGGACCCAGCATTCAGTCACAAGAGGGAACGTAGCCGGTCCGAGACCGAGAGGGACCCCCTGCTGTATTCATCGTGGGCCCTCCTCCTCTCGGCATGGGTGCCCAGTCATGCCCTCTCCATCTTCAGGATCTTCTTCAGACTTCATGACTCTGGGGAGAACTGGACAGCTTTCCGGGACAGCTTCTGCCAGGCACCAGTGTCCTTCCCTGGGTGCTGTGCCAGCTGCTCAGCTGTCCCTGACTGGCCCTCAAGAAGGATACCTCACATCAACATGGCTTTTGTTTCTGCTGCTCAGGCACCAGGGCACTGACGACGGCCTCAGCAACTCAGACACAGTAAATATCACCCAGCTCCAAAATATCCTGTAAACAATGCGCAGACAGTCTCACACCGCCCCAGAGCTATTTTCTGATTCGCCCGGCACTTGATAGCTGAGTGATCGAAAGAAAACAGCTAATAATACATTCAGTGCATGCTCATCTAGTGAGTAATACATTGCGGTTCCAGGTGGCTAGCAAGGCAGGAATGCACAAACCAGCCCTGCCGCAAGTGGGCAACACACTCTACTGACTGGATCAGTTGGCTGCCTCCAAGGAGAAGAGAAGTTGTGCCTGCTCAGTCTTGCATCAACACAGACTGGGGGGGGGGGGGAGACTCGAGCCTCTATGGAACAGGACAGTCCTCAACCCTGGCAGGGACCAGCAGGGCAATATGGACGTGCCGTAGCTTTGCACTCATGTGGCTGCGTCAAGCAAAGATCTGACCGCACAGCAAGAGGAATGCAAGAGTCTATTTTGAATGCAGCACACAGATGTTAATTTAGAAGACATGCATGCCTTGACTTTTTTAATTAAAAAGAAAGCTCCTTTTACAAGCACCAGCCTCATTCTGAAGCAGGCAGGTGTCAGCTTACTTCTGCTGCCAGCCTGTCTCCCAGCAGGCCAGCTGAGAAGCCCCACAGGGGCTCATCAAAATGTTAAGTAGGCAGCATCAGGATTCATGGTGCACTGGCCATGCAGGGTCTTCTTCCTTCTTTTCCAACACACACCAGGACAACAGACTCCTCAGTGTCAACTATAGCAGGCTCGGAGAACACCAACTTTGGATCACTTGGCACAGGAGCCTCAAGTGCAGCACGACATGTGCCAGGTCCCACAGGACCGTTCAGACATCAGACCAGGAACTGAAAATACCACTCGCTGAACTAACTCCTTGAAAATCTGCACGGAACTCCAGTGGCGGTTCAGGGCCCTCAAGGGAGGAGTGTCTGACTTCATTTAAACAGTGCCCTCCACCCCAAAAAGACTCATGGTGGGCAACAGCATTTGATATCCAAAAATACCCCCCTTTGCTCTCCCCAGCCACAACTTACTTGACTAAATAAGGGCCTGCCCTGCTCCCACTCTGGCACTCTTGGGAGCTACAAAGCAGGGAACAGCCCCACCAACACCTCTTGGGTTGGCCTCACTGCTCGGAAAGCCAAAGAAACCATTGCAGAGGCTGCAGCGGGACTCCAGAATCAGATATAGGCAGGCCGGTCTCCAGGCTCAGTGCACTGGGCCTGCGCAGTCTAGCTCATGTTTAGCCTGGACATATGCCAGCATCTGAATACTGGCATTACTTTCTCAATCTTTAGTGGGTGTGCATACTTCTCCAAAGTGAACACACTGGAGACACCGATGAACTGTCGGCAGAAATGTCTGCTGGTCCAAAGAGCCACTGTGGGTGGCCCTGTCTCAGCCTCCAACTCCCTCCTTGCAAGAAAGGAGTCATGACCTGCCCTCACAGGGCGACTGCAAGGGTGGAGGAGGCACAGGCTGTAGGATATTTTGGACAACGCATCAAACTTCTCTTCTAAAGCGGACGCCCATCCACTACTCAACTCTGAAAGCAACAGGCTCATTTCTTCCTGCACATCAAAGCCACATCCCTGGTTTAACATCAGAGTGAACTTTCTCTGGAAAAGCAACCATTTCCGGAAGCCAGCTGCTGCCCAAGAGGCCTTCCACATGAAGAAAAACATTCCAGGAAAAACACAGAGTGTTTTGAGGACTTCTATGCAGCAAGCTGGACCTGTAACCACAATACAACTCAGACTTCTACTATCAGAACTTCAAACAAAAAATAAGCTTACTGCAGGAACATTTAAAATGTTGTTTTGTTGGTCAGATCTTCAGTGATGCACCCCAGTTGCGTTTCACATATTGAGCTCCACTCAAGGACTTCCATGCACCACTGAAGAGCCTGGGAGGTTGGGGCAAGCTCTGCCCCAGTCACCAATTGAAACATCCAACCTGGCCATCAGTGCCAGTCAACTGGCTGCAACAGAGGTCAAGGTCACAGTGTCCTCCTTTAGAAATGTGCTTAGGGCAGGACACTGACCACTGAAAGCAGATCCACAATGTTACCAGCCACAATCCTCCAACTACCCAGGAAAACACCAAGTGCTGACTGGCAGCTACATCGACCATCATTTTCAACCAGAAATGTCTACTGGAAATTTTGTACCCTGCTCATAGCTTATGAGAACCTCAATCATTCAAAGACTGTTATTCCATTTTATTCCTCCAAGCAATAATTTTTAAGAGTAGAGAATCCCAATATTTTCCTGTGACTTGTTCACAACAGACGGCATTCTATGCTAAAGAGATTAACCTTATTACTGTATTTACTAGTAAAATGTCCATTACTAAGACAGAGGGTGCAACACTTTACCTTTGAAATGACATCTGCAGGGAGGGCAAAGCGTATGGGAGCGTGCAAGCAAAGTGTCAGAACTGCTCAGACCTGCTTTCAAAACCGCCTGAAACATAGCATGATACTTCAGCTCTCAAGCCCAGTTCTTGCCTGTACCCCAAATCCCGCAAAGTCATCTGGAATGTAGATAACATAGTTTTGCAAACATGATAATACATCAAATGTATTAAGAACTAGCAACAATAAGCGCTAGTTACTCTGATATTTCTTTTTTAACCATATATCTCCCAACATATAAAAGCCTTGCATCACCTAAAAATTAAAGCAGGTTGACATCATCCAAGAACACGAATTCCTCTTGCAGATCAGTGTAACACAAATCAGGATGTTCTTAAATTACTAGTCTGTGGAAAGGACACAGACTTGCTGCAAATGCAGAGCACGAGAAATGCTGGGTGCTACTGGCAATAAAAAATATTTAAAGCTCGACTTCTAAAAGGTTTGGAGTTCCTAAGCAGCACATACCGAAACCAGAGCTCAGTTGGACGAGCAGGAAAACTCCTCCTCCTTTCCTTCAGCAGACGTCCAGGTCTGCCAAATTACACTGTGACTGGTGCACAACTTGAGGACCAAAGGAAAACAGTCCTTAGCATCTGACAGCAGTACCCACCCTACAAGTGAAGGTGCTCTCTTGCAACTCTTGCCAAGTGCAAGAACTTAGGTAGTTACCCCCAAACACCAAACCTCTACACAGAATCATCATCATCACCACCACTACCTCCTCCTCCTCTCTTCCTCAGGACTCCTTCAGTGCAACAGACCTCATCAAGTGCCAGACACGGAGGCCTGCGACCAATGGCAGGTAAGGCCATCTGAAGTACCCCCTCAGCAAAGTGCTGATGCCAAGGAGCCCCAGTCCATCCAGTGACAGGAACTGCTTCGCTACAGCTGTTACAATGAACACTGCTTACCGCTTCTGTCACAGGCATTCTTTTCTTTTTTGAAAATGCCAAGCTTATTCTTACTCTGTGGCAGTTCTATTTGTTTTCTTATTTGCTTGGGAAGTTCAAACGTCATGAGCAAGACGGGGGCTGAGCTGTGCCCTCTGCTCCCCTAAATAACTTGGTCGTTCACCTCATGTGCAGACCTGGTCTGTGGTCTTTACCTGGGATGGTGAACGGGGTACTGCTTAGCCCACATCCTGCTCAGGATGTCAGGACTGCCAAAGCCAAGGAGAAAATACCAGTTCATCGATTCCATCATTTCTGCAGCTCCAGGCAGGCAGCCAGAGCCAGGAAACACCAGTGAAGTCAAAGGGGAGGGCGGAGCTCTGTTCAAGAGGCAAGCTGTGTGAGCAGCAGGCCCCAGCTTTCGTCCTTGGCACGATTCAGTTCTAAATCCCAGCCGGAAACCCTGGACAGCTGCTACCAGCAGCGCCACTACTCTGAGAGCATCAATATCCCAAGACTGGCTCCAAGAGATCTGCCTCTCTCTCAACTACGAAGAGCAAGAAAGAAAAGAGTAGAGCTGATCACTCTCTGATCACTTACATTTTGACACATTTGTCTGGAGCTTCCTATGAAGTGACTGTGCTTCCACTTATGCTCTCTGCTGCAATGATTTCAGGATCAGGCCAGGCTTCAACATCGCATTCAGATTCCTTTTCATTTACTGCACACACCTCTATGCCAGCTTACCTCACCAAGCTAACAAGACTTAAAAAATCAGACACCACGTACAAAATCACAATCAAATTCCATGTCAGAACCCCATCAGAGTTGTTGTGAAGCACAAATATTCTGGGATGCACAATAAAATTGTAAAGGCAGACACCTTCGGTTAACATGTGAAGCACATCCTAGCCTTCAGCATATTATGTGGATGCTCCGCAGACTTCAGGGAAACTGCTTCTACAAAAAGCAATCAGATCAAACACAATTCAAAGGTGTAGTGGAAACTGAGTAGGTAGCAACTGAGAACCTTATTAGCGCAATATACACACACCCATTCAGAAACATCTCACGTAGTAAGATAACAGAAACTAGCACCTCTCACGACTGTCGGCATTCATTTCAAGATTAGGAATCCACTGAGATTAACTGGAGAAAATCTCTGCATTTTATTGCCTGTAATCCTCAAGATTCTGTAGTTCAAGGGTCTTGGACAGGTGAATGCCAACACTCCAAAACGCACTGGACAAAGCTGCTTGTGTACATTTCTGGCCCGCCCCTGACAGCGCCAAATGCAAGCATCCAACTGCAAGAGGAGACCCTGCGAGAGAGAGGGCTCTGCGCCCCATCTTTCCACTTATTCTTTATTATTCACCACAGAGAGCTGCTATATTCTCCTGCCAAAACAGTACTCAAAACTAGAATACTTCAGAAAAATCACTCTGCACACTTCCTGCAGCTTTTCTTAGGCAAAACGAGTGGTTCTGTTTTTATTTCCCCCAACTGCTTCCTGCCTGCTGGCCCAAACCTGTTGTGTTAGGGCACTGCCAGAGACTTTCTTGCCCACATACAAAGATAGGTCCAGGTTTTCAATCACGCAGCAATCTTTATTTCAAAAGCTGGCATCTGCCCAAGCAGCTGTCACTGGACTCCAAGGAGGACACTGAGCCTGACAAAGCCACTCCTTCCATGCCCTCTTCTGAAGCTGGAGGACACTGACTAGCCAGAAGCATCGGAGGCTTCACTGGCTACACACATGGAATACCAGAGGTGCCTTTCCTCTCTCAGGTGAACCCAAGGAACCTATACCAGGAGGAAAGCAAAAGGACAATGCTGTGCCACACCAAAGTGTCTGCAGAGCAGAGCAGAAGCGAGTCGGAACCTAGAAGGAGATGCAACAGCAAGCAAATCATCAGCCAGTTGTTCACACAACTGATCTGCCATCAGATCCTGAAAAAGAAGCAAAACTCTCCAGGCACATTTTTCATGAGAGCTGGGTGGATTTTCTAGGAACACAAAAGTTTGTGTCATCCTGCTTAGGGCAGCCCCTTTTGTATTTGGGCACTGCTTGTCTTTCAGTCCATGTCAACCTTAAACTACGATTTGGCAAAACCAGTACTAAAACATTCCAGAGAGATTAAAACATCACTGGAGAACTGTGCCCTTGCCCTCCTCCGCGTGGGAGGGGAGGAAGTGACCGCAGCCAGCCTGTCACTTTCCAAGCAGCATTTAGCCAGTTTATTGGCCAGTTCATAAAGGGTGTATTTTGCAAACTGCAGCATCTTTGCCTTAACAGAGGAAGTACATACCAGTGCCAGGTCATTATTCCTTCCTCGGTTTCTTAAAAGTTCATTACAAAGAGAGCGCTTCTTGTGGGCAGAATGAATTCCAAGGACACACCCACGAGAAATGACAGGGAATTGCTTCACACACTGCTGCTCTACCACAGGAAAAGGGAGTTGGAGGTTTATGTAATGGGTGCGTTGGCAGCTACCACCAGTTTGCAAGAACGGAGACCCCTCCCCTCCCACTCATATCCCCAAGTTTCCGCACACTCTCAATACACAAAGTACACCCAGCCTGCACTCACAAGCTTTAGCTGCTTATAAATTAAAAACAAAAATGGAATTCTCTCCTTCCACAGGAAAGCCGGCAGAGCTTAGCTGACTGATCTGGACATTGTGCCCAGGCTGGAAAGCTGGTTGCTTACCTACGTACTGCTAATAAAACTGCTGCTGACTTGGAGACAGAGATCCCTTTCCCTTCTCACTGACAGGGGGACAGCAACTGCCCCTCTCCACCCCAGTGCAGGGCTTCTTCCAGTGGTCACCTGCAGGGTTTTAGTCTGCTTCTTTTTAGATTATGAGCCCTTTCAGGACCATTGATTGATTGACTGATAACTGTGCAAACTACTCTGTGAGTTGCTTTTTTGTTGAAAAGCGGTATATAAATATCTGTAACAACAGTAATCCAACCAGCACAACTTAAAAAGCAGTACTGAAGGGCAGAATCACCGAGAAAACCAGAAGCTGCCTCATACTGGGTCAGATGCCAGTCTGACTGGCCCAAGAGTGCCTCCTCTGACTGGCATCAGCTCGCCAAGTCTGAGACACCTGTGACAACAAGCAGCCTGGTGCATACTCCCCACGTGACAGGCTTCCGCTACATGCCTCGGCTCCTCATTCCAACTGAGGCATGCCACAGCAACCCATCCTGCCTGGCAAGCCGATGTCCCAGCCTGAACCCTGGTGGGTGGAATCACTGTGGATTGAGACAGAATTAAGGCTCCATCTCAAGCCTCACCTTGCATCTAGAGTCTGCCTAGGCATTCCTCAGAGCTGGAGCCAGTTGCTGGGGGTGGGGAGAGAAGCGTTGCCCCTTGCAAGGCTCACCACAACTCTTCTACACACACACACAGTCAGAAATGGTCTGTCAAAGAGCGTGAGTTCATCGGAGCTCTTGCCGTTGCAGCTCTTGTCTTGTGCATTCATGAAAGTAGGAAAAGGTATACTGAAAAGGCAAACTTAGAGGCCAAGTACAAGAAATTCAATCCAAGTATAATTAAGACAAGAAGAAGAGGCACTTGGACAGGCAGAAGATCCATGGCCACCCCTTAGATCAGAGGGGCATGATGGCCTGGGCAGTAAACCTTCACTTGATGGAACAAAACAGGCCACCTCTCAATCAAGCCACCCTTTTACTGGCCTGTTGGGGCTTAGGGTTTCAACCTTCTTCACAGGTCAGCCCTGAGCTCATCCCCTCAGGCTCTCCTAAGCTATGGTCAGGCAGGCAGGCTTGTCTAACAGGTAGCTGCAAGCCAAACCCAGGAGCGTTCCAGTGGGTCTTGGATCATTTGGTCAGAGTCCTGGGACAGGAGGGTGGTGCTAGCAGGCTAGCACCACATTAAACATAGACTTCGCCAAGAGGGCGAAGGGCTCCCACTCATCACATCACCTCTGTGGCTCAAGATAGTTTTCAACTGCAAGGATTGGGGGTCGGGTTTGCTGCCAGACTCTGCACTTGCCTGACCACCGAGCAATGGTCTGCCCCTAGCAGGGGAGCAGTCCCTGGACATTCTACAATCAAGCTGCAAAACAGCAGGTTTTACATTTACGCCTCCACCCTGTAATTAATACAGACAAGTCTTAACTCATTTCGCTCTTAATCACATTTCATTTAAGGCGCACGTTTTTCTCCATGGACAGAAGTTCCACCCTGCTCACTCCCTGCACGTAAGGAAAACATCTCTGAAAAACCACTACATTTTTCAAAGAGCAAAGACATCAGAAACCACCTGAAGACACAACACCTAGAAGGAGAAGCTCTTGGGATGCACAGGGCTATCTGGCCCGCAAGAACCACCCCACACCAGCAGGCCAGGCAGAGTTCTGCCTCAGCTCTTTCAAGCAGAGTTGAAGCCTCCACATTCCCTTCAAAGGCACTGCCTCAGTCCCCAACTGCACCCAAATCCTTTGAAGTACAAGAAAAAGCAGGCCATGTGCATAACCCAAGTACAATCTTTAATTATAACCATACAGCTGTATAACTTAGGGAAGAAAAGACGAGCCCACCCTACACCACAAAAGCTCTGTGTTGCCAAGGGTACTACAGGCTGAACTAGTGTCCTCACAATGCATGAAATAGATCTAATCATGTATCGGGAGGTTGCAAACATCACTTATCAAAAAAGTGCAATGAACAGCAGTACATACGAATTGCATATCAAGGACAAAGGGGGCTTGAGGCGAGGGGCAGTAGGAAGAGGGCCTGCCCTTCTAACCACCATATTGGTCAATGCAGGTCAGCATATGCAAAGAATCAAAGACCTCCAAATCAACATTAAAACCTCCAAATACCAAGAGCAGCACTGGCCCTTCTCTGAAGGCAGCCTACTTAATTCAAACCAGAATCTGCAGGCTCTTATTTTGTCGACTGTCACTAGATGAGTCCACATGTGATGGAGCAAGAAGTCAGTTGATGAGGGTGCCAGTGGTCACAGGATATAGTCAGTCACCAGGAGTTTTCTGGCCCTCAACAGGACCACCTCAGAACACACAAAATGCCAAGAACGTACAACATCTGCTGGCGAGGTAAGAGCAGAGCACGCAAGTCTGGGGACAAAGGCGCAACCCTGAGGCAACTGTCCATGGAGAAGCCAACACTGTCAGCACGACACGTGCTTCCCAGAGAAAGGCCACCTTGTCTTTTCACCCAACACGTTAAGGTCAGCAGTCTGCACAGAGCTGTCTGTATTCCACAAAGTAAAATAAAGCCAGGAAGCCACCTATTGACCACAAGCCCAACGTTAGCCTCACAGAACCCCCCAACTACACTGTGATGCAGACACAGCCACTAATCCCGCTTAAAGAGAGCTGAAATTTGCACTGTGGCAAATGTAATTTATTGGGGGGGAGGACTGAGAATCACAGGACAAATACGAGCTTCTATTCCATCCTGTTCTTGCTATGGATGAGAAGGCACAGAAGCACAAATGTAAATCTGCCATCAGTAGAGGTCTTAGAGAACTGCGTTTTTTGTTTTACCCAGAAGCAAGCACACTGCGATCAGTCTTAGGTACAATCCTATTGTACTAAAGGGAAACGAAACCCAACTATCAGTGATGCCTGCTTTCATATTGTTTGACAGCAGCCAGTAAGACAGGTGCTAAATGGAAAGAACCCGACAAATTGAAGCAGGAGAATCTGGGTTTCTGGAGAAGCGAGTAGCAACAACTTCAGACTTTTCTTTACCAGTTCTCACAAGTACAGACTGCACTAGCTCACCATGCAGATGGCTGTCTCCAAAATTCATTGGTATACTGTAGATACGCACAGGGCCTCAGGTTGTCTCACCCTTACTAAAATACAAATGCAAGCTGGCTCCCAGTGCAAGTGAGGGCTGATAAAGAGTGTGCCAGAATCTAACAGGACAGAGCCCATCCACCGAAGGTGAAAGCTCACAAAGCAGCAGACCCTTCTGTTACTTGCAAAGGCAACAACAGAGTCTGCTCTCTGGAACCTCACCTTCTCTCCGACAGTCTGAGACTTGTTGAAAAACAAGAGCCTGTAGACCAAAGTTCAACAACTGCCAGAACAACCTACTACAGGAACAGCTGGTTATTACCAACTACAAAGAAGCTCCATTCTCATGGCCACTGGTAGAAACTCACTAAGGAGCCTGTCCTCATTTGAATTTGTTCTAAGATGCACACATCCCATGTCCAAAATCAGCACTCCCAAGCACAGGGATCTTTAGTTTTACATGTGCTGAGGTAGACATTTTTGGAAGAATATGCTTGTTCATTTAATACCAAAACCTAATTTATGTTTATGCATTTTTGAAATAACACAGTCAAACTTCCTGTCCACTCCTGCATGTTTGGCTGTTTCCCCCATCTATCATGTCTGGGAAACGTCCATTGGCCTTGTCTGGGGAGCCTACAGCTAAAAAGGCATAAAAAGCAACCACAACTGAGGTGATATTAGATGTGATCGACTGCCTGCAGAGAGGTGAGCATGTACCGGATGTTGGCCATATGCTTGGTTTAAGCAGGAGTACTGTTTGTACCAGTGTTGAGAAGACAAAGAAATGCACTCAGTCAGGAACACCTACAAGTGCAAAGAAAACCTCTTCAAAAATTCTGTGGTGGAACCCTTGGAGCCGATTCCCATAACCCGAGTCATTTACGTATACTCTTATGGTCAAAATATTGTTAGTTTATGTGTTTGAGAAATGCGCTGCTTTTCAAAATTACAACCCCCAAGTAAAACAAGAGGTAACTATCAGTGTTCTCAATGGAGAAACTCTGAATTTTATACAACTAAAATCTTAAATGCAAATCACAAAGTCATTAGCCCTGCCAATTAAAGGTCTCAGCCATTCTGCTTATGCTTCAGCAGTAAGAGCTGAATGGCTCCATCCATCACAGATGCTGCAACCTGCCCCAGTTCCTTGACTTACAACTTTAGCCCATACTCACACCTGTGCTATCATCCCACTAGGCTGGCAATGCGGCTGAGCAACTTCTGAAATAAGCAGTGTCTTTAGGAATACGAATGCCACATATTTCCTCATCTTCCACCTCCTACACTACACATTTTCTTCATTGTGGGTTAAACCCTTCCCCACCACACCCCCACAATCTCATCTTCAAAACATGCCCACATGAGCAGATCGCTGCATGATCCCTGAAAGCAGTTCCCTTCTTATTCCTCTGTTGCCACTTCAATCAAAAGAGTACATTTTATCTGAAAAATGCAAGACACTGGCTCATTTCATGCAACTGCAGGCATTGTGGCCAGTACAAGTATGTAATTAGCCACTTGTCTGCTTGACCATGGGGAGCACCAACCATCTCCAGGAGAGCAGACAAGAAGCTCTTACAGATTAGAACAGAACCCAATCGTCTTCCAATTGCTTATTATACCACAAATGACTGATAAATACATGTGGCCCGCTAAATTTTTAAAATAAAATAATAGTACAGGGAGTGCAGTAACTCCTCTGAAACACTATCATGGAAACAGAAAAGTCTTGAACTGTCCTGGGAGGTGATCTGGGGAGACCTGATTGCAGAGGTCACCCCTACTAGAGATTCAGTGGGCAGCAACTTACAAAAAGGCCTGCTCTGTTATGATGCCCCAGCCTGTGGAATTCTCCACCCTTTGAGACTCAGTCTGCTCCCTCCTTATTGGTGTTTTGAAGCAGCATCACACTTTTTTGTTTCCACAAGCCTTCCAATGACTGGCTTTGCTTTCATTATGCAAGCTGTTTGTTGTTTTTGCTGCTTTCACACTTTGGTTTAGCTGCTATGGTAATTTATTGTTTCAATAAACAAGGGCCGATCCCATTTTCCTTCGAATTTATTGGTTCTATTAGCGACTCCCCTTAAGCTCTCCACTTTGGTTAAGACGGGGTAATTTTTATATAGATGAAATCAAATAACTCTTGTCCCAGGACAGCACAGATATGGTGAAGCGGGAGTTAGTTGCAGCCGTCTTATACCTAGTGCTGCCTGCTTCCAGGGGTCTAGAGCACCCCCACCACTATTCCAACTCTGCATACTTTGCAACACTCATCATAACATTAAGAAAAGCCCTGCTGGATGAGGCCACAGGGGACCCACCTAGTTCAGTTTCCTGCATCTCACAGAGGCCCACCAGATGCCTCAGAAAGCACGCAGATAATAAGATCCTTGCACCCGGCATTCTGAGGCAGCTTCTAAAGCCAGGAGGTGGTGTGTGCCCTTTGTGACTTTTAGCCCGTGATGGACTTTTCCTCCAGAAATCTGTCCAATCCCTTTTCAAGGCATCCAGGCCAGATGCCACCACCACATCCTGTGGCAAGGAGTTCCACAGACTAATCACACGCTGGGTAAAGAAAGTAACCATCAGGGCACGTAACCGGAGTCACCCCTTGTGTGGCACTGGTCTGAAGAGGACGGGCAGCTCTTCCGTGGTGAGGTCTAAAGTCCAGCAGCTTTCTGGGGGATTGAGGGGGACCCACTCGAGTAGGTGTTCCTCACACAGCCTCAGCATCCCCAGCGCAGGTGGGGCAGCAGGTGAGGCAGAGCCTCCCCACCAGAGCCCTTCTGCTGCGTCAGGTGCTCAGGCGGCTTGAGTCTGCTCGAGCACCTCCCGCGGCGGTGGAGAGGCTTCCAAGGGCCGATCCCCTGCAACTTTTCTCTGCCTGCCCTCCCAGTGCGGAGCTTCCGAAGGGCTCCGGCTCTGCCTCACCGGCCCCCGCCCACATCCCTGCCCCCAACGGAAGATCCCCTCGGCCACGAAGCTTCCTGGGAGACGCCGGCCGGGCGGCCAGCCGGCCACCTTCTCCCGGCCTTTCGAGGGGCTCTGGGGGAGGCGCGGTGCTCCCGGGGCCCGGCCAGGAGCGCCTCCCACGGCGGCCGGGAGAGGCTCTGCCTCGCTCGCCCGCCCACCGCACTCCGTGCCCCCGCGGGGCGCGCCCGCCCGAGACCGCGCAGTCGGAGGGCGCGGCCTGCAGCCCCCGGGGCCGCCCCGGGCCCGGCACTCACCGCCCCGGGGCCGCCCGCTCCGCCGCCGCCGCCCGCCGCGCCCGCGTCCTGCTTCCTCAGGCGGTGCTTGAGGCTCTTCATGGCCGCCCTCACGCTCCGCCGCGGGACCCGCTCCGGCGCCGCGCTGCTCTGCTCCGGCCACCAGCGCGCGCCGCGCCCCTCCGCCCGCCGGCCAACCCGGAGCCGCGGCCCACCCCGGCCGCCGAGGGGGCGGGACTTCCTTCGGCGCCTCAGGCTCCAGCTCCACACCTGCGCGGTGGGCGGGGCCAGGCGGAGGCCACGCACCCGAATGGCTCAGGTCGGTCGCTCGGCCGAGCATCTTCCAGCGGCAGCCGGGCCCGCTTCCTGGGGCGCCGCAGGCAGGCAGCGGCACCAGCCTCTCCCCGCGCTTGGGGGCTCAGGGTAGACTTCCCCTGAACATGGAGGTTCCTCATATTCCTTGAGTAGCCTGTGGAACTCCCTCCCACAGGATGTGGTGGCCTCTGCCCTGATGCCTTCAGAAGGGCGCTGCACAGATCTATGGAGGAAAAGCCAACCTCATGGGCAGCTGCAGCTTCTGCCTTGGAAGTGGGCAACCCCAGAGTGCCAGGTGCAGGCTGCCTTGTGTCCCACCCCCAGGCATCTGGTAGGCCCCTGTGAGCCAGAGGAGGCTGCACAAGGGGGCCTTGGCCTGAGCCAGCAGGACTCTTCCTGTGTCCCCTGCAATGATCACTTTAAAGCTCTCTAAGGGAGTGTGGTGGCATAGCTGGAGGGGGCGGAGCAGCCAGTGTGGCAGTGAGGCTCAGCACTGCAGGCAAGCAGCCCCTCCCTTCAGAGCCACGAACGCTCGCGCTGAGCCTCCCTGCCACACTGGCTGCTCCGCCCCCCCCAGCTACACCACCGAGGGAGTGCTCACCCCATCTTTTGCCGTTCCATTGAAGTACATGACGTGCTGGATCTGACCCTGCCTTTCCCGGGAGCCCTGCCAATCCATTTTGTCAGATGACGGCACCCACACACACACCTTCGGGGGGTGGGGAGGCAGGTGAGGCAGAGCCTCCCCACTGGAGTCCTTCGAAAAGTGCTGCTGCTGTGTGAAGTGTGCAAGCTGTGCACATGGGTTGTGAGTGCTTGCACACATCGCATGTGGCAGCACATTTTGAAGGGCTCCAGTGGGGAGGCTCGGCCTCACCTGCCTCCCCACCCACTGCACATCCCTGACACACAGACACACCCCAAACAAGTTCTAGTGTTAGACTCTCTCACCACTACATATCCTTTGATGATATTTTTCTTTTATGTGGCTGTCCCAGGGTGGCACACACAAGTGAAGGAAAGGCAGGGTAAAATACCTTAATTTTTTTGTTCTCCTGAATACAGCCACATTTCCTACTACTTGATACTTGTCACATCAAGATTATTCACCGGGGAAAATGTTCAAATATTGCACACAATGGCAAAATACCAGTCCCTTGCAGAGCTGCATCTGGAAGAATCACAAAGATGACGATGTAAGAAAAGAACCAAAGATACTGCAGAAATGCAGATCTGGCAAATTTTATAATTTTAAGGAAAATGGACGAGAAGAGAAAACCGTGATTGTTTCTGCAGATCCTGCAACCTGAGATCTGTTTTGCACCTAGCAGAGGCTAATTGCGTTAAGGCTGCCTAAGATCATCTGAACATCATGGCAGATTGTGCAAATGGATGCTCATTTGTCACATCCAAATTGGTTTCCCCCACTTTTTTTTTGCTGGGGATGATATTTACTTAACATCCAGCTGAAAGAAGAGTGTCTAGAGAACTCAAATCACTCACTGCCGCCCTACTGTGACATTTAGATTAACAGACCATCATGGCCACTGGTGATTTTTGTATACCAAGGTAACATATTCATTTCACCTCCAAGTGCAGCTCCACCAGAGCTAGGATTCTGCCTGAGCTGTTTCTCCACATAGCAGCATCTAGACACCTGCTAATACAGGTGACTTTTCAACAGGATGTAGCAATTAAATTAATGTAGCTAATTCTAACCTTTAAGGCCATGATTTGGATCCAGGCTATCTGAAAGACCAGCTCCTTCCATACATTCCAACCCATCTTCTCCGGTCATCCTAGGAGGCTCTTCTACAAGTGCTGCCTCTGTCCCAAATGAGAGGGGTGGCACCTCTGTAGTGGCACCACAACTATGGTATTCTCAATTCTCCTGGAAGGGAACTACTCCCTCCCTCATGGCTTTTTGGTGAGAGCTCAAAACAAACCTGTTTCATCTGGCATTTGGTTGCAGAGTGGATACTTGCCCTCTGAGCCTCTGAAATAATTTCTACCCTATTAGTTCAACATCTGTTAGATTTGCTCTATTTTGGTTTATGTTTCACTATGTAATGTTAAAATTGTTTTAATGCTTTGATTTTTTTTTTTACCTTTTGTGATACAAAGCTTTATAATAAAGTATAAAGTAAGTCGCCTTGGGCATTTGCTTCAGCATGGGAAAGGCAGGATATAAATTTCTTAAATAAATATAACCACACATGGCATTGATAGCTAAAGCGTGAGCACCTTCTTCTGCGCCTAACTTAGACCCTAACTATCAAATTTAAGCCTTGCATTGCAGTCCGCCAGAGCTGCCCTGAGGAATAAACCCTCCATCATATCTACTTCCAAGTGAACTTGTTTTAGGACTGTGCTACTGGGTGCTTCACTTGGAAGCCACTCACTTCAGCTGCCACAAGACTCAGTAGCCAGGTTGGTATGTCCTCCAGTGGCATGCGAAGGGTGCAGAACAACTGTGGGAGGAGGGGGAAGCACTCCTAGGTCAGCAACAGAGACATTGCTGCAGATCCCATGAATGTGACTGCCCCGCTTAACACCACCCAGTTGCTACAGGGGTTGCCTGCTCCATGCATTTGAAGAATGACTGACTCCAGGTGGTCTGCAGTTCCATGCCTTCTACCATTAACTGTTCTGGACAGAGGGACACCATTCCTGCATCTCCTACCTACTATATAAACCAAGATAACCAGGCAAAGACTACAAACTGTTTATTTGTACTAGAGTGAGACTGTGCTCCTGGCTGTAGGAAGGGAGGTGTCTAGACGAGGCTCCGCTTGCATTATTAGCTCAGCCTGATAAACCCGCAGAACAACAAAGTTCCTTGCTGAAGCACAGGCAAAGAAACTTGCATTCCACAGTAAGGCGGCCACTTCCTGTTCCCACTTCTTATCAGCCAGCTGGTGGAACGTTTTCTGGGTATCTAATTCAGCAGGGCCTAAGAGCTGATGGCATGGCTGGCAGGCCCTATAGGCCCAAGCTCACCTCCCAGTGCTCCAGTTCAAAGGACAGCAGGTAGGGCTGGAAACTGGAGAGCCAGCCACGACCCAGACTGTACTGCTCTACTCCAGACCCTCAGGCACAAGCTGAAACAGGTCACCTCCTTCCATCGCCAGCTACAGAGAAGGAGCAAAGGTCTTTCTCTGGCTGCAACCCAAGGGTGAGTGTGAGTGTTGAACATGCCCACCTATTCAGAGTAGACAGGGCCAGGATCTGCTTACCTGCCTTCTCTAGCACCCCTCCCTCCCTTTCCTGTCTCCAAAATCCTTTTCTTTCATCCCACTCCCCCATTTTACCCTTCCAGGTCACTATGGAAGGGTAAAATGTTACTATGCAGCCTCCCCCGACCCTCCATTCTCACATCTTGTCACTGCCCAAATCCCCAGCTAGATCCCTGGCTCTTGACACCCTGCATCTCCTCTCTGAATCTTATTTTTCCATACTCCCTCCTTCACTTGGGCTCCCACTTTTTATCTATCCTGTTCCTCTATCTCTTCTCTGTACACTTCTCTCTTTCCCCCATCCTATTCCCTCCCACTTCCTATTGCTCTCTCTTCCTCCTCCTCATCTCCCCTTGTCTCTTATAATAAACTTTTTAAGAACAGCTTTTTCACCCAGTGCAATTTTACATTCACAGCCCAATCCTATCCACACTTTCCTGGGAGTAAGCCCCATTGATTCTAATAGGACTTACTTCTGAGTAGACACGCATAGATTGGGCTGCCTGTCTTTAATATAAGCATTGCCTTACTACATCCCAGGTGCATGGAGTCCAGAAGTAGTGAGTTAAATGCCAAGGGTCAGCTACAAGGCAGGCATGTTTGTGTTTGTGCCCAGCCCTTGGAATTAAAGGGTAAAGTGACTCTATACATGGAAGTTCTACTTAGTGGTAACTGTTCATGGCCAATGATGGAGCTGTCCTTCCATTCAGTTCAACCTTTTAAAAGTATCTACACTATTGGGCCATTTCCGCATCTTGGGGCAGCTTATTCCTTACATTATGAACTAGGATTAAGTTTAGAATTTAAATTCCTGATGCTTTGTAGCTTTACCCATTGCAAAGAAAGTAGTGGTTGTTCGCCAGAGGCTTTCTAAAGAGAGCCAGGGTTGGTGTAGTGGTTTGGGAGGTGGACTTAGACCTGGACGATCCAGGTTCAAATCTCCCCTCAGCCACAAAGCTTCCTGGGTGACCTTGGGCCAGTCACTTTCTCTCAGCCTCACCTACCTCACAGGGTTGTTGTGAGGACAAGAAGGAGGGGAGGAGCAGCTGTGTAAACCGCCCTGAGCTCTTTGGAGGAAGGGCGGTATAAAAATGTGAATAAATAAAACTTGTGCTTTAAAGAATGAAAGCAGTTTTGAAATGACTTATATCCTTCAGAATCCAAGAGGACAGGAAATGAATGCTTCTGTCATGGCCCCCTTCTATACTTTGAGTCTGTTTCGCAGGACAGAGCACCCCATGCACATTCTATAACATGGAGCAACTGCAATATGTTTGCAGGAGGGTGGGGGGGGGGGAGAAGACAGTAACTATTGAGATCTCAGCCAAATTCATGAAGTGTAGAGCTGCAGAAGAAAAAGCTGCCACATTTGTAATTTTTGTCAGATGTATCAGTCCCGAAAGATATTTACTGCAGGTGACTCAGTTTAGTATGGAGCCTGAAGGTTGAAACTGAGGTCCTAGGGCTAGGCACTATTTTTTACCTATTATAGCTATAACTATTTTGTTTGTGTGAATGCCTATACAGAGTTTAGTCTCCTCCTTCAATCTCTAACTACTTCAAGTGAGAAACTGATGGTGTTTGGCTCTAGAACTTAAACATATGTTCATACATACATACTAAGGGTGCTAACCTATACATTCTTGGGAGCAGGCTCTGTTGAACACAAGGGGACTTACTCCTGCATGAACTTGCACAGGATAACAGGGTAAGGCCCCATGCCATATACAGTGTAGCCCTGCCACTATATGAAATGACAGGCTTATTTTTGAATTAGAGGATATAATCCAGAACACTGGTCACTGCCTGTGAGTTATGGATCAGAGCTTTGGCTCAGCATAATTTAGTATATTTAAAACGCTACTAAAAGTAGTGTTTTACAGGGGTCGAGGTGGTAGAGTGCTAGGGAGACCCACTGCAGGGGCCCTAGTAACTGGTACCAGTTGGGGAGGGCATCATCTTGTCCTTAACCTCAGGCAGCATAACAACTACTGGCTGTGAACCTGTATCCTTAAACACACACAGCCCCATGCTATAGCCCCCCACCCCCAAAGGGCACCTAGACTTCCCTTTACCCTGACAAGTTTGCAAGTCTCTTTAAAGGTGCTCACAGTCACCACAACCCCTTTGAAATTCATTCTTCTACATGCTTATTCACAGACTTTCAACTTTATTGGGTCAACTGCTATCACCCAGAGTTTTATTCCAAGAGGCCTACCCTCCATTTAGCAGCAAAGAGAGGCGTGCAGGCTTCCCCCCCTGCAGCTCCACGCCTGCAGGGAGCTGTGGCCATTTGGAATAAAGTCTAATTTTATACCTGCATGCAAGGAATGCAACCCATGTCTGTGGTAACCAAAAATTACAGCAGGTTACAGACATGATATCTATTATTTTCAAAGCAGCCCCCTCCTCCACGTGCCTCCCCTATGGCCTATTTGGAGCCTGGGACACTAGGAGGGCACACCAGGAAGATACCAGACAGTGCCTCTGTCTCTCGCCGAGGTTGTTTTCCTGATCTAAGATGCTTTTCGCTACTGAGGGGATACAAATAAGGCAGTGCTGATCTACTGCAACCTAACCTGACTGGTGACAGACGTCTGCAAAAATCTGTGGCATGTCCTTTGGGGTCAGAGCCTTTACACTGCCCGAGGTCTGCCTGTAAACTAGATGCAAGAAACCCAGCATGAAAAATCAGAGGAACGTGAAAGGGAAGATGCCAGTGTCTAGGAAGTGGCATTCATTCTCATTCAGGTTTGGTGGCGGTACTGTTGCAGACAGTTGCCCATGTTCTCCCTCTCTCTGCCCCCTTCTACCACGAGAACAAGCAGCAGAGACACGACACAAGCAAGTATGGTACTTATCCAGCCATAGCAACCTCTTGACCCACTTAAGCCTCTGAGCCCCCTCTCTTCGAGTTCAATGACTGTTAAGCAGAACCCAAAGCCACTTGAAACCAGGCCCTGAAGAGGTGAAGCTGCCTCCTGTCAGATAGTCCCTCCAGCACAGTGTGGTCGCTGCAGACTGTGACAACAGCTCTCCAGGGGCTCAGCTGGGGAATAGTCTTTTGCATCTGCCCAGGACTGAATCTGAGGCCTTCTGCATGCAAAGCAGGGGTAACTCCATCCTGGAACAGGAGACAGTGCCATGGTACAGCTGGGCGTTCAGAACAGGCAAGGCAACCTAGCCTTCCAGGGTATTTCTCCTGGCTCGGTAAGAATTATGCATTACTGCTTTGTGGGAGGAAATGGCAACCATCTCACAGTTAGTTGTCCTATTGATAACACCATGCTAATCACTGCAACGTGCTTGGATTTGCCATGTACGTTTGACAAGAAAACTTGCATCATCCACAAAGCTGAGCAAGTTCTTGCAGACATAAGCCCTGGTGTGAGGGAAGACACAGGCCTGGGGTGAGACAATAACCAAAGTTGCATTGGGCTGGTGACAGCGGAGTTTCCAAGGACCATCTCTAAGAGGTGATGCTTGATTTTGCTTCTCCAGTTACTGTTGTGCTATATGTTAAGCGTAAAGACTGAAACTACACTGCATCAGCAGCACAAGCTTGCTCCACCTCAAAACTTTTGACATTGATGTGCAGCAGTGCCACCCAGTGGCTCCTCATTCACTTGAATTTATCCCTGTTCATATGCCCAGCTTAGTACAGGAAAACTTCTGCTGAGAAAACTGTTTAGCATCGACAGGGCTACTGGATGACTTTTGGAGTTTTTCCTAGCCAACTGAGCTGCAGCCGCCCTTTTGGAACTTCTTTCAAAATTAAAAATCAGTGTGGTGAATATTTGCCACTTTATCAGAACTTGGGATATTCTAAACAATGGAAGCTTCAGCACATTCTCAGAAAGCTGCATTCTTACCATTCGTGACATAACTGAAGGTGAGACTGTTAAGAGTCACTTTCTGTACTCACACATCTCCCCTCCCCCCACATCCAACTTGCTTAAGAAGGGGACACAACATTTTTGCAAGCATGTTTAAGCTCAGGAAAGGAGCTTCACAGGTGTCAGGGTCAAGCCAAGTTACAGATGCCTTAAAAAAAAAAAAAAGATGCCTGGAGATGGCCTCCATTTTAAGCCGAAGTACTGCCACAGTGAAAAAGCTCCATTTGAAGGCTGCTACTTCCAACACATACTGGGATGGTTGTTAAAGCATCTGCTGCTGTCCAGGATAGCACTTGTCTAGTACAGAGTTCTCGGACCAATAGGCTGCCCATCACTAGACACACCAGAAGCTCCATGCAAATTTTTTGCCAGATTTGGAACTGGAGAGGCTCTGTACAAAAACCTCCACACACACAACTGAAACAAGCAAGGAAACTGATGTGCAAAGTGCCTGGGATTGGATTGCATCAGGGAAATGTACTCTTGCATTTACAAGCGTCCTTGCATCAAGTTGAATGTAGGAACATCACAATTCTGCCTGACACAAAAGTCCAGAGATTCCAGAGATTCCTGGGTCAGGCTACCCAACTTGGAGGCATTTCTGTGGAACAGGCTGTCTGAAGGTCTTTGCTGTTCACCATTCCAAACCCAGTGGTGATGGTGGACCAGTTCAGACTCAGCTACAAGGGCCTTCTAGGCCCCTAGCACAAAGGCTAAATCTACTAGGTAGACAGCAAGCATCTAAATAAACCCTGCTAGACAACCACTCAGGTTTGCTGTATCAGCAAAGAGAATGAGAGAGAAAATGCCATTTTAGAGAGATAGAAATACTGATTGCTTGTATGTTAACTCGGAGACAAAGGAACCCATCTAGAAAGCCACACCAACCAAAGAGGCGAGGACCCACTCCCAACACCCACCAAAAAAAGGAAGCCAAGACACAGAACACAGCAGCAAACCAAGGACCAACTGCAGCCTCACCCAAAAAGATGCCATCTTTGAGTGGTGGTGAATGCCAAGGACTAGGGCCAAGGTGCAGCTCTTGAACAGGCCAGGCTGCGCTTCCAGTCTCCTGCAGCCTGGTCTGTGAGAGCACCAGCCTCGATCTACCCACCAAACCAGGGTGATGGGTGGTAAACAGATGGCTTCTCTGCGCGGAAACTGCCCACAGGAATTAAGAGCAAGACTGTGGCAAGCCAACCCGCCTCCCCTGCTCTGATCACCAACCACCATGGAAGAGGCCAAGCAGAAACGTGAACCCTTTTGATTTATTGCAGTACAAATAGGGTGGGAAAAGGAACAGTCCTAAGCAAGGCAGGAAGCTAGAAATCAGATTGTAGTGGAGGGGGGAAAGGAAGGAAAAGGCAGGGCCACCAATTCACACACAATGGAACAGCTGGGGGAGGCAGCCCTGAATATGCCCACTGCATCACAGAAGAGCAGCAGGCACCTCTCCCTTGTGTGGAATGAGCTATGAAATGCAGGCAACCGAAGGCTTGGGCAGCAACCCAGAACACCAAGCATGGGGGGCACCAAGTTCCTATCGCCATTCTCTTCCTCCTCAAGTTTTACTGTCTCCGAAGCCTTTGACAATCCTGAGATTTCTTCCCAAGCTTTACTTGCACTGTGGAGCCCACTTGGCCCCCACTCAGAGGCAGCCACCAACAGAGGTGGTTTCAAGCCACAAGCAGTAACTACTTCCAGGGACCTCTGACACATACTATTGGGGGAGAGTGCAAAGTGAGGATGGTGGTGAAAATTCTGTCCCACTGGAAGTACAGAGACTTTGGGGGGGGGGAGGCATTTCTACAGAGGAGAAGTTCATCACTGAATAACCCCAAATAGAAGAAAGCAAGAGCCTCCCTCTCACTAGCCCACAACTTGTGCTGGGGTTGAGTGGATGACTTCCACTCAAGCAACAGCAGTAGCTCCTCCATCCGGATGCTCCTGAACTCATGGAAGCCAGCTTCAGTCTG
Source organism: Tiliqua scincoides (assembly GCF_035046505.1). NCBI lineage: Eukaryota > Metazoa > Chordata > Lepidosauria > Squamata > Scincidae > Tiliqua > Tiliqua scincoides. The sequence continues at coordinate 8,878,704 of NC_089828.1, forward strand.
CCCTAAACACAGAATTCACACTGACAAGGGCTCTACCGTCAATGTAGACCAACAATGTCCTGGTGCCCCGTCTCTCAAGAGGGGCTGGAGCTTAGTGCCATATAAGCAGAGACGTGCTTGAGGTCACACAACTTCTCACTATAGCAAAGTGCTTCACTGAGAAAAAGGATGTTTTGTCAGTTCACAGTAGACATTTTCTTCTAGCATTTTACAAGGATGGCTGGTCCAGGTGTCAGATCTCCACAGCAGAAGACAAGGGTTTTATCTTCCCATGAACAAGACGGTGCTGCATCAACTACTGGGCTACAAACCCCCGTGTGCAAAGGTGGGGGGGGGGGAGAAAAGAGGGAAGTTGCTTCCAGAAAGCTAGTTTTGCTCCCCTCCAGGGAGCTGCAATGGAGAAAAAGAGCCAGGAGCAGGTTGTCAAGGTTTGAACAGCACTGCTTGCCCAGTCATCTGTTTCGGCAAGATAAGTTTGCAGTTGGTTAAAGGAAAAGTACATGTGTGCTCAGATACACCCCCGCCTTATGCAAGGGCGATAATGTCATACCTAGCCACATCTACCCACATGCCAAGGTGCCCTATATGCCTCCCACATACCCATCTCCCTGGGCATCTGCTCTTCCCCCTCTGCCAAGCCTCAGACTGTGCGCTTCCCTTCTTCCACCTCTGCAGCTGTTGCACACAATAGTGCTGATTTTTTTAAAGATTATGGCTTTACAAGCAGCAGCACCACTAATCAAGGCCTTTCAACAGTTGAAATAGAAAAGTTTATTTGGGGAACCAGTAAACATCCCCTTTAAAGAACAACAACGTTTCAGGACACACAAGAGACACAATGGTGAACTTGACTTATGTTAGAAGGAGCACTCAGCCCGGATGACAAAAGCCACCCCACCATTCTTTAACTATGCAGGCAGGGAGCACACAGACCAGAGACCCTTTCCCCTCCCAACATCAAGGAACCAGGATCCCACCCACTTGCCAGAGTAGCAAGTGCTCCTCTGTGTTTGGTCCTTCCCCACTCCGCTGGCAGTAAAAGCTTTTGGGGAGGGTGGATGATGAGGCATCCCCAGACGTCCATCTAGGCAATGCCCAGATTCAGGAACGGTGGCCCTAGAAGCATGCAGGAGCTTGGACTACGAAAGGTTTATGTTTCCAGCAACACCAAACTGCTCGCCAGGAAGCACTCCAGAGGACTCTCCTTCGCAAAGGGGTCTAATTCAGAACCGAAACCCTTTTGGTACATGGGTGTTGGCAGTTCCATCTGAAGACACAAAACTATTCACTTGTGCAGAGAGAGACTGTGGACAGACGTTGGGCGGAACAGCTGAGGAGATCTGGGGATCCCCCTCCAGTGACAGACACACAAACACGCACCGCACACGCACCACTGGCAAGACGTTTACACAGCTTTCCGGTGATACTCTGGAGGTGCAACCTCATAGTCACTGGCGCTGAACAATGCAGACGAGTTCTTTGCTAGATACCTGCACAGAGGGGTGGAGAGAAAAGCCAGAGACTTGAGTCTCACCTGGAGAGAGAGTCAGCTTCGTGTCCTGTTTCCAAGGACAGGAACAGCAGAGTCATTCACAGTGTTATACCCTTAGCACGCTGTCAGCTAGAGGGAGGGTCTTTGTGGTTGGCCCTTGAGCTTGCTTGGCTCTGCAAGAAGTGTACATCAGCACCACCACCCCCCAAACTGCTTGATCACATGCTCTCTCCTCCTCAGACCCAGAAGCACCCATCCTCCTGCTATCTCACTGTTTTCACAGAAAAATAATCTGAGAAGGACTTCGATTAGCCATCTCAACACACTCATGTCCACATGCAAAGATTCTGTTTTCTTGGGGAGCAGACATACTTCCCCCTCCCCACACCCAGCACAGAACACTATGATACAATTGCCGCCTGGTCAGTTGGGTTGCCCTCACTTTAGACAGCAACAGAAGAAAATCCTGGAAGAGACAGGAATTGCAGTTGGGTCCAGAGCTCTGCAACAAGGCAAATACATTCAGGGCTGACAGTGCAGCACCAGCCAGACCTTATTGCACCAAACTTTACAGTGGTTCCTTTGAAATCCAGTGCAAAGAGTGAGAACACATTCTACGTAGGGTGGGCAACTATTTGGGTTCCTCTTGCAAGCCCAAAGAAACATTTCACCAGAAAAACCCTCACGTAGCTGGAAGACCAAGGAGATCTTTGGACAACCCCCCCCCCCCACTTGCCATAAGACCAGGCCTCCCCTGACTGCACACCCCATGCCTTGTGACTTGCACAGATCAAGGGCAGCTCCTCACACCACACACTTCCAACCCAACCCAATGTGGCTGGACAGAGCCTCAGGGGGTACCTGATCCTGGAGCCCTATGCATGAAGCTCAAATTCACACCTGCCCAAGACACTCTCTACTGAACACCCTGCTGCTGCTGCAAGAGAATTTGCCATACATACTTTAGGAAGTCGTGCAAGTAGTTCAACAGCAAGGCCAGGCTCTTCTCATCAAGCGGCGTATAAGCAAGCATTGCTCCGATCCGGACTGTTTAAAAATAATTTTTTTAGGTAAGACATTAAGGAAGAATAATTCACACGCGTGCATTTCTTCTTCCTGCCTGCTTTTGCAGCTGCTGCAAAAGTGCCAGACTGCAGGGATCCCAGTTGGAACTACTTTTAGAGGAGACCCCTGTGCCAATTCTGGGCAAGACCGTTTGAACAATAGTTTCAAAGATGCTACCGTGAACGTGCCCTGGGAGTGAGATATTCTCTATCTTTGTAAACACACACAGGGAGACACTTAATTTCTTGGACCTGGATGCCTACCCAGGGGACTCCCAAGGTAACTTGCAAAGAAAAAAAGTCATGAGAATCTGTACTGCATACTCATGCATATGAGCTTCCATGCTCCCAGTGCCACCACATTTCACTGCCACATTCAACCGGAGTGCTCTCATCACATGTTGTTTATTCACTTTAGAGTTGTTGTCCTCAGCACAACAGGAACATCACACACACAGTCCCACTAAAAAGGTAATCATGATAAGTATATAATCAGCATACAGCATTCCCCTGGTGTTATCTTGCTTAAGAATTGCCTCTCTCAGCATCATCAGGACTTGGCAAGACAGATTCATTGCCCTAGCACCACGCACTAGTTTATCAATCAAGAATACAGTGAGCCAAGTCTTAGCAGACACACAGAGAAGGGTAGCGCCCTTAGACATGCACAAAGGGAGGGAAATGATGGCTCCAGTGTTTGTCAGGTTCACCTTGAGAGCGAGAACCTAAAGATCACTGAGCACACATTAATGAACAAGACCCATACACTGGAAGTGGGATGAGCAAGTCTGGGCAAAGAAGCCATGCTTTTAGTTGACATTTACACACACAACAGATGGCATTCAAAAATTTGAAACAGATGCCCTGGTGAAAGAGGCACTGGACAGCAACAAATTCTGGTAGTTTCCATTTCCCCACCCCCCATGGCGTACATACCAAACAGCCGCAAGAGGTGGGGTGCTCCATACACCTGTGACATTGGTGCATCTGGATGATCTGCCAAGATTTCTGCATACTGCGGCCTCTCAAATTTATACAGCAGCTGAGTGCCCAGCATCACGTTGAAGTATTCTTTGATGCCTGCCACAACTTCATTCACAGCATATTCTCTGGACCACAAAAAGAAAGACACCACCGTAGGGTCAGTAGTTTTTCAAGAGAGAATGGAGTAGGGCAGAGGGAGATCACCTGCCTCTTCATCTAACCCAGAGCTTGAGTTCTGCATGCCCGCACATGCATGTATTCCTGCTTCCAAATTGGCATGTGGTGGGCAAGTGCTGCTGGCAAAGTATGCAACCATGGCAGGGCAAAGGACATCATTGAAAGGCACCAGAGAGCAACCCCTCAGGTTCCTGGGGAGGGAAGCTAGCATTTGTCTACTACCTTCTCTGACCTTGCTGTTAAATACCTGACCCATGATCAGTAGAATACTGAACAGATACAAAGCCAGCCTAGTGGCAGCTGGAGACCTAGCTAGATGTAGTGATAGCCCAAATTTGTTCCTGCTGGGTCAGTAACTTCTCTGTGTGGAGGGAGCATCGCTATTGCTCTCCTGCAAGGCAGTTTCATTGTACAAGTACCCTGAGAAGCCAGTGGCCCCATCTGCATCCTCACTTGTTATCCGTGTTTCCTCGCGACTTCTTGTAGTTGGCATAGTCCTCCAAAATGGAGTCAACGTTCTTCTTGGCAGGAAGATAAAAGAGCTGCAGAAGAAAGCAAGATGTCTGGTGAACTAAATCCACATAGGACAGAGAGGGAAGCAACTCAGCTATAAAAGAAACTACCTTGACATCTAAAATGGTTGAGCCCCTCCTCAAACCACTAAAGGTCACTTCAGATGCTTCAGCACCATGACATACAACAGCGACATGCATTTAACAAAACTTACAGACCACTTTAAAGACACGAGTTCAGAGTTACCTGCTTCTGCCGCGTGATCAAATCCCAGTCATCAACGAGCCACGGCTTCAGCTCTTCTGGTATTTTCACCTTGACTTCAACTCTATTCATAAATGTTTCTTCCTGAATAAGGAGACGAAAATTGTCATATCCCCTGTATTGGGATGCTGGAATGTCACAGTGCACTTTGCATCCTCTCTCTGCTGGGGGGGGAATAATTTCCAACACACACACAGCTTCCTCAGGTCAGTAACACTGACTTTCCCCCGTCGAACAGGGTTGTCTCAAAGCCCCAATGAACTCCTTTTCAGAAGACTGTTCCGAGGAAAGGCCACCATTAGCATAAAGTTAAACATAAGGAAATATGTTGCCGAGTTGCCGTATATTCATAATTTAAAAGGACACCAATAAATGGATACCAGCAAAAATATCTTCAACTTTGAGTGTGTTTGACATTTAAGAACATAAGAACATAAGAACAGCCCCACTGGATCAGGCCATAGGCCCATCTAGTCCAGCTTCCTGTATCTCACAGCGGCCCACCAAATGCCCCAGGGAGCACACCAGATAACAAGAGACCTCATCCTGGTGCTCTCCCCTACAGACTATTTAAGTCTGCTTCGGGTCTACCAATGACCACTCATGCCAACCATGTGCCTACTCCAGATTCAGGAACAGAGTGCCTCCAAGTGCCATATTCAGGGTGTCACGGGGGAGGGCTCTCTCTCCTGTTTGTGAGCCTCTCAGTGGCAACTCATGGGCCACTCTGGAAGCAGGAGAAGCACTCTTGCATTTGGTTTTTCTGTCAAGAAATGTCCAGAGCGTTTCTCTCTAGTTAAATGTTTCAATTCAACCCCCTTTTTGGCCAACATATAAAACATTTCTAAAAATTTTCAGCACAAACTTAAACACAAGAGTGTCACATTAACATAATCAAAAAGCCAACATGCTAAATCAGATCCAATCTATTTAGGGCATCAAAGGATTCCCAGGGAAGTACATTGCTGCCCAGAACTTGTGGGTTATTTTTATACCTTGGTGCCAGTCAATGCCTGACACTATGCAATATGTGGCACAAACAGCTACTAGGGAGACCCCAGGAACTCCAAGGAAGGCTGAAGCAACATCCTCCAGCATTGTCAGGCAAGTGGAGGGGCCCACAACCCATTCAGAAGCACCTGCAATGACAGCCAGGCTCCAAGGAAAGGCAGCACCAGAAGGAACAATAGGATGAAGGTAAAGTGAGCCTTTTCTTGGACTTTTCAGCCCAGGCAGCCTTTACTCTGCTGTTTTAGGTTTACAAAGATGCAGAGATCTGCACTGCATGTTCTTGCCAACTAGTCCAGATAATCACAGCTTGTAGGAAGAGCAGCAAGTATAATAAGTTACTCTGCTTTAGTTCCAAGGACTCACAATTTCACAGGAGATTTAGGAAGTTATTATGCCAGCGTGCTTTGACGTCCAGCCACCCTCCTTGCAAGATAGAACCCAATACACCCTGGATGCTTTTTGCATTCCATTGCAACTCACTAAAGTAATGATATACTAGCACACTGATATGCTGCATTTTGTATCAGTTAAACTAGACAAACTCTGGACATCCAGAAATGAAATGACAACACACAAAACAAATCAGAGTTTTGTTCCATCTCCAGGAAATTAGCAGGGAGAGGACTGTACAAATCTCTCCTGGGAAAGTTGGGGCCTCTACAGAGAGGGTCCTGCTTCCAGTAGAAATCATCTTCTTACAAACTGAGATTTGGAGAAGAGCTTTGCCCAAACATTTTCATAATTGTGTACTGACTTCAATGGCACATAAGAACAGCACCACTGGATCAGGCCATAGGCCCATCTAGTCCAGCTTCCTGTATCTCACAGCGGCCCACCAAATACCCCAGGGAGCACACCAGATAACAAGAGGCTTTCATCCTGGTGCCCTCCCTTGCATTGGCATTCTGATATAGCCCATTTCTAAAATCAGGAGATTGCACAGACACATCATGGCTTGTAAGCCGTAATGGATTTTTCCTCCAGAAACTTGTCCAATCCCCTTTTAAAGGCATCCAGGCCAGATTCCATCACCACATCCTGCAGCAAGGAGTTCCACGGACCGACCACACGCTGAATAAAGAAATGTTTTCTTTTGTCTGTCCTAACTCTCCCAAAACTTTAGTGGATGTCCCCTGGTTCTGGTGTTATGTGAGAGTGTAAAGAGCATCTCTCTGTTCACTTTATCCTTCCCATGCATAATTTTGTATTTGGCACAAGAGGAGCAAACCTCCAAGGCTCAACAGCCCAGATGCTTACACTTTCCACGGTGGGATCTACACGAGCCCTTTTCTTCCTGGGAGGTTGAGGGTTCTCACTGGTGCTGCTGCCTTCCCCCATTCCAGGAGCTGACAAGACAGACAACAGAATCACTGCTGTGCGTTTTAGGGTTCGCATGCATTTGCTTATCCTTCTTTTGCTGGCAGTCCCTAGGCCAGCCAAGGGCAATCTTAAGAAGGGCTGCCACACAAAGTTCTAAAGCAGCTTTCATTCCCAACCACTGCTCGATGCCAGAATCTCCAAGACTTGAGCACATAAAAGATCCACCATAATGCTTTTACATGTGGGAGCAAGGCACTGAACAGCGTTGCAGAGCTCACACCAACCCTAAGGCATGGAAAAAATTCTAGAACATTACTCTAAATCTTTCCAATTCCAAATCACTACTCTTATGCACAAGCTTCCAATTCTAAATCACTACTCTTCTGCACAAGCTTCCTTGTGAATTTTAAAAAGTTTTCCAAAATGTAAACACACCACGTGAAACAGCCCTAACTGCTCCCTCTGCTTGCAACTAAATTCTATTTGCCTGCTGAACCAGGCTTGTAGCTTTAATTTGTGAGCAGGGCAAGCTGGTAAGGGTCTTGCATGTTTTCCCAAACTCTTCTTCCCATCACAAAATCAGTGGTCAAAAGGTGGACAATCTCAAAAAACACACATTAACACAGACAGCTTAAGAACAAATGCTTACTTTTCTGTTTGTTCTTTTTGGTTTTCCTGGCAAAGGGGGTTGGGGTGAGGGGAAAGAGAGAGAAAGACACGTTACAGCAGATACACTGCAAATGCCACACTAGTACTTTTACAGAGTTCCTATTCCATGCCTTTCATCAAGCCACTCTTGAGCCATGTCCAAACTTCGCTGCCCCTTAGTTTCTTAGGCTACATGTTTAAAGGAGGGGAGCATCCAAGGGCGGACAGCAAGTTAAACTCTCAGTATTTACTAGAAGCAAGCAGGATCTAAATGCTATCCTTTTCCAAAAGGCTGGCTTGTTTTCCCCATTACCTGCAGATACAGAGAAGTAAGGAACTAGCAACTCCAAAACAAATAGCAGGTCGCAGTTACCACCTCCCCCTTCATCCACCCTCACCAATTATGGCAGGCCAGCCCACCACCTCTCACAATGTTACAGAAACGGGCAAGCCACAATCTCCAGCCAACACCAGACCATTCCAAGGCAATCCTGGAGCTACACTTTGCCACGCAACCCAAAGCCAATACCCAAAATCTGGCCAAGCTCTATTCTACAGACAAAGCCGAACGTGTCCCTTTACACTGCCTCACTGCCTTCAGGGCTCCAAAGGGTCACAGAGACAAGCAGAGAACTGGCACCCACCACTCCAAGTTCAGGCCTGACTGCAGGACAACTTGCTCAACATGCAACATCTGGAAATCAATCAGCACACCACTAAAGGAAACAACCTACAAAGATGTAACCCCTCAGTTACCCAGTGGAAAAATCATTATATCACAAAGAACCCTTTAGAGCCATTCTGCTGCTTAAAAAAAAAAAGTATGTTCTCTACCAGCTGCCTCCAGGAGGGACATGACAGTAACCCTTTTACAACCACATCATATTTCAGAAAAACGAAGGCTTGAGACCATGAAAATATCTACATAAAGCAAGGAAATTGGGACTTCAGGACGATGATCCTGGTGTGACAATCCATCCTTAACTCACCGCGTCGATATTGCAGGGGTCTCCAAACTGCAAACTGCATGGGCTCCATCTCGTCTGAAAAATCTAGGCACAATGGGGGGGCGAGTTAAGGAGAGAGTGTCAGACCCAATAAATGGAGCCTTTAAGAGAATGCAGTTCAGCTTCAAACAAAAAGTGATACAGCCTTAGAGAAAGAAACAGCCCCATTTATGGAACCTCTCAATGGTGGATGGCTTACTGGACCAACTTTACCCTCCCCATAAACATTTTGGATGCCCACAGATCTTGACTCGCAAGTTCATGAATTCTATCCATCACTCCAAAGGACCGGCATAAGGTTGATCCCAAGCTGAAGGAAAGCCAAGACATCCTTTCCTCAGAAGCTAGTCTGTCAGAAAGGCCACCCTCAAGGATGAGATACAGCAATCAGCCAGCCCGATCCCTCCGAGAAGGAAAAGTACATCTTGTCACATGCTCACTCTAACAGTGCTCCACAGCAAGAAACCCTCCATTATTCTAGAAGCAGCAGCAGTGACTAGAAAGAGGATTATGCCAATTACAGTCCCACATCTCCCAGAAATTGTGCTTTACCAGTTTCTGCTCAGAGTTCTGAAAAGCAAGACTCGCTTAACTAGGGCAATCCAACATATTCAAGCTTGAAAGGAAGGCTGCAAATTTCAAGCTAGGCTGCCCTCTTTTACTCTGAGCTCCGTAGAAAAAGGAGCAAATCTTGCAAGGCCACTGGCATCTAAGAAGAATTACCAGTGACCACCAACTTGGCATTGAGTTGAAGTCCAAAGGGGCCAAAATGCAGACTAGAAGCTTTGACTGCACCACTCCCAAAAATCTAAGCTTCAGGGGGGGAATAGTAGAAATTGCAGCACTGATTGGTAGAACCATTCATTAAGATTTACTTTGCTATTACCCAGACCTTCACCAACTCTCCCTGCAAAACTGTAAAAGTGAACAAACTTGTGCTGCAAATGCATCAGTTTGTATTCAGCTTCTGCTTTCCAAGTGGCAACACTGGCAGAGGAGGGGAGTAAAGGAGCAAAGTTGTGCCATCCAAAGCAACATTCTGCATGCACAATCAACACCACTGCAAGCCTTGAAAGCATGCTTCTAAGGACCTTCAAGATCAGAGCTTCTGAGATAAGGTAGGGGAGGAAGAGAGAAGCCAACATGGACATCAAGCGTCTCTTACACTTCAACGTTTTTCTGCTGGAGACCGGACGTTTTCTTTCCTGGAGCAGCACCTCTCATCTTTCCTTCTGCATACTGTTCCCTTTAAAAAGACACACAGCAAGAAAAAGTTTCAATCAAAGTCATATTCAGGTCTCTGAGGCCCTGCAGCTCTCCTTCCCTGCCCATCCCCATCAGGGCAAGAGCTTTCTTAGCACTGAAACTGCCAAGTTTGTTTCCTTCCAACCTGTATTCCACCTTCTCAATGACACCTCAAGGCAGACAACAAAACAGACACAAGATAGACAAATAAACATAAAACTAAGAGCAGCAAACAGAAATCTCTTGTTGAGCAACACTCACTGATTAGCCTTTTGAAGTTCTTTTTGCTTCTGCAGATTGGTGTCGACGTATTTGAGCACTCTGCTCTCGGGAACCCATTCATCCCAGCTGAAAAAGAGAGGAACCATGGTCACAAATGGAAACAGACTCCTAATGACAGCAGCAGCACCACAGAATGCTGGCACCTGCATCTGCCTTGTCGGTGCAAGTAGCCCCACATATCACAAGAACAGCTGGCCTCTCACCCCCAGAGAGGCACACACTCACTAAATTCTTCACTGTTTCTCTAGCTTGAGGTGACAAATGCAAAGCGTGCATGACTTGTTAAGTTACACTGCGCACATGTTTTGCCGAAAGCCTTTAGGATAATAATAATAATAATAATAACAGGTATTTATATACCGCCTTTCTTGGTCTTTATTCAAGACTTTATTCAAGGCAGTTTACATAGGCAGGCTTTATTAAATCCCTATTAAATAGGGATTTTTACAATTTCAAAGAAGGTTCTTTCTTTCAAGAACGACTACATTCAAGGTGTTTCATTCAGATCTGGCTTCACATTCTGGCCTCCATCCTCCCACGCTCAGAGCAGATGGAATTGCTCGGCTTCAGCTTGTCAGCTGCTCCAAGGTTGCACGGTGCCGGTGGCCTCGAACTGGCGACCTTGTGGATGTTATCTTCAGGCAGACGGAGGCTCTACCCTCTAGACCAGACCTCCTGCCCTGGGATAGGCAGTTAGTTCATAATGACCAGGAGCACATAACGTTAACTTAAAAACAGACCATAGGTCTACCTAAACCAGGGCCATCTAACTCTAACAGACAACAGTTCTGCAGCGTCTCAAGCAGATATTCCCAGCTCTGCTGCAGGATCCTTTGAAACAAGAGAGGCTAAACCCAGGATGCTCATGCACAAAGCTCCCACTCAGGACCACCGGTTTGCTACGTAAGCCTCAGATACCAGGAAAACAGAAAACTTAAAAAATTAATATTCCATAAAAAATACTCACTTCTTATTCCAACCACTGTAATGTATGAAGTACTTCACTTGTTTGTCCTTGATAGCAACCTTTACACACTAGAATAAATAAGAAAATGCATTCAACAGCCATTCAAATACACAAAAGCTTTCATTTTGCTTCAGGCAGGATTCACCATCATATTAAGCAGCTGATGGTCCTAGCCAAACTGGTCCCTTGCTGTGGTAGTGACCATGAGTTTCCCTTCATGGGAAGAGTGGCCAACCTACAGCAGAGAATCTAGTGGCTGCCCAGTGGGTACCACGTCCCTGAGTCCTCTTGAGTTTGTAAGAAATACAATACCATCCACACTGCAGAAGACTTCAGCAAGAAAGCAGCCTGGGAGCTCGTGGCTGCACAGGCTTGCTTCTGGGTGAGAACTCTGGCTGAGGAGAGCAGGCTGCATGAAACCAAACAGGTGCAGTAGAGCCCTGGACTGGGACAGGAGGGACACCAGAGCATACCCACCCACCCACCCACCTCCATATCTGCCATAAGTAGGTAAAGGTGGTCAGCCAAGCAACTTACAGTTGACATACCTTTGCTTCATAAAGAAGAGGTCCATGGAAGCACAGCACCCGCTCACCTACAAGGAGAGACCTATTTAATAGCAGGTAAAAAGCCCACCCCACCCGCTTCAGAAAGGAGGCCAGTAGCGTAGCTAGAAGGTGGGCAGGGGTAGCAACTGCACTGGGCTGCAGAATGCCTGGGGGCAACAGTCTGGTTTCCTGCCTGCACAATTGTGCCCCCCCCCACAATGTTTCTTGAAAAAAGTGTTATTAAAAAGGCACTCTTTGCAAGGAGAGCAGCAGGGATTGCAGTCTCTGGCTACTTACTCCCCTTGCTCTGGGGGCAACCAGGGAGCTTGGGGGGCTGGGTTAGGGCAGGGATGTGCACTGGGTGGGGAGGCAGGTGAGGCAGAGCCTCCCCCAGCGTGTGAGTTGAGTGTGCTTGAGCACCTCAAGTGGCGGCGGCAGCAGTGCTTTTCAAAGGACTCCGGAGGAGAGGCTCTGCCTCACCTGCCTTCCCACCCACCGCACATTACTGGGTTTGGGTTATGCTAGCAGATTTCTTCAATTAAAAAGCCTGGTTGACTGTGGGGGTGGGCATCATTTTGAACCCAGGCACCTCAAGGTGCCCACCACACCACGGCCAGAGGTCTGCTCCTAGACCCCCATCTCTGCCCCCTCAGAAAGACCCCTGGCCTCCCTGAGCCCATTCCTCGCCCTGGGGGGTGGCAGGTAGGCAGGCGTCTGGGGAAGGGCCCCCTTCTCCCCCCCAAGGAGCCCCCTGTGAGGGCTCCTGTCACCCTGGAGTGCTGCCCCCTGCAGGGCTCCCAGGTCGGCGCCAGGCCTGGGCCGAACCCCCAGGTGGGGCCCCCTCCCGCGGGCCCCGGCCCGCTCTCCCCTCCCCCCACCTCACCCTCTTGGAATTTGGGCTTGGGGTCCTGCTTGGGCGCCATTTAGGAGCGACTCTGCCCCTCCCTCCCCTCAGCAGCTGCGCCGCCGCATTATGACACGGGCGGGAGTGCCGCGCGTGCGTAGACACGCCCCGCCTCGCCCTTCGCGGAGCATGCCGGGGCTTGTGGTCTTTCCCTCTCCAGGGCTAGACTCGCTCACGGTGGCGTAGCTGGAGGGGGCGGGGCGCTCAGGCTGTCAGAGAGCCTCAGCGGGGCGGGCAAGCGGCCCCTCCCTTCGGAGCCATTCGTACGGCTCCATTTTGCCCCCCGGCTGGGTGTGGCTCCGAAAGGAGGGGCCCCTCGCCCACCCCCTGCCAGGCTGGCTGCTCCGCCCCCTCCAGCTACGCCACCGCAGGAGGCTCCTCCTCTCATCTCCCCCAGCCCGGGAAGATTGAAAGGAGCCTCCTCGGAGCAGAGACTGCCCGGGGAGCCGCTCCCCTCCAGGCCGTCCCTGCCGCAGCCCCGGGTGGGCGCCTTCCCCACTTCCGCAGGCCCTGCGATCCACGTGGCCCGACTGCCAGCCCGGTTTCGCCGAGTGCCCCGGGCTCGCTCCGGCCTGACTGCCTCGACTGGCGCTCAGTCCCTGCGCTGCGCTGCTTGGCCCTCCCGGCGACTCCGTCCAGTTCGGGGAGGCAGAGGGCAGCGTCCCTGGGGGACGGCGGCCCCTACGCCGCCCTCTTGCGCTCTCCGCTCGCCTGTTCCTCGGGACAGTCCTGGGCCCGCCCTCTCCGGCGCCCCGGGGCTCCGGTCCTCTCCAGCCCCCCCCCGACACGGAGCTGTCCGCGGTGCTGATCCCGGAGCTGCCCCCGGTCAGGGGAACTGGGGCGAGATGGCCGCAGCGGGTGCTGCGCTGCGGGGGCAGCAGCGCGGGCGAGGAGCGCCCTCCAGCCCCCACCCAGCCCCGGGGGTCGCCCCTGCCCGCCGACGCCCGCGTCCCGCGCCGTCCCCAGCAGAGGGCGCCTGTGTCAGCCAGTGTGGGGTCCGCAGCGGGGAAGCCTGGCCGGACCGGTCCAGCCCCGCGCGTCCGGGCAGCTCCCGAGCAGCTGCCTGACAGACTGTGCGCGTGTGTGCTTCGGGTGCTCGCCCGGCAGCCCTGTAGGAAGGGGGTGGGCGACGTGCAGCCCAGGCGGGTAGGGAGCCAAGGCAGGCCAGCCAGGCGTCCCGCGGCGGTGCTTCGGGCCGATCCTGTCCGACCTCGCAGCGCCGGTGCAGCCTCTGCAGCCCCGGGCAGAGGAGGTGACAGGCGTCCCCGACCTCGAGGAGGCCTCCCTGACTGCCCCCGCTGGCAGGGCTGCATCAGCGCCGGAAGGTGCGAAGTCGGGCCCCGCGCAGGCAGGCGGCGCACGCCACACCCCAGGCGGGCTGGTCAGAAGGCACGTCCACTGCCCGGACTCCGGACTGGTTCCTCCACCAGCAGGCCTCCCGACTGCCGCCCGCGCAGCTCCCCGCCGCCGCCTGCTGTGCCGGGACTGGCGGCTGCCGGCGGTCCGCGGCCTGCTCGACGTGCACGCGGGAGCCGAGGCCAGCCTGTCCCCCGCCTTCCGCTGGCCTCCGGCAGGGGGCGCGCGCGCGCCACTGGCCGTGGGGCACTGGGGGCGGGCGGCGGGATCGGGCCAGCCCTGCAGCCTCCAGCCCGGGAGCGGCGCGGAGCCTGCACGGCGGAGCGAGCCTCGCGGCGCGGCGGCGGCGAACCCGGAGCGCCGGCATGGGGCAGCTGGGGCTGGGCGCGGCAGCCGAGAGCTGGGCGGAGGCGGCAGCAGCAGCAGCGCCCTGAGGACGACCGACCCACCGACCGCCCCGTCCAACATGCAGCCGCCGCCGCTGCTGGCGCTCCTCCTGGCCGCCATTCTGTGCCGGGGCGGCTGCGGGGAGACCCGAGGTGGGTGGCCGGGACTGGCTGGGCAGGCTCCAAGCTGGGCGCGGGTGGGCTGGGGGCTTCGACGGCCTTGGGGGAGGGGCGCTTCGCGGGGCTGGACGCCCACCCAGCCCGCCTTCTCTTTCCCAGATCAGGGCTCCTGGAGCGCAACGTTAAGCGCAGCGCAGGAGTCCTCTGAGCATGCACAGAGTTCCTGCATGGGGGGGCAGATTACTTTCTGTTTCTTCCCAGTCGTTGCCTGTGTCACTGGCCAGCCCTGAGCAAAGGTGGGAGCCGAGCCTTGGCCATGGCCCAAGGGGTGCAGTGTTGCCTCTCTTTGGTCCGTCACATCTTTCACCTGGACTTCTGTGGGCTCTTTGCTCAGTGTGGCATTGTCCAGCCACAGGCTCCTTGTTTGCCCCACATCTGCCCCGTCTGCTCTTTCTGCCTCTGGGGCCTGGACGGTCTCCCTTGGCAACCGGCAACAGGCTGCTTGGAAATATTTTTGGTGTGCTTGTCACTGTTGCTGCCAAGGGGATTCTCCCCTTTCTGGCATCTGGCATGTTTTCCTGCAGCCATGATGATGATTATTGCTCCATGACACGCAGGCCACCCTCTCCAAGGAGGGGGCATCCAGATGAGGACCACAGAGGGCAAAGGGTTAAAGCCTCCCCCTACTCATAGTCCCAGTCTGGCTGCTGCTTAGTTAAGAATAAAAAACAAAGCGTGTCTGTGTTAAGGATGTGCTGAATGTGACTTGTGGTTTGGCTACATGGCGCCAGCTGAGTTATGTGCAGAGGAGCAAAGATTCAGAGGGGGGCCACTCTGTTTCTAAGGGCTGCAGCTGTGGGAGGAGAGGATCTGACTCTTCCATCCTCCCCAAACAATGGCCTTCCCTCTTGCCCACAGTGAGTGCAAATACCCCGTCCCTTTTTAGACAGTTGGAAGAAAGGACGGATGCAGCTGTAGACATGGCAGGCTGGCCTAGAGTGCTTACTCAGCCCCAGCCCCAGAGGAAACCTTCCCCCCCCCCACAGCAATTCTAGGTGTCCCAGCTCAGCATTTGGGACTTCCTGGACACAGCCAGGTGCTCTGCCCTGACCTCTGCTTGAAGCAGGAGGTCTTCTTGATTATTTCCTTGGGCACCCGAATCGCCTTCCATGTGTGGCTGGTCACCTGGACCTGAACATATGTCACATTCTTCTCCTAAAGGGATGGTTGTTGCAGAATGCCTGGGGTGGGCTCCTGTTTTCTCCTTCCGACCTATCACTTCAAAGTTGTTATTGCAGGCCTGGGACCCGTTCCTGCACAGGACACTGGGTATGATGTCGTCTACCCAGTCAAAGTGGACGAACAGGGCTCCTTCCTCTCCTACAACCTCTCCCACCGCTGGCTCTACAAAAGGGCCATTTCTGTGCAGAGCCACCCGCTGGCCTTCTACACCCTGGATCACAGAGGGCAGCAGCTGCGGTTCAACCTTAGCCTCAACCACCACCTCCTGGCACCTGGCTTTGTGAGTGAGAGGCGGTTTGGAGGCCTTGCACATGCCAAGATCCAGGCTTCCAGCCAGAACTCCTGTCACATGATTGGGTCGGTTCAGAACCAGGACCAGGAAAGTGGATTGGCTGCGCTAAGCACATGTGACGGGCTGGTAAGTGGTGTGGATTTGGCTACTTCATGTGTTGCTTGCAGGAGACACACTTCTTGGCATTGACCCTTCGCCGACTGGGAATTTGTGCCTCTGAGAAGACTGTGGGCCTGTGCTGTCCTTCAGAGGAACATTCCTCTGTTATCAGGCTTCTTCCTTACAGCATCTGGTGCAGCAGTTGCTGTTGTGTGCATAGGAGGGCCAGGATGCTTCTAAAGTTCTTTACAGATTTTTTTATACATTTCCTTTTAAGACGCTCGTTTGAACAAACATACCAGAATACCACACAGATGGTCTGGATTTTTTTGAGAGTAAATGCATGTGAAGCAGAAATGTGATTCTGTTATCCTGGGGATTGGAGGCCTCTGTCTTCTTTCATGCTATCAACTGCCTGGTGTATATTGTCACAACAAGGATAATAAACGTGAATCCTGGCAAGATCTGCTGTAGCTAGGCCTGCTCATCCAGAACCCCTGGGCTGGTACAAGTGGGGGAGGGAAGCATCTTCAGAAGGGTATAGATCCAAGGGCATCTGGCTGATTCTGGGCAGTGTGACCAGTCTCTCTCCTCCGGTAAATGCACTACTAAGATACCACTTGGTGTGTATGGGTGGAGCAGTGTTGTCCTTTTCTCCCTTGCTTTGCTCCTGTGCCCTTAACAGCAGCCTGAGATCTGGACACTTGGTTGGCGATGCTTCTGTTGGCATGGAGACAAAGTAGTGAAGAAAGCTTCTACCTGTTTAATATGTGCATGTCAGACTGCTGTTAGAAGTACAAGAGCAAGACCATTCAGAAAAGCTGGCAACCCTGGGTTAGAGAGGGAAACATGTTTTGAGGATGCCTCACTTACTGAGTGCTCAATTGGACTGATTCTCATTAACAATTGGGGAAGAGCCCCCCCTCTTTGCAGGCAAGCAGATGGCCCTGGGTTCAGGTGCTGGCAGCATCTCCAGACAGGGCTCAGACCCCCCTCCCCATGAGCTTCTACAGTTGCACCACAGGAAGGGTCGAGAGGAGAGGTTCCCTGAAGAAAGGGCTGCTCTGATGGTCCTCTAACAAGCAGCAGGCAGTCTGGCTGGCAAATACTGCTCTGTCTTCATGCAAGTTTTCCCATCTGCTCTTTTGTTTCTCCTCATGTGGACCAAAGAGGCTGAAACTGTAGAAGCATCTTTGTTGGGTGACAATGGCTGTCGCCTCTTATTGCAAAGGCCTGTATGCACAGTTCATTTCTTCTCCTCTCCAGAAAGGAGTTTTTCGACTGGCTGATGAAGACTTCTTTATTGAGCCCCTGGCTGCACAGCACAAATCCAGGGAGACTCCAGTCCAGCCCCACAGGATATACAAGCGCCACCTTCCAGTGTACAATGCTGAAGAGTTTATCACCGTGGAAAGCACAAAGCAAGGCCGGAAACAGCCTATCCTCATCAGGACGTGTGGAGTGCACGGTAAGTTTTGCAAACAATTGGTAGGCTGAAGAACTGTGCAAGTTTCCTGCAGTTAGTTAACATCTGCCTCCCTGAAGAGTAAAACCAGGGCTTTTGTTCAGTCGTCAGTGGATAAAGTGAGACACTGTTGTCTCTCTGGCTTTGGTATTTGAAAAATGACCTTCTATGTCTCCCTCCATCACCTTTCCTCTAGGAAAAGTACGTCCAGTCCCTTCCTACTGGCAAATCTGAAATGTATACAGGTATTTATTTATACAGGTATTATAAATCAATCTAACACACTAGATTTGATCCCACAAAGGCTCGTGTCTAGTTTCTGGACTGCAGTTCTGT
Organism: Tiliqua scincoides; assembly: GCF_035046505.1. NCBI lineage: Eukaryota > Metazoa > Chordata > Lepidosauria > Squamata > Scincidae > Tiliqua > Tiliqua scincoides. The sequence continues at coordinate 8,896,426 of NC_089828.1, forward strand.
GGGAATGTGGAGACCCTAAAGGGCTGCCCATAAGGAGACCCTCCAGTATTCATCCCAGCATCCAATTCTTGTGGGAAAAGGAATTTGTGCGATGGTGAGTCTCTGTCAACAAGGGAGGAAGCCAAGATAAACTGAGTCATAGGAACAGAACAGAGGACAGTAAAGCAGCATCTGGGCCAGTCCCGGGGGGGGGGGGTTCAGACCTGCACCTGGGCAGATGGAGGGCAAAATGAGGCAGGAGCAATGAGAGGCATGTTGTGAAGGTTCTGTCAGGAAGTGTCTGTTTTCCTGACCAGAATGTTACCACAGCATTGTCCATGGCTGCATTTCTAGACATTGACCTGGAGATGAGGTCCATTAAACTCAGTGGCACTTCCTTCTGCATAGACATGCATAGGATTGTATTGTTGCGTTATTTGGCCTCTTAATGACCCAGCTCATCGTCCTCTTTGTGGTAGCATCGTGTCCACTATGAGACTGCAACACCTCCCTCACGAGTGACCATTCTGGACATGATTCCAAAAAGCATGTTCAAAATTCTTGAGGAAATGTGGGGGTTTTGAAGTTATGTTTTCAGCTTATACTGCACCATAACCATCCTCCCGAGCCCCCAGTTGAGGGCAGGCTATGTCCAGCAGACAGTCCATGTGAGACAGGCCATCACACTGCCCTGACGTAACATTCACTTGAGTGGCTGTGGCGAAAGTGTTGGACTCACCTGGGGGTATCCTGGGTCCCTTGCCGTGCCAGGCTGTGCCTGCAGTGTGAAATCCATACCAGGTGAAGACCCTGATCAGAAACAGAGGTCACCCACTCACTGGCAATAGTTTCCGACAGGAGTTGGGGCTTCCTCAAATGCACCCAATTTCTGCGTGTGAAAACCAGCCACTGTTCTTTAAAAAATCAAACTGAGATTTCAGAAGCTTCTCCTCTCCATGCCTGGCTCTTTGAGTGGGTTCACAGCATTGGTGATCAACCAGGAAGTTGTTCCCCCAAAGATTTCTGTTTCCACCTGTATCTGAGTCCATGCAAGGGGCAAAGGGTGAAAGTGGCAAGTTCAGCCCTGCAAGAGATTTGGGACCTAATCCTGTCCTACTTTCCAGTGCTAATGCAGCATGCCAATGGGGCATGCACTGCATCCTGTGGTTCTGGGCAGTCATGAAGGCCTCCTCAAGGCAAGAGAACATTTTTTCCCTTACCTTGTGACCTCATTGCAGCTGCATCTGCTCTGAAAAGTTGGATAGGATTGGGCCCTTGAGCTGTACAGCTGCCGGGAGAGGCAGAGGTTACGGTGGACACTTTGGATGCAAGCAAGAGGGGAGGGAGGGAAAGAGAGTTTAGATTCCAATTCTGGAGTAGGAGGGAGGTCTAAGTAGACCCAGATCTCTGTCGAAGGCACCTAAAGACTTCAAGGTTGACCCTGATTGAATTGTGAGGGCACCACACACATCTTCATTGAATCTTTCTCCTTTTCCTCCTACAATCCCAAGAAAGCCTCGAGAAGTATGAGAAACGGAGAGAGCGCTGGGAAGAGAAGCAGAAGAGAAAACGCCGAATCAGGCAGCGCTCTGTCAGTAAGGAGAAGTGGGTAGAGACCCTGGTGGTGGCCGACCCAAAGATGGTGGAGTATCATGGCAGTGAGAACATTGAGAGATATGTCCTGACAGTCATGAACATGGTGAGTGCAGGGCATGGGTGCGGCCTTCAGGTGGTTCTGCAGGATTGACACAAGTAGGAGCCAGTTTGTAGCCCCAAGGGTCAGCGAAATAGGTTTCCAGAGCACCTGCTGAGTCCTCTTCATTTTATTTTAGCTGAATTATCCCCTGTTTATGCAAGTGCAGCCAAAGTGGCATTCGAATGTCACGACAATACAACACACGCGCAACAGATATATTAAAGGAATTTACAGATAGTTTTTAAAACGTAACCACCCAGCATTCAGCAGGCTAAAGTCAGGGGAAAAACATTATTTAAAAAAAAAAATTTATATCTCACCTTTACCCATAAACATGTGTATGTGCCCCAGGCAGTTGCAGCAGCAGTTAGAGTCACAGCAAGAAAATAGCAAAGTAGAAGAACATTAAAGGAGAGGCAAAATCTTAAACTAAAGCAGCAAAAACATCAGACCCCAGATTTCCATAGAAGGAAAGGGATTTTCAGAGCCTGCCTGAAGCAGGAGCAGATCTCCTCCCAGAGGGACTGTGGTCCGTCACTGCTGCTCAGCCCTAGGAAAAGCCCATCTCCAATACCCACCTGCTGACTTTTCAGGGAGGACAGACTAGAGAACTGCACCTCCAAACCAGATCTTTGGGCTTAGGCACGTTCATGTGGGCTGTTGAAATTTCAAGGGCCAAGTCTTTGAACTGTGTGGCCCAGTTAAGGCGACGCAAGCAGAAGTGCGGGGTGGGGTGGGGGGTTGGTTGGTTCCCCCTCTTGCCAAGGTGATGCCTCTGGTTTTTCTGCTCCACACAGGTGGCTGGCTTGTTCCATGATGCCAGCATTGGGAACCCCATCCACATTTCCGTGGTGCGCCTTATCTTTCTGGAAGAGGAGGAGGTAAAAAGAAGACAATGTGACCTGCGCTCCTCCTGGTCATGCCAGAACCGTGACAGGCCCCGAATGAGACATGAAAGTTGCAGTCTCTGCACAGAAAACTGTGATGGGGCCATTTCTAGGCATTCAGGTTTTGGAGTCCTGGAAACGGCAGGACTCTCTGGATAGAACCTGGAGTCCATACTGTCCTTTCTCCTTGCTGCAGTTTTGTCAGCGGGTGGGTGGGTCTTCTTCCCCCATTGTTGTAGAACTGCCTGCCAAATGGGTTCTGCTGTAGTTGGTCTCCAAAGCTGTGGTTGGCGGTACTAAGGATTTTTCTTACATGAGTCTTTCATCTGTGTGCATGTGCAGGTTGTGCACAGATGCATGCAAAATCAGCGTGCCTGCATGTGTCGGGAAGAGGAAGTGTTGATGTGCTGGTGCAGATGGGTCTTAGGGGGATTGAGGCCTCAGAGCCCAAGGGGTGGAATCAGTCCAACTACACAATCAACCCAAGAGCTTCCTTGGGGCAGCAGCTGAGGTGCTGCAGGCGTTCACAAGTAGCAGGGCCTTCTCTGTGGTGGCTCCAACTTTGTGAAATGCCCATCCCAGAGAAGGCACAGTGGACCTCCAGATGATGTTTTTAAGCTTCAGGGGAAGCGATACTTTGTCAGGATGGCATTTGGTGTGAAGTGGCAATATTTTTTTCCTTTTTTCTACTGTTACGGGGTTCATTGTTTCCCTTTTGGTCTGCTGTTGCTATTGGTGTGGGTGTTTGCTATTTTTGGTTTCCATTGTGCTGTTTCTAGATTGTATGCCCCCTGTGGGGCCTGTCCTCTCATTTTCTGTAAAGCATCATGGGCAGAGATGGTGCCATAGAAGTGAGAAGGGCAGTTGCAAATCAAGGGCTCCTAACCTCTGTAGGAGGACCTGAAAATCACCCACCACGCAGACAACACTTTGCGAAGTTTCTGCAAGTGGCAGAAGGCTGTCAACGTGAAAGGGGATGCGCACCCGCTGCACCATGACGTGGCTGTCTTGCTCACCAGGTACTTCCTACTTGTGCCAGCAATAATGTGCCCTTGATTTTTCCTCCCAAGCGAGGTGCTCCTCACCATTAGTCTCAGAATGGAGCTTGCCTGGGGAAACTTTCTGGGGGATTGTGTCCTTCTGCCAGATTTTTAAAGCATGGACTGTTGGACATTTGGGCCGTGAAAGCCTCATATGTGTTTAAAGCATGTCACTGACCTGGCTTCTCCCAAGAAACCTCTGGATGGGTCCTGCTGGAGTTCTTCAGCCCTCCCTCAGAACTCCAGTTGCCAAGGAAAAGCCATGGAGGTCATGCATGCCCACTTGTCAGCTCCCCCTTTCCCAAAGTCCTTGAGCTAATCCTTTCTCTTCTTTCGAGAGTGACCAGCTGACAACATTAAATGTCTCTTTGTGATGTGTGTGTTTCTCCTTGATTGGGCCAGGAAGGACATCTGTGCTGCCATGAACCGTCCGTGCGAGACACTGGGCCTGTCTCATGTTTCTGGTATGTGCCAGCCGCACAGGAGCTGCAACATCAACGAGGACACGGGACTTCCCCTGGCATTCACGGTGGCCCATGAACTCGGGCACAGGTAAGGAGGGGCTTCTTGTCTGCTTTCTTGAGCAGAGGAACAGTAGCTTGCCAACTGTCAGGCCTTTCCAGCACACTGAGTGGGTGGCGCAGCCTCCCTGGAGTGATAGAAGCTCTCCAGGGCTTCAAGAAGAGAGGGTCCTGTTCCAGCCCCGCTCGGCAATGCTACCAGGTTTGAACCTGGGACCACAAGGAGCGTGAAGAGCCTTTCACACAGCCCCAAGCAGGATTAAAGCACCAAAATAATTGCTACGTTTTCTTTGACCTTTCCCACATTGAATCCATTTGTTTATCCCTGTGATGTGGGTCCCATCTGTGGGCTTGGACTCGAAGAGGCTCCCAGCATGTCTTTGAAATATGAGCTGTCCCATCCCCAGAGCCAAAGACAGCAGACATGCTAGTCCATTGTCAGTTTCTGAGATACTCTTTCTTTTTTTTTTGTTAGAATTACTATTATTTTATTTTGCCTCTGGGAATTTTTAAGCTGGGGGAAAAAAGAGAGATTCTCAATCAGGAAATATTCCAGCTTGCAGAAGTTGGTTTATGTCTGAGAGAAAGATGGATCATGCAAGTCAGCTTCCTCTTGGGAAGAACCTCCATCACCTGAGGACTGCCTGACAGTGCCTGTCCTTAGAGATGTCCTCTTGCTTTCCCCATAAAAGGGCCTACTGCACCACTGCATCCTGGCCCCTGTACTGCTCAAAGCCAGGACTGCAGAATACTGTCCCCCCCATAATGCCACCACCGCCACCCCCTCTGTCACATCTGGGGAGCCTTTAGAGGGCCTAAAACGTCACATCTGGTTTTCTCCTGAACACCAGAAGTGAGGTTTCAAGGCCCTCTGGAGGTCTCTGTACAGGGCCTCTTTACAGGGCAGCAGTGAGGGGGGGCACAGGGGAGTGGATGGTGGTGCCAGCCCTCCCCATGCTGCTTGGAACATTTGCAACCCTTTCCCCTTCAGGTACGCCAGTGTGCTGCACCCACCACTGTCTCGGCTGGGCCCCAAGTAAAGCCGCTGCCCTTCCCACCTCAGTTTTGCCATCTGTCCTGTGAATGTGGTGATGCAAACGCAGGGCCAGCCCAGCACCTCCTGCCATCCAGGGCAGCAGTCAAATTCTGCCCCCCGTTATGCAGTGACGTGGGAGCCTCTGCTCATCCCACTCCCTGGAAAAGGGAACAGGGTGGAAGGGGCCATGTGGAAGAGAGGAGGTGAATCGCCGACTAGAGTGTCAGCAACATTCCTCCTCCACATGTCCTCTTCTGCTTTGCTTCCCTTTCCTTGTCCAATGCAGGGAACTGAAGGGGGGAAGAGGCAGCAGAGCTGCCAAGGTGATGTGGCTGGTGCAGGTGGTGCTCCTGCCGCTCTGCTGCCTGAGGGTTCTGCCTCTGCCCTGAAAGAGCCACACATCTGCAGGTGCTGGGAAGACCCTGGAAACACTTGTTAGGGGCCAGGTGTTGACCCTCAACCAACCCTTCTGGGGACACCTCCTGAACTTGCAGGTGGTGCCTCAAGAGCTCAGAGAAGGGAGCCCTGTGGTGGTGGTGGTGTGTGTGCATTTGGACTTCTGCCCAGGCCCTTGGGCGGTCAGGCCGAAGCTCCGGTTGCAGGCATGTCTGGGTGCATGGCTCACCCCCCCCTCCGGGGCACTGTGCTCTTACAGTTTTGGCATTCAGCATGATGGAAGCGGCAATGACTGTGAGCCAGTTGGGAAAAGACCTTTCGTCATGTCTCCACAGCTCCTGTACGACACATCGCCTCTCACCTGGTCTCGCTGCAGCAGAGAATACATCACCCGCTTCCTTGAGTAAGTCTGGAAGGGACCCCCCTCACCGTTGCACTCGCTCCATAGCTGGGGGGGGGCACCGAGAGGGTTGTGCATGTGGGCGTTGGGTGGGAGCTGGGACTGGGGGCTAAGAGGCAGAGCTGCTTGTGGTGGCTCCCTCCTGTGGAGTCAGGCTGCAATGGGTCCACCAAACCTGTAGTTGCCTGCACCAGCTGGCAGTGACTCTCCAGGGCTTCAGGCAGAGGTGAGTCTTTTTCAGCTCCCTTTGGGCCCTTCTGCATACAAAGCATGTGGCTCTGCCCTGGAGCTGCGGACCTGGGTTCTTCATGTGCTCAGAATGGGCTGGGCCTCCTCCACCAATCCAGCGTACAGGCCAGTATCCAGCACACTTCCTGTTCATCATTCATTCATCTCTGCTTTAAGGGTCGTGATGTGCCATGGTGGACAGCCATCCAAGGCAAGCTGCAGACCTGCTGCTAGAGAGTCTCCTATTTGCCTTGTCCCTTAGGGCCAAATCAGATAGGATGTCTTTGCCTTTCTGTCCTTGTTTATTTCAAAATAGCAGCCAGGGTGGGAGCGGTTCATACCAGGACTGCAGCATGGGGAGGGGGGGGTCTCACTCTTCCCCACCTGTGCTGTAGTTTGTTTATTTATTGAATAGTTATACTTTATATTCCACCTTTTCATAAAAGCTCAAGGCAGCTAACAACATTCCCCATAAATATAATAAATAATCAATCATACAACCATCATCTTTAGCAGCAGTCGCCAAAGTCGTGACCAGTCCTTCAGAAAAGTGTTCCCCATTTGAACTGGAACTTACCATTCTGCCTCAGTGCCGCATTCATTCCCAGTAAATCTGGGCATCAAGATGCTCTGGGCAGTCGCATCTGTTGTCCAGAGTCCGAGAAGGCTGTGCAACAGGTCATCCAGGCAGACGTGACTGCCCAGAGCATCATGGTGCTCAGATATACTGGGAATGAACGTGGCACGGAGGCAGAATGGTAAGCTTTGCTCATGGAACAGAGGGCCTTCCCCAGATGCTGGATCCAGCCCCCTGGGCTGCGGTTTGGAAAGCCCTGATCTTTACAAATTACGACAGCAATAGAAATGCTACAACAGTTGACCCAATAAAATTCAATAGACATTCCAGTTAGAGTCCTCTGCCAGAGCTGATATTTGCTCCAGGAAGGAGACTACTGTTTCCATCTTCTACCAGCTTCCCTCTCGGGCCAAAGAGCCACTTGCAAACCATATCCTCAGAAGGCTTTTTCTATCTCCAGTAGCTGAACCTGATGGAGAGATTGGAGCAGGGCAGGGGAGGAGGATGAGGGTGGTGTCATAAATGAGTAGGGGTGCTAGAGAAGCACAAGGGTGAGATAGGGGTGCTGTGTGTGTGTGGGGCAGGGTTTGCAACAGACAAGGTGTCTGAAATTCTCCTCTGTGGGATTTAAGCAAACTCAACCCTGGAAGGAACCACTGAACAGAGAGTAAGAACATAAGAACGCCCCACTGGATCAGGCTATAGGCCCATCTAGTCCAGCTTCCTGTATCTCACAGCGGCCCACCAAATGCCCCAGGGAGCACACCAGATAACAAGAGACCTCATCCTGGTGCCCTCCCTTGCATCTGGCATTCTGACATAGCCCATTTCTAAAATCAGGAGGTTGCGCATACACATCATGGCTTGTACCCCGTAATGGATTTTTCCTCCAGAAACTTGTCCAATCCCCTTTTAAAGGCGCCCAGGCCACATGCCATCACCACATCCTGTGGCAAGGAGTTCCACAGACCAATCACATGCTGAGTAAAGAAATATTTTCTTTTGTCTGTTCTAACTCTCCCAACACTCAATTTTAGTGGATGTCCCCTGGTTCTGGTGTTATGTGAGAGTGTAAAGAGCATCTCTCTATCCACTCTGTCCATTCCCTGCATCATTTTGTATGTCTCAATCATGTCCCCCCTCAGGCGCCTCTTTTCTAGGCTGAAGAGGCCCAAACGCCGTAGCCTTTCGTCATAAGGAAGGTGCCCCAGCCCCGTAATCATCTTAGTCGCTCTCTTTTGCACCTTTTCCATTTCCACTATGTCTTTTTTGAGATGTGGCGACCAGAACTGGACACAATACTCCAGGTGTGGCCTTAGCATCGATTTGTACAACGGCATTATAATATTAGCCATTTTGTTCTCAATACCTTTTCTAATGATCCCAAGTATAGAATTGACCTTCTTCACTGCCGCCGCACATTGGGTCGACACTTTCGTCGACCTGTCCACCACCACTCCAAGATCTCTCTCCTGATCTGTCACAGACAGCTCAGAACCCATCGGCCTATATGTGAAGTTTTGATTTTTTACCCCGATGTGCATGACCTTACACTTACTGACATTGAAGCGCATCTGCCATTTTACTGCCCATTCTGCCAGTCTGGAGAGAACCTTCTGGAGTTCCTCACAATCGCTTCTGGTCTTCACCACTCGGAAAAGTTTGGTGTCATCTGCAAACTTAGCCACCTCACTGCTCAATCCTGTCTCCGGGTCATTTATGAAGAGGTTGAAAAGCACCAGTCGCAGGACAGATCCTTGGGGCACACCGCTTTTCACCTCTCTCCATTGTGAAAATTGCCCATTGACACCCACTCTCTGCTTCCTGGTCTTTAACCAGGTCTCAATCCATGAGAGGACCTGTCCTCTAATTCCCTGACTGTGGAGTTTTTTCAGTAGCCTTTGGTGAGGGACCGTGTCGAACGCCTTCTGAAAGTCCAGATATATAATGTCCACGGGTTCTCCCGCATCCACGTGCCTGTTGACCTTTTCAAAGAATTCTATAAGGTTTGTGAGGCAAAACTTACCCTTACAGAAGCCATGCTGATTCTCCCTCAGCAAGGCCTGTTCATCTATGTGTTTTGAGATTCTATCTTTGATGAGGCATTCCACCACCTTACCCTGTATAGATGTTAGGCTGACCGGACTATAGTTTCCCGGGTCCCTCCTTTTTCCCTTTGAACTTTGAACTTCTGTTTGCCCGTGTGGGCCTTAGCCCATGTGCCTGGAATTGGGGGTAGAAAGCAGCCAAGCAGGTCTGCAGCCAGACTACTTCTTGGTTTGGAACAAGCACAACAAAGGAGCTCCAGAGACCCCAGGCCTGGAGAGTGCGCCAACACACCCAGCTGCACAGGCATGGGAGGCAAAGAGTTAAGTCTCTCACACAAAGGCACCAAGGCTTTTCCCTCAGCATCAACCAATTCTCATTGGGGGGGGGGGACAGGTCAAGTGGGGGATTCATTTTGTGTAGTAGCTGCTATTAAGACTGGGCTCCCAGTGCCACCAACCAGCCCCCAACCGTCCCCAGCAGAGTTCTTGTCAGACAAAAGTGATTACAGTGCCCAAGCTGGAGAGGCTGAGCCGAGTTCTTGCCGGCATCTGTTTATTTTTAGTGCGGAGCTGCTGCTGCTGGCTCCTCACTGAGCCCTTGAGAAGAGTGCTTGGCTGTGTGTCAGCTGGACCCCCCACCAGCTCTCATAGAACAAAAGAGGCTGTCGGAAGAGCAGCCAGATTGCAGCTGCCCTGCTCGCTTCCTTGTAACAGAGCAAGGAAACTCCGTGAGAAGCTTGGCGCAGAGAAATGTGGGTGCGCAAGCCTGTCACATTCAGTCCTCTCATTGCACACAGGATCGGTGTGGTGGCAGCAGTGTTGTCACACAGTCTGCACGCTCAGCTTCGTGCTGCCATCAGGGAGGAAGAGGGACCACTATAAGGTGTATGATCAGAGAGTGCCACCATGGGTGAAGCCGGCCTGGAAGTCAAGCTCCTGAAGCACAAGTCAGCCATTCAGCCTGGAGGCACAGACACGTGCTCAGAGGGGCACTTCCTTCATATCTGGGCTGGAAATCTCCAGGACCGAACGAGCATCAAAGATGGTGCCACTTTTTTTCGGGTTACTCGTGTTATTGCTCCTTGAGTTGAATGAAAGATAGAGTTAGGTAAGCAGTGCAGAGGGGAAGACTGGGGTCCTTGGCTGGGCTCAAGCATGGCCTGTTTGTTTTGATGCTAAGCCCGGATCTTCTGGTTTACCAGAACCCCAGCCAGGCTGCAAACTGTGGTTTGCTTGGGGCTGACAGACCAGGATACAAATGACAGTTTGAAGTTAGTCTGCAAACCACAGCTTGTGGTTTCCTGTGGTGTCTGCATTCAGAGACCGCTGGCAAACCATAATCAGCATTGTGGCTGCACCTTGGCAACGGGAATGAACCTATGAAGCAGAGTCTTGAATTGATGGGATATACAAAAGCCGACAAGCAGCTCTAAGCTGTGTGAGATCCAGAAGCCCATCTTGTGGCCTGGATTCTTCACAATGGGCAGCGCAAACTCTGGCTTAAGCTCTGTCTGAAGTCAGAACTCAGCCACTAAGTGCCATCTTAGTGGCATGCTTCCAGACATAATTATTTTTATTTATTTACAACTTAATTTCCCATTTTATCTCCCAAGTGGGCATTCAAAGTGGCATAGTGTCTTGAGAAGAGGTCTTGCTCTTTCCTGGTCCCCAGAAGCTCTGGCTGCCTTTAAGTTGCTTTGAAAAGATGAGAACCATCTGGAGGCAGCTCTGCCTCCACTCTGGCAAGAAGAGAGCCGTTGCCTGACATGATCCCCCAGTAAGCGGGAGTGTTAATAATGGGCTGATTTTGGCAGGCGAGAGGGAAGGAGCAACAAATTACTGTAACTGAGACCCCTCCACCTCTCCGTGGTGGGTGCACACGCCGCTTTCTTTCAAGACGTGCTTTGGGGGAAATCCACAGTTTGTGTAGGGCATGTGAAACGGAATCCCTGTGAGCCCAAAGCTCTGTGAGCTGCCAACAGAGTTTAAGGTTAGGGCTCCCAGACCTGGATCAGAAGGCAATTCATGGGAACAGAGCTCACCTGGAGGTCTTGGAAATAGTCCTCACTTGCGCTAGACCCAGGACTTGGTCCTGCGGTGATGCCTCTCTGTGGGTCTGGGCCTGCAAATGCTGCTGGTGCTCTGGCCAGCCCTGGAGGGGGACACAGACGCCTTGCTACAGATTGCAGAATGCAGTGAGAGCCAGCTCCTGTGGAAGAAGCTCTCCCAGATGTTGTTGGAGTGACTAATCATGGGACATCCGGCAGAGGAGCAGAGCTGAAAATAGCCCAGCTGGGCTCTCCCTTTGTCCCTGACAGGCATATCCTCTGCAAAGTCTCAAGGCGAGACTTCTTTCCACTTATTTCAACCATTGAGCCCTGGCTTCCTCCTGCTGGGACTCTGTGAAATCCAAGTTTCTGGCACAGGTTGCAAGGCAGGGGCTGTAGCACCTGCTTGCTGTACGGAAGGTCCCGAGCCCAATTCCTGAGATCTCCAGGCCTGAAAGAGACCCCTGCCGAGGCTGGAAGCTGGGCGAGACAGGCTGGTGGTCTGGCTCAGTGGGAAGCTGCTTCCTCTGTCCAGCTGGCCCCCCACGTCCGAACAGCTCCCTCTTCTGTTCAGCAGGAGGTCTTTCCACAGGACAGGTGTAAACTCTGATTGCTCACACAGATAATAGGCACTGTCTGTCGGGTCCTGTCTTAGGCTACAATCTTATCCACACTTTCCTGGAAGTAAGCCCCATTGACTATAATGGGACTTCCTTCTGAGTAGACATGCATAGGATTGGGCTCTCAGTCATTGCACTCAGGAGTCGCAGTGAATTCATCTCAGTCAGCGGGGGAAGGCCTCGTAAGCGGCTGCAGTGCTGACTTTAGTGGGGGAGGAATGACTGGTTCTTCTCTAACATGCAAGGACACCCCCCCGCCCTCTGTCAGAGCAAAACACACACATAACTTGGCCGTCAAGGTGGTTTGCTTGGCTCTCTTGTCTTGTAGAGTTGACCAGCCTGCCTCCCTGACCTCCTGGAGAAGCCCCGCCATTGCTACTAGGCTGTGCTGTAAACACTGCACCCCCCCTCCCCTGCCAATCCCAGCTCACCTTGTTTCTTTGGATGTGTCTCCCTATAGCCGCGGCTGGGGGCTCTGCCTGGATGACCCGCCGGCCAAGGAGGTCATTGACTACCCATCCATCCCACCAGGGGTCCTCTATGACGTCAGCCACCAGTGCCGGCTTCAGTACGGAGCATCCTCCACCTACTGTGATGACATGGACGTAAGGAAGAGCTGGGCGGTGGCTACCCGCTGCATTCAGTTGCAGGATGGCACTGTAAAATGAGGGGCAGGAATGCTCTCTGCTGGAAGCCCCCTTTGGAAGGGCCCTTTGGTAAAGATGGGGTCCACCCAAGCAAGACTGGGGCAGACTTGCACGGCCAGCAGCCAGCAGTGTGCCTTGCTTTGGGAGCTAGGGGGAGAGTGCCACAGCCCAGCCACAGGGTCACGAAGCTAGTTCACCAGCACCCACCCACCCCCCCAGCCCAAGCTGTGTTTGCACTTGTTCATTTGCACCAGTTGGGCAGAGGAAACATATTTGGCTCCCAAGCCAGTAAGTCTCTCATAGCAGCTTACAGACAAAACTAAAAACATCTGCGTAATAAAGCGACACTGTAAAACAGAGCCCAATTATAACCAGCAACTGGGGAGCAAAAATCCCTCCCGGCACCTTTCAAGTCCCTCCTTCCTCAGCAGTCCCCCTGCTGGCGATTCAGCAGATGCCTCCTTGAAAAGTGCAGTCATGCCCACCCTCCTGGCTGGCCGCACCTTGCTTTCGCCTTTTCCTCCTAACTGCTGGTTTCCTTCCCTCTGCTTTGTTGCCTTGCAGGCAGTTGGAAGGCTGGTGGCAAACCCCCTGGGACAAGGACCTTCCCCTTGTGTGCAAGGGTCCCAAGGACGCTGGGGGTCATAAGCAGAAAGGACAGAGCTTGCCACTAGCCTTCCCAGCACACAAGCACTGCTCTGCCTTCTGCACAGCTGGGCTGTTGTGAAGAGCAGGAGGCTGGAGGCTTCCAGGGACCAAGGCACACACCCTTCCTCCTCACCTCCGGCCCCAGGCCACAGCAGGGGGCTCCCCAAGCAGGCCTAAGGGCTGGTGTCAATGTTTGGGGGTGGTTCTGAACTGAGTGGACTGGGGCAGCCCACAAAGCTGCTGAGAAGGCAACACCCCCTTTTCCCTGCAGAGTGTCTGCAACACCCTCTGGTGCTCTGTGGGGAACACGTGTCACTCCAAGCTGGATGCGGCTGTCGATGGCACCAAGTGCGACGAGAACAAGGTGAGGCCTCACAATTGCCGGCTGGGCAGGATTGCTGGAGCAAGAGCCTCAGGCGTGTGGTGGGCAGGCATGGAGGCTGCTGTGGGCCCCGGGTGTAGACTTTGTCCAAGGGCTGAGCTCAACAATGTGGTGTGGGAGTTCTGCTGTGACTGGAGTGCCCTCCTCACCTTGCTTTCTGAAAGAAGCAGTCAGGAAGGGAGACCGGCCCTTGGAACTCACAGCATGGCCTTGATTCAGCCCCCCACTCCACCCCACCCTCCAAAACTGCGAAGAACATGTCTGGAGCTGGCTGGGAGCTCTGTGGCAGGTGGAATTTAGAAGTCAGGATCTTGGTGCAGGGCAGAGCCCCTCCTCTACCCTAGCGCCACAGCCCCAATTCCTGTTCCCTTTAGAGCTTGAGAACATACTGCCTTTTAGGGGACCAGCTGTGCCTTTTTTCTAGCAGCCCCCAGTGCTCCCTGAGATCATCCTGCACTGGCACAGTCCTCTAACTGCATTGAGTCTGCAGTGCCAGGTGTGCCTAGCTGGGCGCAAACCCCTCTGAACAACCTGCGCTTACTTCTGAGCACAGTGAGCTAGGTCCGCAGCCCCCTCCCACTGTGTCACTTTGCAGGGAGCAGCTTGTTCATCCTGTCCAGCAACATCCTTTTCTGTCCCTCCTCCCTTTTGTTGGTTGGTTGCTAAAGAGTCCTGATGAGCTCAGCAGTTTGCTCACTCCTGTGGGACCTTGTATCTGAGCCTTCCTGCTGCTTTGGGGTTTATCCTGTTCATCCCCATTTGCTTCTTTAACCATCAAAGCCAATCAGGAGAGTTTGTCAATCAGGTGCTTTGTGTCCCGTCCCCCCCCCAGCATGAGGGACCAAAACTTACTTTTTAAAATATGATAAAGGGGTTGGGGCTGATGGCTGAGTTTCTTGGGATTCTGCCATCTAGTGAGTGTGGACTGCTGGGAAAGGCCTGGGCCAGCTTGCAGCCATCAAGTCTTCCCTTCTTGGCAGTCCTTCATCTGGGTGCAGGAGCTGAGCATGCAGCTGGGCCACACTGACTGTTGCAGCACCTGACCACCAGGCCACTGGCTGCGTGCAGACCAGCCTCAGGTGCAGCTTGGCTCCTGTTGCTCCCCCACAGTGGTGCTTCAATGGCGAGTGTGTGCGTGTGGGGTACCGCGCCGAGTCCATCAACGGCGGCTGGGCAGCCTGGAGCTCCTGGGCAGCCTGCTCGCGGACCTGCGGTGCTGGAGTGCAGAGCGCGGAGCGGCAGTGCAACAGCCCCACGTGAGTGACCAGCCCTGAGGCAGTGGCAGAAGGCGCAACGCTGCCTGCTTGAGGCCTGCAGGTGGGAGGGGGTTGTTTTGGAACAGTCCCCCCATTAAGCACAATCTCTGCCCCTGAAGAGCTGCAGGCCTCCTCTCCCTCATGATCTACTGGGTGGGTGTTGTGCGCAGTCTGAAGCTTCCCCTTCCCCCATGCTACTGTTATTGTAGGGCCCCTAAACACAAGGCTGGGCCCTACGCCTGTGTTCTTGTAAGTAGTTGCAAACACCCCAATCCTAACTGGGACTGCAATATGGGGAGGGAGGTTTACCCTCCCCCCACCTTACTTTCCATCAGACACACGCACACCAGCCCATCCCCACATCCCTTTCAAGAGTTTGGTTTGAGAGCAGCAGAATGCTCCTTCAGCTGTTAGTGGCTACACTTGGGATAGATCCAGAACATCCCAACGGCAGCCTGAAAGGTTCAGGAAATGGAATGGGCACCAGCGGGATCCAGCCTTGCCAACAAGTCTCTCCAACTTTGCCATAGTTTTCCTTTCACGTTTGGTGAGCCACCGCCTCTGATCTTCCTTGCTGTTTACCCCGTTCAAGGGACTGAAAGCAGCTGTTGTTTTGCAGCGAGGGCGGAGGGGTGGGAGAAAGGCCATTTTGTTTGCAAAATCTGTTCAAAACTCAGCAGTGGACTTCTGTTTGTTGGCTACACTTGGGATAGTCTGGAAGAAAAGTTAAGGAACGTAGAAGCCCCTCCCCCAACATTCACAATTTTAATTGGTGGGACTGGCGGCCTCCACTCTCTCCTTTGCTCCCTGCAGTACACAACAGGGCATGGCCTTCCAGCAAAGAAATTCAAGGTGAGAAAGCCCCCTGGGGTCTGGAGAGTGATGCCCACTTCCAGCAGCAGGTTAGCTGTGAAAAAAGCTAAAAGTGCACCAGTATCAACTGTGTCGCTGATTGTTTTTTTGTTGTTTCTTAGGCACTTGCCTGCCTGAGTTTCTGCTGGGATTTTGTTTGGACATATTGCCCAACAGGCTGCCCGAGATAAGTAGGAATGGCAGCATAGTCTGTTGGGTAAGAGGTTAGCAGCCAGTGCGCAGCTATGGCCAGGCCCATCAGTTGCCAGCTCAAAGGATGCCTTCTTCTGCTGTGTCCTTGAGAAGCTCAGAGCTGCTTTTCTGTCACTGTCAGCTGATCTCCAGTCTAGACTCTCTGCTTAGCTTTTGTGAGATAACTGCCTACCAGACCCACCTCATACTCTGACACCAGGAGAGCTTCAGGGCCAGGCTTAAGAACTTCCAGGTGAGTTGGTGTGCTTTTCTCTTCTCACTTCAGGCCAAAGTATGGTGGGAGATATTGCTTGGGGGAACGGAAGCGCTACAGGGTCTGCAACATGAAGCCCTGCCCTGCAGACAGGCCCTCTTTTCGGCACATCCAGTGCAGCCGCTTTGATGCCAGGCCCTACAAAGGCAAGCTGTATAAGTGGACCCCCATCCCTAACAACAGTAAGTCTCTTGTAAGAGGATAAATGCTTCTTGGGTTTACTAGAGTACCGGGTTTGGGACACTGGATGTGGCCATGTGACCCGTCTCAAGTGTGGTCCTGCTATCAAAGGAGCAACAACAGCGAAAGCGTTTTTCACTTCAGCAGATTTGACGCTAATGCTAATTGCGAAAGGAATTTGTTTCACTGCTTTGGTGAAACAATGGAATTACCTTATTTAAAATAACTCTACGAATTTACTATGACTTGTAATAATATTGGATCACATTTCGGTGTATTTGAACAGTTCATGGAACAATTCTCTGGCTTTTATCCTGGAGTGCCAGGGACAAGCTACATGTGTGGTTTAAAAAAAAATGAAATTAATATAGAAAGAAAGCAAAATAATAGCAACTGAGGCTATTGGGTGGTCAGAGGTAGGCAGTGCTCAGCATGCTGGGAGCAATCTCAGCAGGCTCCCTGTTTTGATTCAAGACCCTCAGAGGAGGGAGCCAAATGAACAGGCAGCAGGGAGGCTGTGTTCCAGGTTTGGAGCACAGCAGTCTGGTCCCCTGCCGCCTTCTCACCTTGCTTCTTCCACCACTGGCTCTTTGGGGCCAGGTTGCTGTGCTCCAAGCCCAGAACACAGTGATCACCCACAGCTGTCCTATAAAGAGCCCAGTGGAGTAAGGAGCAAGGTGAGGGTGAGTTCTGAGCATCAGAATGCAGCAATCTCACTCCTTCTTCTGCACTGTCCGTTTCGATGAATCGGGAAGTGCAGAGTGCATTGGGAGTGACTGCAGCATGCTGCGCATTTCCTGCTTTAAGCAAAGAGCCCCTGAGCAAGGAGGGTGCCTCTGTCAGCAGCAGACTGGGGAGAGGCGGTAGGTGCCTGTTTACCACATCTAACACCTGAGGGAACTGGCACTGTTGGCTTCATGGATGGACCAGCCGTGTTTGTGGGGACGTCACCACTTTAGAGTGCGTGCTCCCTGGGTACCAGGGGCTGGCAAGTGGAGCCCACACTCACTCTCAAGGCACCAGTGACTGTCACTGTGAATGGTGAACCTGATGTAATCTAGATGCTAGTTTATGTACTGCTTCCCAACACACAACTCTGCTCCCACCAGTCACGGTATGCAAAAAATGCCCCAGAAATAGACTTGAAAAACATAATTGTATCAGTCAATGTTCCTGCTGTAATTAGTGTCAGACTAGCAATCTAACAGAAAAGTGAAAATAAATAGAAAAGAAGGGCACCTACAAGATCTCATCAAAGCAAGTGGTGCATAAAACGGCACCACCGCCCGTCCCTAAAAGGTCACTCAAACAGCAGGGGCTCGGAAAACGGTGTCCCCGCCCCACCCCCACGCCAGGGAGAACTTGCCAAAGAGCACAAGTCCCCCCAAGCCAACCCTGGCCAGTCACCCACCCAGCATACCAGAGCCTGCACTGTTGGCTGCCTGTGTGCTCTCAACACCATGATGGCCCACCAGGAAGGAAGTGGCATCCAGTGGCTTTGCCCTTGGAGAGATCCTGCATACCCTTGGGAATCGGAAAGGAACGTCTTCCGGGTCAACTTGACTAGTGACCCTGGAAGCAATGCCCCTGGCTTGGTTTAGTCGCATGAGTCATGTGCAGATCCTGCTTCATTACTGCCTTTTGGAATGCACATGCCACATTGCAGTAGTGAGATGCAAAAGCCTTGGCTTGGGCAGGAGGGAAGAGGACGGCCACCAGATGCTGTTGACTTGACCTGTTTCTTGACTGTCCTTTCTGGCACCCACAGTCAACCCCTGCGAACTGCACTGTCGCCCAGATAATGAGTACTTTGCAGAAAAGCTGCGTGATGCTGTCATAGATGGCACCTTGTGCTATCAAGGGAACTCCAGTCGGGACATGTGCATCAATGGAATCTGTAAGGTAGGCAGAGCCTTAGGTTTCCCACCAGAGAGCATGACTTCAGAGGTGAGGTTTCTGTCATCAAGGCCGTGGAAAGACGATGGGCTTTGCGCTGAGAGCTCCTTAATCAAATTCTCTCATGAATTGAAGGTAGACTTGTGGTGGCCTCTTGCGCGCATATAGGCCATTGCCTGATGCTGAAGCCACCTTGTGAACCACACACGTGTGTTAACCAGCTCAGAGTATTTGGAAAGACCTTATCCCCAGAATGGTGCTAGCATGCCCCTCTGAGAGCTATTCTGCATGGCCAGATCCACATTTGCAGTAGAAGGAGGTGGCAGAACAGGCAGCACCATCTCTGACTATTGGCGCAAGGCAAGCAGTCCTTTTGCAGGCTCCTCTGCAGGCAGCACTCCCTGGAACACAGAACCAGCTGAGCTGGTTTTCCATTTGCCAAGGGTTTTGTGGTGGTGGTGGGGGGGGGATTCCAAAATGCAGCCTTGTGCCTGTGGTCTGAAGTGGTGTGGTCCCCATCCTACTACTGCATCCAGGTATGCACCAGACCCACATGCAACAGAACAAGGTGCTTGATTGGAGTGGTCACATTTTGAGTTGTATTACTATAGGTGAGAGCAGGTCACATTTTGGGATACTTGCCCCATATAAGTCAATAGGTACATCAGGGACAGCAGAATGCAAAACCTTTCTCTCTCTGTCACTCTCTGATGTGCAACTCTGCCCTGATGTGCAGACACACCCCTATAGCCTGAAGCCCAGAATTCTGCCCCAGCAGTTTGCCAAATGTGGCGAATGTGTCTGAGTCCTGCCCATAAAGATCACTGTGCCTGGAAAGAGACCCTGAACATGAGTGAGAAGTTCCTTGCAAGCATTTCTGGCCAGGGGTGTTCATGGAACTTCCTAAAGGGGGGAAATCCCCCGGTCTTCTATCAGGTCTGCCCTGCTGCCCGCTGTCCCTGTTGTGGATTAAAGTAAGCAGACAGGCTGGCTGACCCTGCGTGCACTGTGGCCAAAGATGGGACACAAGGAGGGAGGTTTTGCAGCCCCCTGTAGTGAGCAGGCTGAGTACTTGCACAACAGCAGTCGGTGAAGGGGGATGGGAAAAGCCAGAGGACTGCAGCAGTTGCCAAGCTGTAGCAAGCTGCCACCCCCCAAGTTGCAGAACAGTTCAGAAACTCCCTGGGAGACCCTGGAATGGAGCACTTGTCTGGTTCGGCTGTCCCTGCTGGAGGGGCAGAAGGGAGTGTGTCACACAGCCCCTGGAGTGGCAAGCAAGGGCTCAAGCCAGAAGCCCCCCAGGGGTGGGGGGGGAAGCCCTGACTGCCCTTCTCTCTTGCAGAATGTTGGCTGTGACTATGAAATTGACTCCTATGCAGTTGAGGACCGATGCGGTGTGTGCCGCGGGGACGGATCGACCTGCCAGACAGTGATGAAAACCTTTGAGGAGCGTGAGGGGCTGGGTGAGGAGCTTTGACTAGTTTGTGGCATGGTGGGGGCTGTTTAGGCCCTTTCTGGCCTGGAACTCCTGACCTTCTTGGCATGTGGGGTGCTCAGGTCCCATGGCTGTGTGCGTGTTCCTAGCAGCCAAATGTGGATGGCAGGAGGAGGAGGGAGCACTTTCGGAAGGGACCATTTCAAAAGGCTTTTGGGAGTCCAGTCCTCTGTGGGCCAGTCAGCCTTTGCTTTCCTTGCATGCAGTCCTGCAAGACTGTTCCAGGATTCTCTTCTCCTTGGTCACACAGAGAGTGTGACCATTGCTTCTATGGCGATCCAAGGCATCCTGGGAAGGGCAGGCGCTTCAAGGGCAGGTTATCTCTACCATGCAAAATCTGGGAGGGGGTCTTCACCCAGGAGAGGGCTGCTTCCTCCTGTCACCTGCAGCTGAGAAGCAGGTCCATCCCCTGAACAGGTTATGTTGATGTCGGGCTGATCCCAGCCGGAGCACGAGAGATTCACATTGAGGAGGTGGCCGAGGCCGAGAATTTCCTGGCTTTGAGAAGTGAGGATCCTGAGAAATACTTCCTGAATGGTGGCTGGACCATCCAGTGGAATGGGGATTACCCAGTGGCTGGGACAACCTTCACCTACAAGAGGACTGGGAACTGGGAGAACCTCACGTCTCCAGGGCCCACGGAGGAGCCGGTGTGGATTCAGGTACTAGAAGGAGGATTGGTTTGGCCTCGCCCAAAGTAGTGGCCCAGGGGGCAGAGGGCTGGGCTTTGTCCTTCCAGTTCTGGATTCAGGGACTGTCTCTGTCCCCTGGACTCAATGTTGCAGACTTGTGCAAGTTTCAACCTGCCCTACCTGTACAAAGGGAAGAATTGTCACCCACCTGACAGGGTGGTTGACAGGCCCAGTGCAGTTCAGCATTTTGCAGATTAATTTGTCCTACACGTGTTCTGGTAGGACAGTAATGAAGGTCTTAAAAATACAGTCTCATGCTTAGGTGCATCTGAGGACTGTGCAAGGAGGGCAGGCCGCAAGTGCCATGCGTGTTGTTGGCACTGCAGGAGGACAGACAGTAAGCATAAGTGGGTGTCTTGCTATTCCTGCCTGATATTAAAGCCCCAATGTGGAGCACCTTTGCCAGTGGAAGTGTCAGAGTCTGAACTCAGGTCCAGGACTGAGGTCTCACCGCACTGCACTCATCAGGCACCTTCTGAGGATTTTGCTCCAAGAGGTTTTCCCCCAGCACAGACCAGGGTTCCCACCTCTTTTCTGCCCAGGGGTTTGAGGCTTTAACAACTGCACAGGAAGCAGAAGTTCAGCAGCTGTAGCTGCCCTCTCCCCCCGCGCACTGCCTCCCCATGCCAAGAAAAACTGCCCTTCTGAACATTTCTCTTTCCCTTGCAAGCTGCGGCCGCCTGATGAAAATATGGCAGCTCTTCTTAGCTACTCCAAATGTATTTTCAGGCCTCTGTGTCTAAGTCCTGGTATCCCCCCAGTGCTTTTCTCTCGCCCACCTTGGAAGAACTGCTCCCAGAGCAAGCTGGAAGTGCAGTTAGCTACTGTCTTCCGAGCACTCCCAGAAAAATGGGAGAACCAGCTCCACATTCCAGCAGGCTGGGCACTACTTGTTCTTCCTGTGGCCTGTCCACAGAGCCAGGGCTTCTGGAATAGTTGTCTCCATCTCAGCCATGAAACGGTCAGTTTCTGGACCCCCTTTCACCCTTTGCTGCTGCTGAGGGGAACTCTTGGGCAGATAAACTGCACCCCCTCTTCCTCTGCAGTTTGGAAGCTCAGAGCACACTCTGAGTCATTTGTGCAGCTCTTCTTTGGAAACACCACACTTGGCAGGCCAGGAGGTTCCTGCTGATCGCAGATGCCTTGCCCCAGTTTGGAGGGTGGGGCTGGCCTCTATCCTGCTCAGCTGAAACTGATCTGCTTCCTCAAAGCATTGACTCGGGAAAAGCCACTTGGGTTTCTGCCAAGACTTTTCTTGGACCTTGCACTGAAAGGGGATTTGGGGGAGGGAGAGAGGGAGGGAGAACTCGGCCATTGCCAGAGAAGCCTCTTGCAGAGCCATCCTACAGGCGCCGAGCAAAGGATTTCCAGCATGCAAATGCTTTGTCTGGGAGCTCAGCCACGAAGAGGATGTGGCCCCTCCAGGACAAATGGTGGTGCTCTTAGCATGAAGCTGATATTGAGCTTCCTCTGAGCCTCATCTGCCTCACAGTGTTGTTCTGAGGATAAAAATGGGTAGGAGAACTATGGGGGGGAGGCAGGATAAAATGGAACAAATCTGGACAACAGCATCGCCTGCCCTGCCCATACTGGCCAAACACAGTAGAGGGGGAATCCCCCACTCTGACTCGGCCTTGCTCATGGTCACTTCCCCTTTGCTGTCCCACCAGAGGCCCACCCCGCCATGTCAGTACTCCACCCCCCACCCCCACCCCTGCTCTCAGCATCAGTGGTGATGGCTTTTGTCCTGGGCTCCTGGCTGGAGAGGGAAGCCTGGAGCAATCGTTGGCCACCCTCAGTAGCTTTGCTGAGGTGCTGAAGTGACCGTGAGGGCATGAGAAACTCCTAGCCCAGACCCTCCATTGGCAACCTTGCATGTTCTGGTGAGTCAGAAACCAAACTTGGCAAGAACTTTTGCTAAAGGGGGAAGCTTTGACTAATCAAGGGACAGAGGAGTGTGAACACCAGAAGCAGGCGCGAGGGGCGAGCTGCATTCTCGTGCCAGAGAAAGACTCACATTTCCATGTTCATTTTTACAGCTTGGAATGACTTTCACTTGACAATCTCTGGGAAAGCTCCCTGGGATTGTAACTTAATTGTGAAGACTCTCTTAAAAGACAGAAAAATAGATAAAAAGAAGTCACAGTAGTTTGGGATATTCATGCAGGACTTTTTGGAGTGATGCCACCTTTCCAAGAACATTCCAAGAACAACAAGCTTTCATGCACACATCTCCTGGTCCAGTGCCCTTGCTGCATACCCAGCACCACCTTCTGTGCTGCGCCCTCCTCTCCCCAACACGCCCAGTATGACTGACTTGCTGAAACTGTTTCCCAAAGCCCATCAAACTGCCACCAAAAACCACTGATTTGGGAGGCTTGGTGAAGAGGCAGTTCCTTGGAGTCCTTTGGAACCCCAGGCATCAAATCTTACAAATGAAGGCCTCTCTCGGCACTTGCAGCAAAGGTGTGGCAGTGGCTATCCTTTGCTGCAGGGGACTCCCAAGCCTCTCCTCCATTGTGACTGGCTGGATGTTGTGTCTCCTCCCCTGGTCAGCCCATGTTTGGATGCTTTCACGGGGAATGCTTTTCAGGGGTCATGGCTGAGCTTTGTGATCATTCCCGGTTCTCCCCCTCAGCTCTTATTTCAGGAGAAGAACCCGGGGATCCGCTATCAGTACACCATCCAGAGGGAATCCGATCAGGATAATGAGATCACTGCAACAGAGTTCTTCTGGCAATACGGATCCTGGACCAAGTGTACAGTCACCTGCGGGACAGGTAAAAGTGTGGCCTTCTGGTTGTGTGTGGATCATGCTTTTTTTTTTTTCTACTCACTTCCCGTGTTGCGTGAGGAGTGGCAGGAAGTCAAGTTTTGGCCAAAGGACCAGTGAAAGGAGCTGCACTGGGATCCTCCAAGCAGTTTGGTCACAGAGCAAGTTCTGGCTGGGCAAAAGGTCTTGCCCCACGGCCTCCTCATCTCAGTGGCCATTTGCTCTTCATAGCTGGAGCAGGACAGCCCTGTGTTGTCGGGATCCTCAGGCAGGTGGTGAAGGGAGTGTGGAAAGAGAAGCATGTGCTTGGTGCATTTGCAGGCGTTTCCAATCCAGGAGGAGGTCGGGTTGGTGGCAGCAAGTTCAGGCGCAACTTCCCTTCCCTCTGCGGTGTTAAGGTGATGACTACAAAGTGTATGGAAAATGTTGACCCCAAACGACACCCCAAACTTGGTCCCAGGCATGGGCACTGGGGCTCAGGCATTCTGCGCGCCTGAACAAAGAGGCAAGAAGCACCAGAAGCAGCTAGTTT
The DNA here is from genome assembly GCF_035046505.1 of Tiliqua scincoides. Lineage (NCBI taxonomy): Eukaryota > Metazoa > Chordata > Lepidosauria > Squamata > Scincidae > Tiliqua > Tiliqua scincoides. Next base: position 8,919,721 of record NC_089828.1, read on the forward strand.
GGAGGGGTCACTTCGGTTTGAGCCACCAGGGCACCCCCAGTCAGGAGCCCTGCTGTGTTCTGTTGCACGGTCCTGGCTTCCAGGGCACAGTCCAGTCCTGTATAGTGTCTCCACAGCGGGAAGTAAGGACTGGGTGGATGAGAGAACCTCTTCTGCTGGCAGAAGGGAAGGAAGAGCAGAAGGGGGCTGTGAGTGTGCTGGTTGGCTGGCCGCCCCACTGGCTCTGAAGGGTCTGGCTCTGAAGGGTCGTTCGTGCAAAGAGGGCTGAGGCAGGCAGCCCTTGACCGCCTGCACCCCACCTCCCACCCCACAGTTTTGCGAAGCCTCTGCAGGCCTCGGGACGTGAGCGTTTTGGTTTGCGCAGCCACATGTGTGGTCTTCCCTCTCTCCCTTTTGCTGCCAGCCTCTTTGTTCAGAAATTTGCAGCAGAAGGCTTTGCCTCTTCCTCTTGGGCCTGCAAAGGGTGATGGTCTGTTGCTGTGGGGGAAACGGGATATCAACGGGATATAAAACGGGATCAAACAGCTGTTGCTGTGGGGAAACGGGATATAAACCTTCAGCTCTCAGGGACAGATGCTTCTGTGGGGAATGGTTAAAAGCTGGAAGTGCCTTTCAGAAGGCTCTGGCTGGCTTTCTGAGGCACAGGGAGGTCACGCGCAGTCTCCCACCTCAGAAGGCCCTCCCTCCCGATGTGACCAGGAGACTCTTCTGGTTGCATCTGGGACATGCAGTGAGGCCTTCCTGGCCCATGCTGGGTCAGATCCATGGGTCCAAACCCACGGATAAGAAGGGCCAACCTGTAGTTGAATTACTCTGCAAAGGGAAGGGTGGAGGGAGGCCACACGGCTCCCTGAAGCATCTCCCTGTCTCTTGCAGTGTGGGAAGACATCCTCCTTCATAGACCCAGCTGTCATTCTGGCAAAGGCAAATCCCTCTTCATCCTGGCTAGCAGGTGGTTTTGGCTTCCCCAAATCCCTGCAGGTTCATTTGATAATGAAGCATAGAGGATGATCACGCTGCCAAAGGGTTCAGAAAAACTGAGCCGTTGTGCCTCCAACAGCAGGGCCCCCCAAGTGACTTCTTGGGCCTGCATTTTGGTATCCCACGCCGCCCCCCCCCCAGAGCATCATCTCTTTGCAGCAGAGATGTGTTTTGTGACTAGTTACAGCTCACAGGTGAGCTTTATAGCCTTGCACAGCCCAGAAACCTGCACAGCAGAGGTAGGGCGTTTTTCCACTGGGGGGGGGTTCATTAAGAGTGACCCAACACTTGGAAGCAGCACTCCTTCCTAACTTCCCGCCTGCTGCGGCCAGGCAGTGGTTCCTCTGCTTCTGTTTTTGCCTCTTCTCTGTGTAAACGGGGCGTCTTTTACCTCAAGAGAACATCCCCTTTGTCAAGCCCTGATAGCTGCCTTGCAATCCTCAGGATATCATCGCCATTCTGGACCTGAAAGGCCGACACAGCCTTGGCATGTTCACTGCACGCAGATTTTGTGGTGATGACTTGGTGGGTAGTTCTGCTCAACCTTAAGCTGTATATCGCTTGACTTGATTGAGGACCATGGTTGCAATTTTGAAAGAGGTTTTCCCCCCCAAGCCCAACTGACAAACCAGTTGTGCAGCCTCTGGAGTGGGGAGGAGACAGGGTGCTTTCCTTTGGAGCGTGGGGCTTGGCTCACTTTTGCATCTTGAACCACTTCGCTGGATCTGGGGGGACGAGGTCAGAACAGCAGTTGAACTGGAAAGCTATTTTGGGGTGAGGCCTGGGCCTCCACTCCCACTCCACAGGGTCTGCAGAGAAGCTCACTGCCAGCAAGGGTTGAAGGGCAACAGGGAGGTTGGGGGCAGGCTGACCAGAGTCCAGGACTGAGGTCCTGGAGTGGATTTTCTCTCACCCAGGAGAATGGCTTCTGGGGCCAGAAAGCGACCCACTTTGCACTTTGTGGCTGCTGGTGAGCCTTGTGGGCAGTGGGAGATTTGAGCCTGGGACTCTTACAGCCTGTTCTTTGTGCAGCAAACGGGGAGCCCAGCTGTTCAAGGCATCTTGTGCCTTACTTTCTAGAGTCCCACAGCCTCCCAAGGGAAGCTTTGAACATGCTCTGGAAGGGGCAGATGGACCATCTGAGCGCAGAGAGGACCTTATCCCGCTGCTCCTTTACTGATCGAGGGAGGGAGAGAGTGATCAGATTAGTTCTTCAGTAAGTGGGTGCGGAGAGAAGGTTTGCCAGCCAAATTATTTCTTGGTCTCCTGCCAGAAAGTCGGGCTGCCAAAAGCTTATCGGATCCTGGCTAGCGGCCTGCCCAGCAGTCGTCTTCCAGGGCATACTGAGGCAGCATCTTGCTCCCTCTGCAAACACTTCCCCTTTGCTGAGCAAAGAGGAAAGAGGGCAAGTGTGGAAAGGAGGACGGGGGCAGGCTCCTTGGCTCTCCATTCTGCAAGACTGTGTGATGAAGCGAGAGAAGGCGCAGCACAACTCCTGGCAGTGGCAGTGGGGAGAGTGGCTAGCGACAGACCTGTGGGGAGCGGCTGGTGTTGTGGAGGGGTCACCCTGAGGCGGTGATGCTGGCCGGGGTGCAGGGTGTGTCTTGCTCCTGGAGCAGAGGCCCAGCAACACCAGCCCAGGAGAGCAGTGGAGCCTGGAGGGAAAGTGCAGAAGGCCAGGAGCTGGTTGGGGCAGCTGCCCTCCTGTGACGGAATATGCTGTGAAAGCTTCAGTCACAAAAGGCCCTGCCTCGACTGGAAGACTCAGGTCTGTCCGTTGTGCCGTTGGGAGATCCGGCCTGCAGCCACCCCCTTGTCCCTGGATCAGCCCTGTGCACAGTAACTGGGGAGGAGCTTGAAGGGGCAGCCCAGGGTTGCTGCAGACCCCTGCAAAGGAACTGGGCTGAAAAGTGCTCTGTAAGAAAGTTGAAGGGGCCTCCTCCCCCTGCTAGCGAAAGGCGGGGCTCAGCAGAAGGTGTTTGTGGAGTTGTCAGTGGGGGGAGCATCAGTTGAGTCGGCAGCAGAAACCTCACAACTGGGCTGGAAAACTTGCAGCTGCTGCTGCTGCTGGAAGAACTGAGTTTGTGATCCGCAAGAAGGCAAACTCTGGAATGTTGTGAGGGGTTCACTTCCGAGCAGGAAGGGGGGATGCTGCAGCAGAGCAGGGGACCACCCGCAGTGCCCTGCAGTCGGGCTGGAGGAGGCCTCCCTGGAACTGTGTTGTTCTCGGGCTCAGTAGTGGGTCCCAGCAAGAGCCCTGCTTCTGCCCCTCCCCTTCCCTGCAGCTTATCAGTTGGTTTACTAGCATTTTTGAAAACTGCCCAGATATCAGACACTCCTTTCCTGGGAGGAAATGCTCCAGCCTGTTCCCCCTTCCTCGCTGCTGAAAGGATGCACTGGAACAAGCCCCCTCCCCACCCTTTGAAGCAAACCCCTGCCAGGCGGATATGAATCTCTGCCTGGGGGGGGCGCTGTTCTCATCCCAGCCTCCGGGGTCCCAACAAGCCAACCCTGGCTCAGTCGTTGGAACTATTTTCTGGCAAATGCTTCCGATTACTGGAGCTCTCCTCATTTTTGAAAAGATGATTTTTCCCCCCACCCCACTCGAGATGATGCCTGGTGTTACGTGATGTGCACTTCCAAACATGCAAGGATGTGCGCTGCACACAGCGGCTCAGCTCAGTGGTCTGGTGTGGAAGGAGGAGGAAGGAGAGCGCAAAGGTGACACAAATAAGAACTTCTTGGAGGGGATAATCTACAGTCATGGAGGAAGGGAACCGCAAAGCACATCTCAAGACACGCACAGGCACACAGGAGAACAACCGCCTGGCCCTGAGCACGAGTCGTTTGACTAGACACCAGACAAGAAAGATCAAGGGGTTGAGGCTCCTTCTCTTGGCCTGGCCTACCTCACAGTGTTGGTGTGAGGCTAAAAGGGAGAGGATTTCACATATGCTGCCGGGGGTTTCTCAGAAGAAAGTGAGATAGAAATATAAGGATAATGGGATGGTGGATACACAAATCTGGGCTAGAAAAACACACGCGTGCCAGTTCTGCCTCTAGAGAGTTGTGCTTCTGAGAACTGATCACCTTCCCGTTGGCCCTTCTGACTCTCTTGTACAGCTGTCTTGCCCTGTGAGCCTCTCGGTGTGGGCAACTGCCCTCCTGTGCTGCATACAGCACAGCGTACATGGATGACTCTGGGCTAGTAACAGCAGGACTGTCCCATGTGCCTGGCCTAATGGGGCGTGTGCTTTGAGGGGAGGCTGCTGGTGCCCTTGATGGCCTGGCCTCAACCCTGAACCTGGCTTGGCTCAGGCCCTGGGGGGACGATTCGTTCCAAGGCCCCTTTCCCAGCTCTGCCCCTGAGAGCGAGAGTGTCTTGTACAGGCTGACTGGCTGGCTGGCTGGTCCCCAGGGCCTGCCCAGCAGCAGAGGGGTTCCCCAGGAGGAGTCCTATACACAGAACATAAATGAGGGTGTGGAGGCAGGGTGGAGGCAAGTGAATATGTTGCAGGTTTTTCTACAGGCATCCAAGTAGAGCCAGCCTTGTTAAATGACCAGGACCCAGCTTTTTGATCTGGGCATTTTTGGTGGCGGGGAGAGTGCAGGGGTGTCAAGACAGCAAGAGGGCAGAGAAGTTGGAGGGGTTTAGGGGCAGGGGTTAATCTTATACCTCCCCCACAGCCAGCATGCAGGCAACTCCGGTTCAGCCTGTCCTGGCGCAGTTTTCAAACAGGGAGTTTGGGTGCAGGAGTTGCTGGGAAACTAGCTGACAAAGGAAGGAGGCAGACAAAGAAACCTCTTGTTTGGGATTCCGTGAGCCACGCTTTGAGGGAGGGGGTGTGCCTCTTGGCATGCTGCAGCTTAAACCTGACATTTGTTGACCTCCTCACCTCCCCCCATTGCTACATTCCTGGCTCTTTAACACCAACATTCCAGGCCCCTGTCTCCTCTTGCTCCCCCTCCTTTCCCTGGCTAGGGAGGGGGGCTGTTAGGGAAAGCTGTTCGCAGTCAGGTGCAGGACCGAGGCCCCCAGTTGTGATCAGCAGACCAGTGACAGTGCATTGGAGACCATGTCTTCTCCAGTCATTAACTGCCAGGAGGCCTTTGCACTGAGCAGTCAGCTACAGCAAGGACCATCTCAAGCAGTTGCTTCAGGCCTGAGGACCTAGCAAGGATCTCCCCCCCCCCATTAGCTGTTGGGATCAGGAGCAGGGCAGCCAGGACTCTCATGGGGTTCCCCATCTGGATCACCAGCTATCACTGCTCAGGGATGAAATGAAATGAAAAGGCCGAACAGTGAGGCTTCGCCTTGCCTGCGTAGACCTGGTTGGAGGTGTTGGGACAGCCAGGTTTTCCTGCACCAGCGCCACTCCCACGTAGGGCTGCAGTCCTGGGAGAGGGAGCTGCTGAAACTGTCCTGCTCCACCGTGGCTCCCCCCATCCCGCCCTGTGTCTTCCGCATCCTGGGTTCCTGGCACACCGATGTGCTGCATTGCATGCGGAGTGTGCCTGATGCACCACTTGGCCTTCTCAGGTGTGCAGAGGCAAATCGTCCACTGTGTGGAGAAGCTGGCGGGGATTGTGGATGAGCCATACTGCGATGCACTGAGCCGGCCCGACGACCAGCAGAGGAGCTGCAGCGAGGAGCCGTGTCCAAGCAGGTCAGCCCAGGCACCTTCCAGCGCAGGCAGCAGCATCCCTTCATTTTGTCCCAGCTTCAGGGATGCTGTCCTGGGACAAGCCTGAGAGAAGCACAGCAGTTGCCTCTCGACCTTTACTGGGTTGCAGAGGGCATCTGGGGCACAAACCTCATGCCCGTTACATCTGTGAGGTGCCTCTCCTGTCCATGGTATGATGGGTCAGAGCTCTAGGACGGAATTTCTGCCTCATTCTCTATGCACAAGACTCTGAGTTTGGTTCTCAGCACCTGCAGTTACCCCCATTTTGCGCTGCAGGGCCAGCCCAAGGCCCTGGAGAGCCCCTACCAGTTGGGACAGGCAGTTCTGGTCTTGCTGGACCAGGGCCCGACTTGCCATCAGACCGCTTTGTAGGTTTGCCCAGGATTGGGCTGTGCAGTCCCTGAGGCAGCACAGTTGGCGCAATGGGAGTTTGTGACGTGTCCACAAGTGCACTGGGAGAGTTAAATCTGGGACAGGGCTTGCCAACCTCCTTCTTCGTGAGTGCCGCTGTGCTGGGTCCCGCTGCACCAGAAATGGCTGGGTGGTGCGGTTGTCCTTGCAGCAAGGAAGAGGCTTCTCCTGACCCTCTTCCGCTCTGCATCATCCTTGCCCAACCCAGAGCAGCTGCACCCCCTCCCCCGGCGCTTGTGCAGTGCTGTCCCAACCACCCCTATTTCTGGCAAAGTCAGGCCAGATGAAGCAGAGTCATGCATCTCTGCTGGCAGTGGGGCCAAGTACTTTGAGGGGCCGGTGGGTGCTCGCACTGTTGGCTGGAGAGCCCTGGTCTAATGCTCTTACTCCGGCTGCTCCCTTCCTCCAGGTGGTGGTCTGGCGAGTGGCAGCCGTGTTCCATGACGTGTGGTGATGCAGGGCTGATGAAGCGGACTGTCCTCTGCATCCAAAGCGTGGGGCTCGATGAGCAGCAAGCCCTGCCACCCAGCAAATGCCAGCACC